>NW_017537477.1:56141-83258 GCF_001853355.1 Bactrocera latifrons | reverse complement strand
ACGATATGTTGAAGAACCTCGCTTTTATGCGGATTGTGGCTAGACGTTCATTCACCGGGGTGAATGATAGTACTCGGCGACAGAGTCTCTCTCCCACCACGAATCTCACACCAAACTTGCGCTCCTTTACATGGCCACTGTGGTAAATGCCACAAGGACCTACTCGTCTCTGTCCTTGTCCCGTTCATCGCATTTCATGGACGGCGGTGATGTCAGCCTTTACTTTTACGAGGACATCAACCAGCTGGGCAGTGGCACATTCCCAATTAAGGGACCGAACCTTCCAGGTGAATGCCCTCAATGTGTAGGCCTTATTTCGTTTGCCATGGTCGTCATCAAATGTGGGGTCTCTCATCCGAGGCTGTTGTTGCGTTGTCATTGGGGTGGTTTTTTTACGTGGCGGGTCCCAAACAAGGCGCACAAAAATCCTTTTGAAAACTAAGCAATTTGCGTTAATAGACTCTTACCGTTGTTGCTACTATGCCGGTCTCTTTCGACCAATTTCGCAATTTTCGACTACAGGCCTTCCCCCGGAGCGTGGCGCATCTTCGACCACCTCTACACCAGAACGAAAACGTTGAAACCATCGTTGTGCGGTGGAAATGGAAACTGTATCGGGTTCATAAACTGCACAAATTTTATTGGCGGCTGAAGATGCATTTTTGCCTTTATCGTAGTAGTACTGTAAAATATGCCGTATTTTCTCTTTATTTTGCTCCATGTTTGCGACGCTATAACTCACRAACGACTTAAAAAAAAACGGCAATCAATCAAACACGTGTTTTGCTATACCTTTGTTCCAAAAAGGTATAGCGTGACCCGATGCGACGAATAAAACTAGAACTACGCGCTCTCAGCGCCAGCTAGCGAAAATTTCATTATAATCTACTTGAATCAAATGCATTCATCCACATAAGAAATTGTTTAAAATATAACAGATAATGAATTATTATTTTCCTAAACAAGGCTTGTTAAGTTTGCCACGAAGTTTGTAAAATCCCGAAGGGAACGCCGGAAACCCAAGATAAATGTATACTATATTATCAACACTTGAGGCCAATAAATGACCGGGCTAGGTAATTTCAGGTCAACGTTGTAAATGTTTTTTAATAAAACGCGAGAATTTACTGAACACCTGTCCGTTATTTCATTCATCAGCTTAAGACTACAGAAAAGTTTAAGATTTGACACCGATCATGCGCGCATTTCATATTTCAGCGAGCGCTTATAAAGGAATTTGTTTACTAAGCAAAGATTGTGTAGTCAGTGGGTTTTGCAGTTTACAGTGGTATGATAATGCTTATTATGCTACAGTGACATGATATGCTTATTATGTTACTTCCCTCCCATTAAGAGGAGAGCTTAAACTTCTTCTGAGGTTACAATGCATAATCTGGTGATCACTACGACGATACCGACTGTGATATTGTTATTATACCCTGAACAGGGTACATTAATTTTGTCACAAAGTTTGTAAAACCTAGAGACCCAATAAAGTGCATATCTAAATGATCAGTATGTTGAGCTGAGTCGTTTTAGCCATCTCCGTCTGTCTGTCCGTCTGTCTGTATGTATACGAACCAGTCCCTCAGTTTATAAGATATCGTTTTGAAATTTTGCAAACGTAATTTTCGCTTCAAGGAACTGCTCATTTGTTGGAACTGCCGATCTAGGATCACTATAACATATAGCTGCCATACAAACTGAACGATTGGAATCAAGTTCTTGTATGGAAAACTTTCAAATTTGAAAAGATATATTCACGAAATTTGGTACAGATTGTTTTCTAATGCAACAATGTAATATTCGAAGAAATTGTTCAGATGGGTTAACTATAGTATATAGTTGCCATATAAACCGAACGATCGGAATCAAGTTCTTGTATGGAAAATTTTCACATTTGACAAGATATGACAAGACAATGAAATATCAGAAAAAAGTGTTCAGATCGGTTAACTATAACATATAGCTGAAATACAAACTGAATGATCGGAGCTAAATGCTTCCATGGGAAACTTCCTCGTTTGATGACATAGATTCACGAAATTTGGTATGAGTTATTGTTCATAGAAATAATGTAATGTCGGAAGAAATTATTTATATCGGCTTACTATAGCATATAGCTGGCATACAAACCGAACGATAGCAACCAAGGGCTTGTATTGAAAACTTTCGCATTTGACGTAGTATCTTCACGAAATTTTACTGGATTACTGCTTAAGGTAATAATATAACCTCCGAAATTGTTCAGGTCGGATTACTATAGCACATAGCTTTCATACAAACTGAACGATCGGAATCTAGTGCTGGTATGGAAAACTTTTGCATTTGATAAGATATATTCGCGAATCATTGTATAGATTATTTTCTCAGGCAACAATATAATCTCCAAAAAAATTGTTCACTGAACGGTCGGAGTAAAATGTTTGCATTGGAGACTTTTTCATTTAACGAAATATATTCTGCTAATTTGTCGTGGTTTATTCTCTAAGACAACGCTACAATAGTTGAAGAAATTTTGCAGGTCGGATAACAAAGCCTGTCATACAAACGTTTTTTGAAATTTAGACTGCCATACAAACCGACCAATCAAAATCAAGTTCATATATAGGCAACTTTGACAAAATTTTAAATTACTTTTTTCACAATGTAACATAGTTTGTCGGTGTAACGGAATAAATCTAAATTATGAATTATGAAGAATACGTAAAATAAGAATAAGGAGCAAAAAAAATTTTTTTTTTTTTGGAATTTGCCTTCAAATAATTAAAGCCATATTTTTCCAGACACATATTTTATTATGTATTAATAACAATAGAGCACTTCGTTAAACATAATTATCCTGTTTTAAAGCCCTAATTAAATGTTGGTAGGTACAAAGCAAAACCTTCGTAATAACATAGATAGGAACTAAACATAGTTCGATGGGTAGGTATAAAAAATCTCCACAATGCCTCTTTTGTTCCAAATTTTTCCAGATATGTTTTTATTTATTAATATAAATACAGATAATTATGAATAATTAACATTGTAAGTATAATTATCCAACCGTAATTAACTGATGGGTAGGTAATACACAAAGTTGGAAGGTAAGGTAAAGTGTAAACAGGTAAAAACCAGGAAGGATTCTACATATACGGTTCTAAAAAATTCTATAAATAGGGTGCAAACACATCGGATTACTTATATTTACGCGTGCAGCTCAAACTTTTAAAATCCAAGCAACTTTAAAATTTATCAAAAAAAAACTATTTTTTGTTAAACACCATTATTTTTTTGAAAGATATTATTATTTATTTATTGATTATTAATTTTTTTTTCGAAAATTTTTTTTTGGTACAAATATTTTGCATTAATTTACAAAAATGCCAAGAGTATCTAGGCATTCGCAGGCACAAAGACGTCGCAATGCTTTGAATTGAAGCCGACAACAGTATAGCCAAAACTTGGAAATAAATCGACTGAGGAACGCCGACTATATTGCACAATTCTTCTTCTTCTTGATTGGCTTACGCGATTATAGCCGAGTTAACAACAGCGCGCCAGTCGTTTCTTCTTTTCGCTATCCGGACAACATGACCTAGCCAGCGTAGCCGCTGTCTTTTAGTTCGCTGAACTATGTCAATGTCGTCGTATATCTCGTACAGCTCATCGTTCCATCGAATGCGATAGTCGCCGTGGCCAACGCGCAAAGAACCATAAATCTTTCGCAGAACTTTTTTCTCGAAAACTCGCAACGTCAACTCATCCGTTGTTAACATCGTCCAAGCCTCTGCACCATATAGCAGGTTTTTAAAGACTTTGCTTCTTAATTGCCTACTCAGTTCAAAGTAGTACCTGTTGACAAGAGTTATCCTGCGTTGGATTTCTAGGCTGACATTGTTGGTGGTGTTTACGCTGGTTCCAAGATAGACGAAATTATCTACRACTTCAAAGYTATGACTGTCAWYAGTGACGTGWKTGCCAAGTCGCGAGTGCKRCGACTGTTTGTTTGATGACAGGAGATAYTTCGTCTTGCCCTCGTTCACTGCCAGACCCATTTGTGTTGCTTCCTTGTCCAGTCTGGAGAAAGCAGAACTAACGGCGCGGGTGTTGAGGCCAATGATATCAATATCATCGGCATACGCCAGCAGCTGTACACTCTTATAGAAGATGGTACCTTTTCTATTTAGTTCTGCGGCTCGAACTATTTTCTCCAGAAGCAGGTTGAAAAAGTCGCACGATAAGGAATCGCCTTGCCTGAAACCTCGTTTGGTATGGAACGGCTCGGAGAGGTTCTTCCCGATTCTGACGGAGCTTTTGGTGTTGCTCACCGTCAGCTTACACAGCCATATAAGTTTTGCAGGGATACCAAATTCAGACATCGCTTTGATGCGGCTAGACGTTCATTCACCGGGGTGAATGATAGTACTCGGCGACAGAGTCTCTCTCCCACCACGAATCCCACACCAAACTTTCCTCACTTGCGTGAACTTGACTCCATCCTCCATCCTCATACTGATGAGCAGTAGGAAATATATCACGACATTGCTATAATTTAGCAAATCAAGGGACGGCAGCTATGCTGGCTATGCCTGTTTGTCCAGACTGTAGGGAATATTCCAACTTTGAAGGTTTTCTATGGAGTACCTACTGGGGGAAGCAGAAGAAGAGGAAGAATTACACTCCGTCGGAGAAATCAGGTGGAGAAGGGCCTGGATAAATAAGCATTTTATTACTGTAAACATAGCTAAAGTGTGAAACCGAATTATAATACAGTCTGATTGTGACTACTCTTTTATGAGGAAAGGCTTCTAACAATACCTTCGTAATATTATACTTAAGCCTTACAAACTCGTAAAGGACATAGTGAATATATTTCCCTGCACATGCATTGTTTATTGTTGACGTAGAAGGTCAACAGTTCTCATCCGTACTACAGCCATATCGTGCAACATATGTCACAAACGTATCTGCATGGTTCCATCATTAATCAATGATCAATCAATTCAACCTCCTTTCTTTCGCTTTTGTGCGCCAACAACGCCGCTTTACGGGCCAGATGATGCTCAACAAATCGCCGGCCACAAGCTTACCAAATTCAAACGTGAATGCGGGAGTAAATGTCAACTGCGAGGAGCGCAGAATTAGCTGCGAGGAGCGCAGAAGCCGTGACGAAGTGGCATGAACAAGAGCAGTTGCAATCCATTGGTTGAATGATAATATGCTCGTGGGGTAGAACGATTTGAAAAACTTTTCGACGAGCACATTTACGAGTCATGCACATACATATACACACACAAACCCTTTTAGACAGGCCAATTAAGTTGTTTGGCGAAACTTTTAATTATCGTTTGGCCAAGTTGCCCGATCTGGGTAAACAATACAAGTAAAAGTTCATGCATAAACGCAGCTGGGAAGACAGAACTGCTCGTGCACACATTAACAGATGCATACATACGTGCACAGGCGAGAGGTTTTGTTAGTGTGAAAAAAGTTTTGGCAAAGTGATAAAGAGCCGTATAAAAGTGTACTGATTGATGATTTTCCGCTAAACTGCATGAAATACGAAACACACGGCGATACACGGATTTAGGAACAGATAAACTAGAACTCTGAAATATGATTTTGTTCAGGAATATGAAGTGAAAAGAAATAAATTTATATTAATCTAACTATTCTAACCGACCGGAGTCGTAAAGTAATCCTGTTTCATGAAGTTTTTGTAAAAAACTTAACCTATATTTGTCTTGGCAGAGGAAAAACATATTTATATTGATTTGGATCAGATAGTATCACGAAATTTCTAAAAAAAAAAATGTTTAGATCAGACTAGTAAAGTCGCACAGAAAAAAATACTCCATCTGATTACCTCCAGAAATACATCACATTTAAAACGCATATCAATTTCCATGAGTATGCATTACTTCCCCAAAAAATTATGGTGCGGTTTATGTGCCGGCGGCGTAATTGGGCCGTACTTCTTCCATGATGATTAAGACCGGCATATTACTATGAATAGTAATCGCGTCCGCTCAATGATAACCGAATAGTTTTGGCCTGAATTATGCTATGGACTTGGACAATATGTGGTTCCAACAGGACGACGCCACAGGTCACACAGAAATTACCACAATCGATTTATTGCAAACCAAGTTTGGTGAACGAGTTATCTCACGAAATGGTCGTGCGTTTTGACGCCGTTAGACTATTTCTTGTGGGGCTATGTGAAGTCTATGGTCGAACGATCGATTTATGATTGAAGACCGTGCAAGATTGGACTTCTAGACTTCTGCAAACGTTCCCGTGGTGATCATGCAAAAGACTCTGGTTGACGTTTTACACATTAAGGTATTTCTCTGACTTTGATTATTGCGAATTTCAAGAGTATAGAATGTTCGGTTGCAAACAAACTTCTCCCTTCTTTACTTGTTTAACTTTCACTTTTATTTAGCAAATGTTTTTTAATTCGGTTTTCAAGGAATCAAAATTTTTTCGAAGTAGGTCTTTTTTGGCAGCAGTTACTTGATTAGTGCTGAGTTTGAATTGCCATTTTATATTGAGCGGACTTACTTTAGAAGAACATTTGCAAATCGTGCAAACTTATTACAAAGTAATGGTTGTAATCGTTAATCGTGAATTGGTTTTGCTCCACGTTTATTCTCAGAGACGGACGGTACAGTGCAAACTGAAGATTATATTGCTGCTTTGAAACAGAGTATTGAAGAATACTAATTAGTCCATCCGATATCGCACGCAACAATAAGATCATTGTCCATTCGCTTTATTGAAGATTTTATGGAACGATCTCTATCTGCGAGCTTACAAAAACCAACTCGTATAAGAACTAAAACAAAAATGAAGTGATAAGAAAGGTAAACCACAACCATTGTTGAGTCACTGTTTGGTGTGCTCTATGGCCATAGGGAATTATTGGTAAACAAATCTTCGAAACTGTAGCCGGCCATAAAGTTAGAGTCAATAGGAAACGCTATAGAGCCATGCTTAACGACTTCTTCCTGTCCCCACAAGAGGATATGCCAAACATCCAACGAAATAATCAATTTGTCAAGACTCTTTTGAAAAGATAACAGTCAAATCAGTCAAGCCTTTTCAATAAGTTTTATTTTACAAGAGAAAAACGTGGGCAGATGAATTAAGTTACGAGAAGAAGTGCTGAATGGCAATGAAGACAAAACGCCAGGAGAAGGCGAACCCGAGCAGAAGTTCCACTGCTCGACCATGGAGAAGCTTGAATAGCAATTACCCGCATGAAGAACAACAAAGCGGATGGGGCCGATGGATTGCCGGACGAACTATTCAAACACGGTAGCGAAGAACTGACAAGGAGCATGCATTGCGATGGAATTTAAGTCCACAAAAAAGGATACCCCACAATCTGCGCCAACTACCGTGGGATTAGCCTCCTCAACATCGCGAATAAGGTTCTAGCGAGCGTATTGTGTGAAAGATTAAAGCCCACCGTCAACAAACTGATTGGACCTTATCAGTGTGGCTTTAAACCTGGCAAATCAACAACCGATCAGATGTTCACCATGCGCCACATCTTGGAAAAGATTCGTGAAAGGAGAATCGACACACACCACCTCGAAATATCTCCTGTCATCAAACAAACAGTCACCGCACTCGCGACTTGAATGTCACGTCACTGTTGACAGTCATAACTTTGAAGTCGTACATAATTTCGTCTATCTTGTAACCAGCATAAATACCACCAACAATGTCAGCCTTGAAATCCAACGCAGGATAACTCTTGCCAACAGGTGCTACTTCGGACTGAGTAGGCAATTGAGAAGCAATGTCCTCKCTCGACGAACAAAAACCAAACTCTATAAGTCACTCATAATTCCCGTCCTGCTATATGGTGCAGAGGCTTGTACGATGACAACAACTGATGAGTCGACATTGCGAGTTTTCGAGGGAAAAATTCTGCTAAAGATTTATGGTCTTTTGCGCGTTGGCCACGGCAAATATCGCATTCGATGGAACGATGAGCTGTACGAGATATATGACGACATTGATATAGTTCAGCGAATTAAAAGACGGCGCCTACGCTGGCTAGGCCATGTTGTCCGAATGGACGAATACACTCCAATTTTGAAAGTATCCGATGCTGTACCCGCCGGGGGAAGCAGAGGAAGGGGAAGATATCCACTGCGTTGGAAGGACCAAGTGGAAGAGCACCTGGCTACGCTTGGAATTCACAAATTGGCGTCAAGTGGCGAAAAGAAGAAACGACTGGCGCGCTGTTGTTAACTCGGCTATAATCGCGTAAGCGGTGTTTACGCAAATTATATTGTCAGGTAAAACGCATAGTTTGTTGATGGCTCGACGCGTTATGCCGATAGACGTACGAAGACCGGCTACTCTTGCGACCCCGTCTGTCCCGGTGACAACTTCTGTAACACAAGCCAAGGGCCATTTAAGAGATGCTGTATTTTCGGCTTTAATGCATACGATGTTATTGACCTCAATGTTTTGGTGGGGTTTACGCCCCTTCGCTCTTTGTTGTAGAATAGTGAGATATTTTTCACTCCATCGCGTCCAAAATATCTGTTGTATGTAGATAACCTGCTGCGAGCGGTCTAAACCATAGCAGTTTAGATGCGTAAGGTTCGGCTCAGGAATAGGGATAAGAGGACCACCGGTAAGAAAATGTACGGGCGTCAGTACATCGAGATCTTCTGGATTTTCTGAAAGTGGCACAAGAGGTCTTGAATTGATTACTGCTGAGATTTGACATACTATGGTACGTAATTCTTCAAAACCGGGAAGTGATGAACCAACGGAGCGATAGAAGGGATTTTTTGCCATTTTTACCTTTGCCTACCACAGACCACAAAAATGTCGTGATCGAGAAGATATAAAACGAAAATCTATCCCATTATTAAGGCAGTAAGCGTGAACTTGGTTGCCATGATTTTCACTAAGAAATAGCTCACGTAAAGCCTTCAGCTCGTTCTTGGCGCCAACAAAATTTGTAGCATTTTCTGATTGGTATACCACGATTATCTAAAGGACATCCACGAGGATGCATCAAGAAAAGAGCCTGTTGAAAGACTTTTCACCAGTTCCATCCATACAGCCTTTGTAACGAAGCAAATGAATACGCTGATAGAGCACTTTTTAAGTTATATGTACGTAAATTTTCTTCTGGGGAATCTCGCCACAGTATGCACTGAAGCATATTATCTGGAGGTGCTACGCGTACACATCGATACATTTTGCAAATGTCCTCAGTGGGTGTAATTTGAAAGGTACGAAAACGAACAAGAATGTTGAAAAGTTTAGTTGTGGCTGCATAACCGTAAAAAACAATTCGCAATTACGTTGACGTTCTATCATTCTTACGCAATGATGAGGTAGAAAGTACCTGAACTTGGAAATCATTTTTCAGAGACTAACCACATATGACCAATGTCCTCACATTCTTTCATGAACGAGCTATAATTATATTTTAAAACCTGCGTCTAACAGCTAAATATGAATCTCCAAGCGAATCGAAGCTGCGCTTAATGGGTAAAAAAACCGAATATTCGCCCGATGATAAAATTAATAATATTAATATTCGAAGGAACATTCCAATCATCGGTCATGACTGAAATTTCAGGTTGACTATCAGTAATTTTTTGAGCGACAAGAGCAGTAATGCTTGTTGAGTAATCTGAAGTCCGCGACTGTAGTACAAGATTGAGTAAGTATCGTTCTGTTGGAAAATTGCATCCCCAATTCCAGAAAAAGAAGCGAAGGATTTAGATTTATGCAGTTGAAGTTGGTTTGCGAAGCCACTTGTGATAAATTGAATCTGTGAGCCATAGTCTAAAAGTGAGCGACAAGGTTCGAAAACTTCGGCACGATTGCAGTAGCTGAAAGCACAACATCAGATGGAGATTGGGAAGAAGGCTGCTTTGGGAGCGTTGCAGTCATGGTATTAGCTTAGTCAGAGTTATTAATGTTAATTCGTTACTATTAGCTTATGGTAAACGACTAAAATGTAAAAAGCGTGTGATGCTTTGAATGGCATTTTCGACAAGAACTGGATTTGCAGTCTCGCATCTGATGGTCTTTCTTTAAACAGTTCAGATATAGTAAAAGTTCCTTAACTTCTTTATAGCGAACGTTAGGCGAAAGATTTAAAAACCGTTGGCAATTTTAAATCAAATGTTCAGAATTTTCACAAAATACTAACAAATAAAATGCTATTTGAAGCAACGAAGGATTTTCTTTGATGCATACTCACGGAAGACTTTGTGTTTGCAATGCATGCTCCACATTCTCGAGTGTACGACATCGATGTTCTACAAATGCAGCTAATGATTTTCACGAAGTGACTGTAATGCATATATATGTGAATTGACCTTGTCCGTCAACGCTCGCAGATCGTATGTGTCAAAAACAACACTACTCAAGCAGGATGCAGAAAATGTTGAAGTTTGTCCACAACGCTTGAACATTGAATAGAAATTTGTCCACTCAATATAGGATCCACTGAATTTAGGCAACGTCCATTGTGGCGATCGTTTGCGATTAGTATTCACTATAATAGGCTGCAATTCATTGTATGTTCATCTTGAAAGTGGAACAATGTTGCGAAGCGCTACGTTTTCCAATTTCATATTAGTATAGCCTTCAACTGAACCAAATTTGTATCAAATTGGATGAGTAAATCACTTCCAATAGATTGAAAGTCATGCTCCTCTAAACTTGCCGCTAAAGCATATTCGTTCATGCTTCACAATCGCTTCGAGTCCATATCAGCACTTATGCATTAACGACGCTTAAACATGGCCTACGTCCTCAATTTAAAAAATTTCACCCTGAACATTGCTGACTTATGGGACTCTCATTTGCAGGAATGTTTCCAGATGGAGTACCACGGATAGATTGCTACATATCCAAAAATTGAACACATTAAAAATTTAACGAGGTTAGGCGATAAGCGCGTTAACGTATATCGGATAACCATACTGAACTGTTAGAAAAACTAGCAGCATCCGATATAAACCTTTCAGACCTAGGAATATTTTTCTTAATAATTTCGCATTAGACGTTGGAATACAATTTTTTTGGAAATATATGCCAAAATTAACCTGAAAAACGCTTCCAAAGTGTCCGTTTTTAAAAACAGGACATCGCACATTTGTGGTATCTAGGTTATAAGCTGTAAAATATCCYCTCAAAAATAATACAGGATCATTCTTCAAATTTTTTATTTTACTCAAAAATTTTCTAATACTTCAGTATTTTATAAAAGTCATTTTAACTTTAATTGTTTGAATAAAAGAAAGGAAACTTAGGTTACTAAGAAATACAAAGCAATTGTGTATACTTTAGTCAGTTACGTGTATGGTACTTTTCAAAACAGTCCGGAAAATAACTATTTAAGTATTCTAAAGGTGTCTTCATCCTTATTTGATTTTGGCAACCATAACTTATAGGAAGCTGTGTGTTCGGAAGGGTGCATTTTTCCAAATTTCTCTCCCGCGATGGGTTTAGGCATAGCGTTCGATGACGGTTGTTTGACCGCTGGGCCCGCGAAGTTTGATTGTTGAGATTCTGGATCCCCTTCATCGTCATCTGTACTTTTATGCTTTCTTCTCCACCAGCGTTTACGTTAAACGGAGTCCAAGTTTCATCTACATTGTCATCATCATCACTGAAGTCTATGTCAGATTGATCTAAAATGTCTAGGACTGCTTCAACGTCATCGCTGTTGCCCAAATCGAAAGATCTTCTTAGAAATTGGGAAGATAACACATTTGTGAGCATGCAACGAAACTGTACTCTGTGCCTGAATAACACAACTTTGATTAATAATAACTATCAGCAAATTAATTTAAATGAGCACAATAACTTGAGAAATTTTATGGAAACTTAAAAAGAATAAAAACACTCACCACTTGGWTGCATGTCTAAGCTYGCTAWATTACTCTTTGAAACTAAAGCCTGTGACCCGCTATTTATCGTTCAAATGTGTTATAAATTTACGGACTGCTTCAACGTCATCGCTGTTGCCCAAATCGAAAGATCCTGTCTCTTATACACATCTAGATGTGTATAAGAGACAGGCCTGTGACCCGCTATTTATCGTTCAAATGTGTTATAAATTTACGGACTGCTTCAACGTCATCGCTGTTGCCCAAATCGAAAGATCCTGTCTCTTATACACATCTAGATGTGTATAAGAGACAGGGAAGATAACACATTTGTGAGCATGCAACGAAACTGTACTCTGTGCCTGAATAACACAACTTTGATTAATAATAACTATCAGCAAATTAATTTAAATGAGCACAATAACTTGAGAAATTTTATGGAAACTTAAAAAGAATAAAAACACTCACCACTTGGTTGCATGTCTAAGCTCGCTATATTACTCTTTGAAACTAAAGCCTGTGACCCGCTATTTATCGTTCAAATGTGTTATAAATTTACTGTAGTTTAAACCAGATCTCACAATTGTTATAGCTAAGTCTAAAAGGGATACGGTGCTTACTGTTTTAAGTTACGACCGCTCAATTTCACATAAATTTGTAAATTTACCGTAATAGCGCTTTCTAGAAATCAAGCCACTATTGTGCCACAAATTAATTGGTTTTAAACCACGAGTTTAATTAATCGATTGTTCACTGTAAAAATATTCACTAATTTTACACCAGCACGGTGGCGCACGAACGAATAGTTTTGATATTTAATGTTAAGTTTAACTACATCACCAAAACACACGCAGCGATCACGTCGGGGTCATCAAAATATTGAGCTACCAAGCTTTTTTGATAACTTCGAATGGCATTTTAAAACAACGATGTAAAAAAGGAGGAGTGAGCAGATAACAATTAATGTTAAATATTTACAATGGGTGGAATATATAGTATGTGTGCGTATAAAGTTAGTTAAATTAAGTATAATTAATAACTTAAGATATTCATTATTGAAAGGAGCTGCTCCGAACAGTGACATTCATTGTTTTTTTTTCATACCAAAACCGGACAAAATTGTAGAAGAACAATTCATGGATTTTACAATCCACTATTGTAATCGAATTTAAGACCAAAAACGCAATGAATACTATCGATTAACCAGCGCTTTCAACAAATTTTTTTTTTGCTCCCCAAACTGAAGTTCCCGCTTCGTGGAACCCTTTTCAGTCGATAAAAAAATCCGCCAAAAGAAGGAAGGCTATCGCGAAAAGTGTATTACATATAGTGCGGATTACTTTGAAAGCGACAAAATAAATATTTATTAGTAAGTAAATATTTTGAGTTCTATTTACAATTTCTAGGTGCTTGTCGCAATATATAGTATATATAAATGATCTGGATGGGGAGACTAGTTGAAATCCGGATATGCAAGCTATATCTTGACTAAAATTGAGATATTGTAATGAAACTTGGTATATCTGCTCTTTGGCAAAGAATGGAGGACGTTGAACTACTTCCACGCCCCTAAAATATAACTGTAAATTTGGCAAAGGGTTTGCAGATTCTCGGAAAACTTGTGGACTAAAAATGTTCAAAAACTGAACGTGCCCCCCCTTCCATTATGTTTAATATCTCCCAGAACGGTGAAAGCTAAAATAGTTAAGCTCGTTCAAGATAAATCTCTTAAGCGCCCTTACCGGTACTAAAAAATCGATAAAATCGGATGAGAATGCAAAACAATGTGAGGGCTTAGTAGGAGCCGGCGTCAAAATTGGACGATGAGCGGGTCGCTGCCACCCGACCTATTTCAACCAAATTCGATTCATGCAAAACCGATCTGTACAGCATTATAGTTTTGTTCACATAACGGTTATTTGTAAGTGCTAAAATTAAAGGAGTCAGCTATAGGGTTATATATACCAAAGTGATCAGGGTGACGACTAGAGTTGAAATCCGGATGTCTGTCTGTCCTTTCCTCAGTCTGTCCATCCATCCGTGCAAGCTGTAACTTGAGTAAAAATATCATGATGAAACTTGGTACACGTAATTCCTGGCTCCATAAGAAGGTCAAGTTCGAAGATGGGCAAAATCGGCCCACTGTCATGCCTACAAAATGGGGAAAACCGAAGACCTATAAAGTGTCATAACTAAGCCATATATAAAGATATTAAAATGAAATTTGGCACAAGGGACCGCATAGGAGGGGCATATTTGGACGTAATTTTTTTTGAAAAGTGGGTGTGGCCCCGCCCCCTACTAACTTTTTTGTATATATCTCAAAAACTACTATAGCTATGTCAACCAAGCTCTACAGAGTCGTTTCTGTTAGGTATTTCCATATACAGTTCAAAAATGGAAGAAATCGGATAATAACCACGTCCACCTCCCATACAAAGGTTATGTTGAAAATCACTAAAAGTGCGTTAAACGACTAACAAAAAACGTCAGAAACACTAAATTTTATGGAAGAAATATTAGAAAGAAACTGCACCCAGGCTTTCTTTAAAAAATGAAAATGTGCGTGGCGTCGCCCACTTATGGACCAAAAACCTTATCTCATTAACTACTCGACCGATTTCAATGAAATTCGGTACATAAAAGGTTATTAACACCCTGATGACATGAACGAAATATGGGTGAAATCGGTTCACAACCACGCCTTCTTCCAATGTAACGCTATTTTGAATTCCATCTGATGGATTCTCTGTATAATATATACATTAGGAACCAATGATGATAGCGGAATAAAACTTTACACAAATACGGTATTTAATGCCAGAGTATGTTCAGTGACACCCGAAGTTAGCCCTTCCTTACTTGTTAAATATAAAAATCAGGACTCAAGTCTCGCACGTTATCTGAGGATGTTCCCAATCTAATGGTATGTTTAAGCTTCTGCCACCATATTAAAATATTGATAAAAGCAATGAAGCAAGTGAATTGCATTAGCGTATTTAGAAATTTATTTTAGATATGAAGGTCTGCTTTTCAGGTCAGATGGGAACGTTATAATAATTGGAAAGGAATGGTGGTATGGAAGATGAATCGAAAAACTTTTAGGAGATTGGGTCTTAGTGACAAAAAATTAAATGTTTGATACTAGTGGAACTTAGCCAAACTCCACTATATCTACGAGTCCGCTTATGTGCAACAAAACCCGCGAATATTCTCGAACTGACGCTCAACTAAACGTGCTCTGCTCCAATATCAAGATAACAAGAGCCTACTACGCAGCTTCATTGTACAAGCATTTCACTATTTCCGTTTCCGTTTCCGTTTAGCGTTATCTGTTGTTGAGGCGTTCATGCTTGTCCGCCCATCACAACACGGGAAGGAGACTTGTAACCGACCAGCACGTTGTCGTTTCGTGGGTTATGCAGCAGGGTACACGCACCCGCAGAGCGATTAATGCGGCTCAGTAGCCACACGTTCGCGACCGGTCAATGGCTTGTGAGCGTACATCCGTGATGCAATTGACTGTTCAAAGCCATGCCTGACAGCGGTTGTTTATGGCTCTAAGGTTAAAATTTAAAGAAGCTGATGAGCCTGTACTTACGCTAGTCGGCTGTATTTAAACGAAACTTTCTATACAAACATACTGGTGAGAGTCAGCATGTGCGGCTCGGTATTGTAAGCCCATTCTTACCGCCTCGAGTCTTGTAATCACTCGCTGTTGTAGGTTAGTCTTGTCGGAGTACATATCTATATACACAAGTATGTATAGTATATAGAATACTTTCCGACATATATATTCATACTTATCTCTACACGCATTTCCGCTCTCGAGCGCTACATTTCAGCCGGACGATTCTGCTAATTTTTCGGTGATAGAATTAAAAGCTTACATATAGCCGTGCAGTCAACCACAAGGTGAGGCGAAACGTTTTGTGGAAATGTGAAAGTAAAAATGACAAAGAAAGAGAAAGCAAAGAAATTTTAAGTTGCGATCAACTAACTAAGCAGCCGATAAGCACTGACCAGGAAGCTTATTGAGCACTAAAGTTGCAAAACGAGCTAACCGTTGTGGGGCAAGAGGAAAGAACTTTCACTTTCATGCACAATACTGAAACGATTAGGTAAAATAAACGATTGAAGCGTGAAGTGTAGATTTGGGGTAAACAGGGTCAAAGGTTGGTTGGGAATAATATTTAGGTAGTTAAAGACAATTTTAATGCTGGTAATTGTAGTGTAGAATTCTATGGGGTATATGGATATACCCAAATAAAGTTTATAATAATTATTTGCGTAAAACATTAAAAGATCTTGAGAAGTTTTTAAAATTTTTCTTAACATAAAATTTTCTTTCCACTACATTAGCGCTTTTGATTTCATTACCGTTTACACGAGCTAAATTGGAGTTATTTATAGCGTTAATTTAGAGGTTATTCGTTGCTAAGAGGGTCTGGTCTATGCAATTTGACACAATTTGTTATATTTATTAAACCAAACGTTTTGTTTGATCTCGCCAAAAGAATCTTTTTCATCTACGCTATTAAGGTATCCTAAAAATTCCCTGCTATAAATCCTTTGAAGATTTATCCACCAAATTTAAATTAATTTTAAAATTCAGCGGGAGCTTCGGTTTAAGACCAGTAAATATATTAACTGGAAACTCATTCTCTTAAAAATACTAAATTTAAGGGGAATATTTTGTACTAGTGTGTTAATTAGCTTACAATTTGAAAATATAAATTTTTAGGTGTTATCTAAGCTTTCAACTCTCAATTAAGAAACAAAACCCTATCCAAAAAAAAATTCTCTCAAAGTTACTTAAAATCTGACAGCAGCTTACGAAACAATAGCAGTGGGAGATCACCTTAATCTCTTTCTTCAAACAAAGTGACGTAAAATCATTTAAATTTTGGTAAATGTTTCCAGCACACTAGTTACTGAACTACTCTCAAGCTGTGCTTGTACTCCCAAATATGTTCCGAAGAATGCTGCTATATTCAAAAAATTCGAGAAAGTCCATGTAATCTTATATCACGTAGTAGTCATAAGGTCAAAATTCACTTATGACAATTCAGTACAAACATATTAGATTGTCAAAAAACTCTTGCGGTATTTTTATTGAATTTTCAATTGTTCATAAAATTTTTTTGATGACGCATGCCCAGCTCTTGACTTCTCAAATAATTTTAACAGCTGGTACCGCATTGTGAATGATCCATATTAGAAGCGCAAGAGAGAATAAATAAAGAAAATAAACTTTGTGCGTATTATGTATGTATGTATGTGTGATGTTTGAACTTTCATTGCGATTTAAGGAATGTTGTTGACGATTTTCAAAATGAAATATACTACATAATAATGAATTTAACTAATTTATGATGAATTTAACGATTTCCTTGAATTTCGATCAAGAAACAATTGATGATTTGATATTTCTTCGCAAGTTTGCCATATTCGCATTTTATTGAAAAAACAAGTATTAACAAGTAAGGAAGAGCTAAGTTCGGGTGTCACCGAACATTTTATACTCTCGCATGATAAAGTGATAACCAAGATTTTAGGCGTGGTTGTGAACCGATTTCACCCATATTTGGTACATGTCATATTGTGTTAAGAAAATATTATACCCCGAATTTCATTGAAATCGGTCCAGCCGTTCCTGAGATATGGTCTTTTTGCTCCATAAGTGGGCGACGCCCATTTTCAATTTTTAAAAAAAGCATGGGTGCAGCTTCCTTCTGATATTTTTTCCGTATAATTTAGTGTTTCTGACGTTTTTTGTTAATCGGTTAACGCACTTTGAGTGATTTTCAACATTACCTTTGTTACAAAATAGTTAGTAGGGGGAGGGGCCACGCCCACTTCTCCAAAAAAATTACGTCCAAATATGCCCCTCCCTAATGCGATCCTTTGTGCTAAATTTCATTTTAATATCTTTCTTTTTGGCTTAGTTATGACMCTTTATAGGCTTTCGGTTTYCGCCATTTTGTGGGCGTGGCAGTGKGCCGATTTTGCCCATCTTCGAACTTRACCTTCTTATGGAGCCAAGAAATACGTGYACCAAGTTTCATCATGATATCTCAATTTTTACTCAAGTTACAGCTTGCACGGACGGACGGACAGACAGACATCCGGATTTCAACTCTACTCGTCACCCTGATCACTTTGGTATATATGTATATATGTATTAGTGTTAGGACTTGCAAACAACCGTTATGTGAACAAAACTATAATACTCTCTTTAGCAACTTTGTTGCGAGAGTATACAAATTAGTACTATATTTCTTTAGAGCTGCATACTAGCTCAAGTAAATTTATCGCAGGAAAGTTTATTAAGCGGTTTTTTATATGAATTTTGCACATTTCTTGAGAGCTGTATACTAAGCTTAACAAACAAATTATCTTAATTGTTATGGCAAAGGCGCGTACACGCAATGTTTAACGCTTTGTTACTTATTATTATAATTGTTACTTCTAGGACGGATTAAAAATGTGGGCCACTTTTGCATGAAAAATTACTCATCAATTTGTTTCAACATGGTTATCATCATGGTCATTTGAACATCTGATTAAATATCCATACACGTAAGGAGGCAATCATCAATTTTATCTTAGATAAGAATCTTTTACTCATGTAATTTTTTACCATCATAGACAAGTATAGTCGTAGAATAATTTCTGAATTGAAGAACGTATGCTGTAATTTTTTTAATTTATTATGCGTTAAAAAAATATTTGCAAAAGTTTGAGCTCTCATTCTCTAAAGAGCCTTCAAAGCCTCTTAAGTTGGTTTCCACAATTAAATTAATTCGCTAGCAAACCAACTCGTAAGTGGAAATTATGTCTTCAAGTGCACTTCCCAATTCAGCAATGACTGGAAGAAAAGCTTTTATACGAAATTTGTTCATCGCTGAAAGTTGCAATGCCTGAGAATCAAGAAGTTGAACGGAATCTCAAACAACTCTCTGGCAGTTCTTTCGTACGTCTCGAACTTATATATTATATAGTATTTAACGTATGATTGGAGAGATAACTAACAGTTAACAGCAGTTCGCAGTATAAGAGTAGGACTTTGCAGAGATTTGATGCTCGAATCGAACATTTTAAGAATATTATGCCAAAAGGTAACAGTCCTCGAGTTTGACTTCTACAAACATATATCTCTTCAACCCATTTCTTAGAGAAGAAAATCAACTTCCGAAGCTTTTGTTGCGTCGACACTACATAACCACTGAGATTAGGTAAAGATCAACTTCGAACACTTGCTCACCAAACAGTTGTATTGTATGAACCGCAAAGATCCTTAGTGTTTCCAGCAATTGCTAGATTTCATAGGACTCTATTTCATATCAGTTCAATATTACTGACCTTGTTATAGCCACCAGCAATAAAATAGTATTATAATACATTTTACTCCGAACAGAGATTACACCCCAACGTACTGTTGGTAAGTACGTTCTCTATAAGCTCAGCAAAAATTTAGAGTTTTACGCATAAGCCTTCAGCAGGGAAATCTTTCGAGGTATGGATGCTAGTAACTGAATAACGACGAAGTTAACAATTTTTGTCGGCAATCACTTTTCTATCTCTGATGAGTCGACGCTACGAGTTTTCGCGAGAAAGGTTCTGCGAAAGATTTATGGTCCTTTGTGGGTTGGCCACGGCGAATATCGCCTTAGATGGAAGGATGAGCTATATGAGATATACGACGCCATTGACATAGTTCAGCGAATTAAAAGGCAGCCGCTACTCTGGCTAAGTTATGTTGTCCGAATGGACAAAAACACTCCAGCTCTGAAAGTATTCGACGCAGTACCCGCCGGGGGAATTAGAGGAAGAGAAAGGCCTCCACTCCGTTGGAAAGACCAGGTGAATAAGGATCTAACTTCGGATTTAATCTAATTGGAATCTCCAATTGGCGCCAGCTTGCGAAAAGAAGAAACGACTGGCGCGCTGTTGTTAACTCGGCTATCACCGTATAAGCGGTTTCTTCGCTAGTAAAGAAGAAGAATGAAGAAAGGCATTTCGTACGGTTTTTACAACATAACATACACAGTTTGCTTTCTTCTGTACGCAAATTTATAATTTATTTCGCACGTAGATCCAATTTTAAAACCTGAATGGAGTGGAAGGCATGCAAAGTCGGAAACGAGCTAAACCTTCCTCTGCTTGGTCAGCGGTGGCCAAAAACGATTCTAGCTCTTTCTCCTCTATATACGCATTGAAAACGGTAACTTAAATGTGCGCTCCAACGAAATTACTTTGACTACGTAGTCGTTAGGTTTTATATTATTATCGATGCCACCTGACCTTAAACGGTCCTCACATAACTTTCCCCTTTCGTTATTAGGTTGATTTTACGTTTTTTATAGCGCGTTATATTTGATTTTCACTTGGGAGTTGGCTCCTATTGACTCGAGGGCTGGGCAACGAATGCCCTGGCTACTCTTTTGCTATATAAAACTAATTTATTCAAATGGCCAGCACAAGTTTTATCTTTTGGTACGGTATTCAGTAATTTAGAAATTATTATTTAAATTTTCGATATCATTTATCTGAGTAATTTTGTTTTACTCCAAATATTTCTCATTTATGTTGCCGTCTAATTAAGGAAAGTTTGAGCCACTCAACACAATGCTTTTGATATGCCGAAGAGTCATGATGTCGACGCATTTGCGACATGCCGCGTTACGTTGGGCTTTTCATATTACCACGCGTTCGGTTTCGGTCTGCTCCCCACGTTTATTAGCTACAAGCAGCCACTGGGGAGGCCGCATCATAAGCTACTTCACCGTCATGATAAATTTGTTCTGCGGGTCTCTGTATCCCATCATACTGTCGCGTATTACAATCCACTGGTGCACATTCAAGACTGGTTGTCCGTATTGTTCTCGTTGAGCGTTACCATACAGCTACGCTCGTCACAATGTGCATATACATATGGTTTGGTCAACGACGCGCAGTTGAAGCGATTGGCCGTTATCGCACATTGCGTCAACATTATCGCCACCTAAAGGGACTAACACGTCGCAATCAAGCGCAATTGTAGTATCAGCTGTTGGCGAAATTCTTAAGCGCCAACATAGGAATTGTCTTTACGGCGCACGTATATTTTGTTCACGGCAAGACTTACGGAAATGCTTATAAATTGCTTGTGCTTGCTCAATTTCCTTCAAATTCATTTCTGATTGCCTGTGTACATCAATTTGTATACGCGCTCAACTTGCTGCGGCAACAATTTGCATGTGTCAACGAGCTGTTACGCCGTTGGCTATGCGAAGTACGGTCATTACAAAATATTAGCGATACATTTTTACCGCAGTCCTCCAAAGAGCTGAACAGTGAACTGAGCGCCTGTTTGTTGGAACTTTATTTGATACATTCGGTTTATGTACTGTGTGTGTTTTCGAGCTATTCGCCCAACCCTTTGCAGAGTTCTTGTTGTGACAATTTGGTATCAGTATTAATATACTCTTCAGTGCCACACAATTTATTAACAATCGCATAAAAGTCGGTACAGCCGATGATATTATTGGTACACTATTGATTGTACTCTTCTTTACGGATGCATGAATGTAATCTATCCGCAGAGCTGCTACGCGAATGTACAACACTAGTCAGTGGGTGCAAGCATCTGGCAGAGCTGAAGCAGCAGTTGTGTGGAATTCATTTTATATTAAAAAGTTTAGTTTTTTTAACTTACGTAATTTTTAGCTGGAGTCTTTGTCTCTATATCTCAGTTGTCATCCTCTGCGTTATAAAGTTTACGGGCTTTTCGAATTCAATCGTAAAGAATGTATGAATGGTTTATTTGCCATTTTTATACTCTCGCAACAATGTTGCTAAAGAGAGTATTATAGTTTTGTTCACATAACGGTTGGTTGTAAGTCCTAAAACTAAAAGAGCCAGATATAGGATTATATATACCAAAATGATCAGGGTGATGAGTAGAGTTGAAATCCGGATGTCTGTCTGTCCGTCCGTCCGTGCAAGCTGTAACTTGAGTAAAAATTGAGATATCATGATGAAACTTGGTACTCGTATTTCTTGGCTCCATAAGAAGATTAAGTTCGAAGATGGGCAAAATCGGCCCACTGCCACGCCCACAAAATGGCGAAAACCGAAAACCTATAAAGTGTCATAACTAAGCCATAAATAAAGATATTATAGTGAAATTTGGCAAAAAGGATCGCATTAGGGAGGGGCATGTTTGGGCGTAATTTTTTGGAGAAGTGGGCGTGGCCCCGCCCCCTACTAAGCCCCACCCACCCACTTATGGACCAAAAACCATATCTCAGGAACTACTCGACCGATTTCAATAAAATTCGGTATGTAATATTTTCTTAACACCCTGATGACATGTACGAAATATGGGTGAAATCGGTTCACAACCACGCCTTCTTCCAATATAACGCTATTTTGAATTCCATCTGATGMMTTCTCTGTATAATATATACATTAGGAACCAATGATGATAGCGGAACAAAACTTTACACAAATACGGTATTTGAGCTGAGGTATCCCTTGTGGAAAAATTGTCGTGATCGGACTATAACTTTTCAATGCAATTAAAATAAATGAAAATACAATTCAATACTCAAAGTACACAATTTGATCTAATCTAATTAATTTACAGCAAAATAAAAAAATATGTAAAGTACGGTTAATGAAATCTCGATTACCACTTTATCATGCGAGAGTATAAAATGTTCGGTGACACCCGAACTTAGCCCTTCCTTACTTGTTATTTATATAACTGTACTTAACTTTTTAAAAATTAACTTGAAAAATTATATTCAATAACTGGTATCTCTTTCTACAATAAGTTTATGCGTATTCCCTTTATACTATAAATGAAAAATTGAGTGATTTCGAATTAGTTTCTTGAAACTGAAGGATCTTTTCGAGGAAATTTTATTGGAGCTTTGGTATTTAACGGTAAGTATCACCCGAGACATTGAGGTTTTATAACTGTTTTTAAATAAACATTATTTCTATAATAGACTCTGACGATGAGTAAGTTAAATCAGTAAATATCGACAAGTCTAAAATCGTATGAGGTTTTTTGAGTTGAATATGCCTCACAACCTGACATTTCTCTCATCTGCTTCACCAGAGAGTACAAATTTATGAAAAAATTAACAAACTGACAAATTGATCCAGTCTGAAGCATTTTAATAGTTGTTGCTTGTGCTACCGGGAGGTAACCACATTATGCCTTATCCAGCAAATCTGTGCTCACTCTTTTCCACCCCAACTATCTAATGTCTCATAAGTTGGGATTTAGTATTGACACTAAGAATAGATTTAACCGTCGCTTGGCTACAGACTAGAATATTTATCGAATTGGTTATAGCAGCACTTCTGTTACGGTCTGAAAAACTGAATTGTAGTCGTTTAGATGTAAGCTATCTCATGTGTATGGATTACCGCTCCTGAGCTGGTTGATTGTAAGCTTTGTTTCATACTTCGCTTGTACATGTTTTAGTTTAGTTTCTGACGTTTTTTGTTAGTCGGTTAACGCACTTTTAGTGATTTTCAACATATCCTTTGTATGGGAGGTGGGCGTGGTTATTATCCGATTTCTTCCATTTTTGAACTGTATATGGAAATGCCTAACAGAAATGACTCTATACAGTTTGGTTGACATAGCTATAGTAGTTTTTGAGGTATGTACAAAAAAGTTAGTAGGGGGCGGGGCCACGCCCACTTTTTCAAAAAAATTACTTCAAATATGCCCCCCTTATGCGATCTCTTGTGCCAATTTTCATTTTAATATCTTTATTTATGGCTTAGTTATGACACTTTATAGGTCTTCGGTTTTCCCCATTTTGTGGGCGTGGCAGTGGGCCGATTTGGCCCATCTTCGACCTTAACCTTCTTATGGAGCCAGGAATTACGTGTACCAAGTTTCATCATGATATCTCAATTTTCACTCAAGTTACAGCTTGCACGGATGGACGGACAGACGGACGAAAGGACAGACAGACATCCGGATTTCAACTCTAGTCGTCACCCTGATCACTTTGGTATATATAACCCTATATCTAACTCTGTTAGTTTTAGGACTTACAAACAACCGTTATGTGAACAAAACTATAATACTCTCTTTAACAACTTTGTTGTGAGAGTATAAATTGCAACAGCTCTACAAAAACATACCTTTTTTTTGCTGTCCTGGATATTTTAATAAATTTGGATGCTTTCAAGTGTCCAAATTAGGTATTTATTTCGTGAGTGTATTGAATCTGCTGTTGTTTTCATAACGTTTGAATATAATATTTCTTACAATTCGATCACTTATTAAATAATTTATTTTCCCAGTCATGAATAGAGTTCTGTGGTCCTTTTACGTGAAAGACTCACATAAACTCTTCTCTTAGTCTCTTTACCATATTATGCGAAAAATCATGAGGAAGGTTTCCTTTTGCTTTCCAAAAGTATCCAGAAATGGTGGAAGACGGTATTATTCTAATACCTGGTTTTTTATTCCAAGTTTTTATAAAAGATTTAATATAAAAAAGACCTCGTTGATCCTTAAATACCCCGACTTATGAAAAAGACAGATTTTATGAATGGTATGACTGCCCCGAAATGTGAAACTTGGAAACCTGTCAACAAAAAGGCGAAATTTTGCTATAGTATAATAAAGCACCAAGTTGAAAAATATAACCCTATTTCAGTTATGCAAAATATGCTGACAAACTTAAAGATTTTAAGAACTTGATATGAGTATCATACACAATGATCTACATACCTTTTCGAATTATTTTGGAGATTATAGCGAAAAACAGAGAAGGTGGTTCCACTATGATCTAAAAGTAGTAGAAACAAGTAAGGAAGGCTACGTTCGCGTGAAACGGAACATTTGATACTCTTGCAACTTGCAAAATTAAATATATGGAAATACTTCAAGATACATATACTCTATATAACTCATACATTGGCCGAAAAATTCGGTTTAAGATTTGTTTGAAAAACGAAAGTCATTATAGTAGTATATATGTAGTGTATGGGAGTTTGGTTAGTATCGACGCAATATTATCCATTAATTACGATACACACCATAAGTAACATAAGTATCATACACAAAGTCATCAGTCATATGAAGCAAAGTCAGCCGGATGTTCAAAAATTCTATTTTTGTCGCAAAGATACACATGGTGAAAATACGCTCTACCAGCATAAAGTCATCCGGAAGTTCGAAAGTCTTTAAATTAGGTACATTGTAGCTCAGGGAAGTATTAGTCCGAATTTTTGGCATACAGACATACCATTGTCAAAGAAGGTTTATCCCTGAATTTCAGTCATATATCTCACACATTGGCACAGGGGTTCACATAATCGGTACCTGGGGTCTTAAACTGATTTGGTTTGATTTGGGCAGTTCCTGGTAAAAAAAAGACCCTACTTTAAGGGAATTACTACTAAAAATTTTATTCCGCTATAATAATTACTTCTTATTTGTGTAATGAAAAGAATGAAAAGGTATTTTAACTTGTGTTATATGAAAAGTAAGAGTGACTGTTGTCCGATTTTGCCTATTTTCACACTGTGACATAGAAATGCTACAAAAATGATACGTATTAAATTTAGTTAAAATTGCTTGGTCGGGTCCCGAGATAGAGGATTCCACCAAAACGTGGGCGGTGCCACGCCCGTTGTCCAATTTTCATACCAGCTCTTTTGAAAACTACTCATACAATCTTGGAGGTAAAATTTAATGTCTCTAGCGTAATTAGTTATGGACTTATTGGTGAGCGGGGTTATCTTCCGATTTTATTTATTTTCACTATGTTATTAGGGGCTTTTATAATATTCGAGCTTAGCAAATTTTATTGTTATAGTTTTAGCCGTTTAGTAGATATATACATTAGACTTGTAAAAGGCCCCACATTTTGTGGGCGTGGCAGTGGCCCGATTACGACCATCTGCGAACTCGAAATTAGTTAAGTCAATTTACTAGTCAAGTTACAGTTTGCACAGACAGATAGTCGTCTGGATATGTGGAGTTAAACTTGTCGGCTATATTCTGCCCCCTACGACTTTAGATTGCAGACAACCAATTTAAAGAATTTTTTTGGAACGGTAGATCTTAAATTTCTAGCAGTTGGAAATTATAATGCAAAGCACACTAATTAATCGGAAAAGTCGACAGCCGTATCAAACTGTTATAAATAGGCACTAAAACATTGAAGTAATATCTCCTGGTAAGCCGGCATATTAATCTAGTGATCGTAACAAAATACCAGTTTGATTTGGTTTAATCTAAAATCTATATAAATTGCACATAACAGCTGACTGATCTATCTTCTGATCACTAGATAAAATATAAAAAATACCTGAGTATTTAATATTGATACAAAATAAGTATAGGAAGAGATAGTGACGAAAGCAAAAGAGAAATCAATGATATAGTAACTAACGCAGCTATCTTAGCAACAAAAAACAGAAACTATAAGCCTCTTGATCCCAAAAAATCACCAATAGAGAAATAGAAAAGGTTGTAAAGGAAAAAAAGGTGTGCAAGATGAAAATGACAAATAAATTGCTCCCCTTTGACTCAGCTTCAATTAAAATCTAATATTGATACTCGTATAATACAAAGATTCCAATCAAAAATGCTTAGAACAATCACATGATCGCTTGGTACATGTTTTGAAAATGTCCATCAATATCTTTATATTCCTATGGTAAACAAAGAAGTAGATGACAGCAGAATTAAATATATATATCTTAACTCTGAGATCACCCAAAAGCATTGGCTAATGCTACATTATTGCGATCAAAATTTAAAATTTTATTACTTAGGCTTTAAACAAAAGCAGATTCAAGAAATAAAGTAATATTGAAAAAAAAAAGACGTGTGGCACTCGGGGACTGCCGCGGTAAAGCTATTGCATAGCACAGGGATGGGCACATTTTTAGCCCGCAAAGTTAGCAAAGTGCGCACGAGGGCTTGATGAGGGGAATATCAGTTTACGGAGGGAAGGGCAAAAGAGTTGTGAAAAAAATCAAYTTGCYTGAACAATGTTGCCATTACTCAATTCGCATATGTAGTTTTGTACACATCTAACTTTTCAATTATAAYTTTTCGTAATATAAAATATCAAAACTGAAATCAAACTATTAAAAATAGTTTATATATTTTTTAATAATACCATTCGACTCTGATTTTGAGTTAATTTAAGAAAATTTCGAACATATTGAAGACATTTTTTATAATTACTACAGTATATCGAGA
>NW_017537477.1:34542-55521 GCF_001853355.1 Bactrocera latifrons | reverse complement strand
TTTTTTAATTTTTAAATAAATTAATATTTCAAATACATTATATTTATTTCGACTATTAAAAAGTGAAGAAGAAAATTGATGACCTTCATGAAATATGCATATTCGCATTATACAATTATTACACAATAAAAAACGTGCGACGCTTGTTATTGTTAATGTATGTACATACATATGTATATGGCTCGCATTTGCTTTCGTAAACATACAGAAAAAGCGTGAGGTTTTTTCGTTACGGAATTTCTGGATTCGGTCCCCGTGGCCCGCGATAAAAGCTATGCAATAGCTTAAAAAAAATTATTTTAACCGGGCCGCTAGTATCGTATAAAATCCCATAGAAAATCTCTGACTCATTAGATTCTAACCAAACATTAAAGAAAGTATTTAACTTTAATTTTTATTTATCTAATTTCATGACAAATTTTGTCCCATAATTTTTTGGTATTTAAATAGAGTCAAATAATTACACGTGTCCGCTACTGTACAAGTACATGCTGCTGCGACAGAACAATGTGGTTTTTTCTTGCACTAATCGTGAGCTAATGTTTCTACAAGGCTTTCCAATAAGAGTGATATTATTTCTTAAAATAACAATTACTAATTGCTAAGGAAGTTGAAATTATTTCTATTTATTACGAAGTACAATTGATACAATTAAGTTCCGAATATAACACCATTTAACTGACCTCCACGAAATCGTCTTATTGGAACCAGTTGTTAAGATCAGCTTCTTTCAATCAATCTAAACTGCTCTTCATTGACAATAACGGTGTCACCAACTTCATTTCGAAAGAAAAAGAAAAAAACCAAAGAAACCTGTCCCACCACGAATCACGCATCAACCGTGCGCACCTTTATATGGTCACTATAGTAAATTCCCGAAAGACTTATTTCGTTTGCTGTGGACGTCATCGAATCAGACAGTTGGTAATTTTCCATTACGCGGCGGGTCGTCTAGAATCAGGAAATAGATAAAGGGTTAATTCAAATAAAGACTTCTAAATTCTAATTCTGATACTCTTGTACAAGTCAGAGTATGCTCGAAATAATAAAGCAGGTAAAAATGAAGTGATTTCCGATATTAATAAAAGGGCTATTTTGAGACAAGCAGCCGAGATCAGATCAAAAGCTGATGTTAAAGTGAGTTTACCAACTGTTCAGGGATGCTCAGAAACTTCCCATATTTAAAGTTTTTAGAAATAATGAAAAACCACAACTTAAGGTACCCCGAAAAGAAGTACGGCTACATTTTGCATCTGATCACAGCGCTTAAAAGTGCGATTGGCGCTATGTTGTCGGTCTACCTATAAACCAAATTTATTGGGGAATACAAACCAATATGAATTAACACTCTCGCGAGTGTTTAAAATGAAAAGAGCCGTGATTTTAAGTATAATTTATTTAAAATTGTCTTTTATTAACACACTTACACAGAAAAATTATCCTGTTGACCGAGAGAGAGAGGAAATCTTAAATATCGCGTCAGCTATCTGTCGCCCCACAGTTCTATGAGATCATTCGTCTCACGCATAATCTTGACACCTTTATTACAACACGAAATTAACCACGGTACGCCGATGATATTCGTCACTAAGTTGGCGTACAGCACCACCACCATCAGACATGCGATCAAACTGTAGAGCGAACTCAAGTGAAATATTGACAATGAAATACTTTATTAGTATGAGACGAAAAACGAGATGACCGGAGCGCAAAACATGAAGAGTAAAGCGCAGGTATTCAAAATGCATCGCAACCAAGAAGGACAAACCTTGCGTCAGCATGCGTAAACGTACACGACCTACACGCGTCTCATTATAGCGACCACATGTTAGGCTTGCCAGGGCGTTGAGCACGCTTTTTAATTACCCATTGATGCTTGGTATTTTTGTATGAAATGACAGCAGTATCAAGAGCGTATAGTAGGCTAACATAACCTGGATCGTTGACTGAGCCCAACTGACGAATGTCATTACCACATGTTCATTGATTTGTCGGGGAAATTGCAACAACACATTAAGTGAGATTAACGAGGTAACAATGTGTTACAATAAAAAGCAAAACGAATTTGGTTATTGCACAAAGTTGCTGTGCAAGCAAACAATTGAGTTTGTTAATTCGAAAATTAATGAATTTGATCGGTCTGTAGTTTCATTGTGTAAACGACTAAAAGTGTTTGTTTGTCATTTAGCCCAATTTATTAGAAGCGAGTTGAACGACTCTTTGGAATGGGAAGTTGACATAACTAGCGTGAGGCGTGCCAAGATGTCATGTTATTTATTTATTTTTTATTTATTTACTTTTATGAAATATAATTATCAATAATTACATTACATTTAGCAAGGCAACTAGTAACTAAGACTATCGGCCTGACTTATTACTAAAAGATTTTATATTTTATTATAAAATACTCTAAAATAAGGTAATATTAAAAAATAAGTATCGAAGTAAATAAATGATTACACAAGGTGCAAAAGGTTACTTTGGTAAATTAAGTTAAATATTTTTTTATGTTTTCAATATCTAAGATCTTTAGCATATTTGTGGGCAATTCATTTCCAAATATATTGACTCGCGCATTTTTATATTTTATACACTCATCGAGGATATGTTTTGTGGACAGTGAGCAGTTGCACGCTGCACAATAAGGTTCCCCTTTTAACAAATATTCGTGCGTTAACTTTGTGTGACCCAGTCGTAATCTGGTTATAATTCGAAGTTGATCTGCCGTCGCTGAAACCGGAGGTGTTGGCTTGATGCGATTTTGATTGTAAACTTTGTATCCATGTTGATACGTTTGCCAGTTAGTCGTAGTAAGTTTCCTACCGTGGTTGTTTATTTGTCGAATGACGTCTGTTTTTACCAAAGGCTCGAAGTATATACAGGGTGTCTGGTAGACATCTTTAGCTGCGATGTCTGCATATTCCTTGATGCCACAATGGCCGGGTACCCACATGATTTTTATTTTTGAAGAATGTTGTATCAACAGATCTCTTGAACTTTCAATAAGAAGCTTTTTATTGTGTGGGTTTTGCAACGCAGCGACGGACGACTTGCTGTCGGAGCAGATTATGTATTTTCCCTTAGCCGTTGTAGAGTGCATAATAGCATGGTATATGGCGACTAATTCATCCCCGAAAACCGAGCTGTGCGGGAAAAGTAGTCCCGTCTTCATAACGTTCCCTTTCTCAGATACTACTGCAAAACACGTCGATTGAGTTGTTTTAGAGCCATCCGTAAATAAGAACTTCCAGCCTTTTCTCTCTGAGCTGTTTTTCAATCCCAAAATAATTTTTTGATATATTGTGGGGCTCGTTGATTGTTTAGTGTAGTCTAAAAGTTTCGAGATAAAAACGGATGGAGGGAGCATCCACTGAGGAAATTTTGTTGATTTAGTAAGCATGGGATTGTAAAGGATGTTAGCTTCCTTCGCGTTCTTTAATGCATTATATATAGCTGAAGGTGTCTTCATCAGACGTCTTCTTTTGGCTACATTTGTTACGCCTTTGTGCAGAATCGCGTTGTTTGTGAAGTATAGTTTACTTATTAAGCTGTGAAGGCTTTGCTTATAACGTTCGCCAATGAAAGGGAGACCAGACTCTGCCAGCAGGTTTTTTGTTGGTGTTGTGGCAAAGGCACGAAGACTCCTACGTATCGCGTTGTGATAGGGTATAGATAAAATCTATATTGTACTTTTAGCGCACTGTCACACAATAGCAAAGATTTTGTTATATTTATAAAAGTATCCGGGTGTATTTTACTGTGCTTAGAGGTTAAGTATTTTATGATGTTTAATCTAGCGTTAAGCTTTTTTCTTATATATTTACAAGGCTCCTTAAAGTTAAAAGACTTATCAAAAATAATACCTAAAATTTTGAGTATTTAACGTTAGTAATATTGTAATTTCTGTATACAAAATTAAAGTTTTGACAATTTTTCTTTCTACATATGTGTAAAAAATTTGATTTTTCGTTAGATAGAGTAGCTCCTGACCTTTTTGACCAGATATAGATTTCATCCATCACATTCGATAGCCTATTCAGAGTTTGGGATACGCAGTTGGTTTTTGAAAAAATCAAGACATCATCTGCGTAAAGAGAATGTTCTAGTCCCTGTTTCATTATTATTTTGCTGATTTCATTGAAGGCAGTGATAACAAGTAAGGAAGGGCTAAGTTCGGGTGTCACCGAACATTTTATACTCTCGCATCAAATACCGTATTTGTGTAAAGTTTTATTCCGCTATCATCTTTGTTTCCTAATGTATATATTATACAGAGAAGGCATCAGATGGAATTCAAAATAGCGTTATATTAAAAGAAGGCGTGGTTGTGAACCGATTTCACCAATATTTCCTACATGTCATCAGGGTGTTAAGAAACTATAATGTACCGAATTTCATTGAAATCGGTGGAGTAGTTCCTGAGATATGGTTTTTGGTCGATAAGTTGGCGACGCCACGCCCATTTTCAATTTTTAAAGAAAGCCTAGGTGCAACATCTTTCTGAAATTTCTTCCGCAAAATTTAGTGTTTCTGACGTTTTTTGTTAGCCGGTTAACGCACTTTTAGTGATTTTCACCATAAGCTTTGTATGGGAGGTGGGCGTGGTTATTATCTGATTTCTTCCATTTTTGAACTGTGTATGGAGGTGCCTGAAGGAAACGACTCTACAGAGTTTGGTTGACATATCTATAGTAGTTTCCGAGATATGAAAAACTTAGTAGGGGGCGGGGCCACGCCCACTTTTCCGAAAAAATTACGTCCAAATATGCCCCTCCCTAATGGAGATCCTTTGTGCCAAATTTCACTTTAATATCTTTATTTATGGCTTAGTTATGACACTTTATAGGTTTTCGGTTGTACCAAGTTTCATCATGATATCTCAATTTTTACTCAAGCTACAGCTTGCACGGACGGACAGATAGACATCCGGATTTCAACTCTACTCGTCACCCTGATCACTTTGGTATGTATAACCCTATATCTGACTCTTTTAGTTTTTGGACTTACTATAATACTCTCTTTAGCAACTTTGTTGCGAGAGTATAAAAAGAATTACGGAGATAGGCGAACCCTGAGGTATGCCGTTATATAGATGTACTCTCCCAGAGTACTTGTTGTTTATTTTGGCCCTAAGTTTTATATCTGCGTAGCTGTGTCCGGGCCCCACTTTTTGATGAGAATCAAGATGGCTGTGGGTTGTGTAAAATGCGATGTCGTCCGCGTAGCCAATTAAATATTATTCGTCTGACATTTCTAGTTTTAATATAGCGTCGTAGCTAATGTTCCATTAGTCTAGGTCTAGAATGGATCCTTGTTTAGTTTCATACAGCAGTTTTCTGTTGCTAAGGTAGCTCTGCACCATAGCCCTGAGGTAGTCGGGTATCTTGGTGCTTTTTTCGAGAGCGTCGATCGTGTCCACCCATCTAGCACTGTTGAAAATGTTTCGGACATCTATTGTCGCCAGTAACACTATTCTTTTTTATTTATGCCATCTACGCTGCGCTACTGGGATCCCGCCCGAGCCAGGTGATTTGTTGGCTATGAGCTTGCCAGTGGCTAGCTATAGCTCTTCAAGGGTGAACTGAGGGTTTTGCGCAGATCTTAGTGTTTGTTCTAGATAACTAGCCCTGCTTTCGTGTTTGGGGAATAGTGCGTTCACAATGTGATCCATTTTGACAGCGGTTAAGTTAGGTTGCTTTGTTCCTCCCATTTTTTCTTTTTGCTGTCGTTGATGGCGTGCTCCCTTTTGGCTGCTCTATATTGCAAGGCTTCTTCGGGTGCGTCTCCTCTGCTCTTGGATATCGTGTAGGATCTGCGCAGGCGAAGGCATGTGCGTCTGAGTTGGGTCATAATTTCAGTCCACCAGTAGACCTGGCCTTATGTTTGCTTTGGGAAGCCTTGGGCACTGATTTTTTACAGGCTCTTGTTATATTCAGCAATGTGTGCTCGACAATTTTTCTTGCATTTTTTCGGGAGCTGCTAGATGGATTTTGGTCATCTTTTTCGGAGATCAATTTCAAAGTATTTAGCTTCGAAATGTCCACATTCCATATTGCAGTATTTTTTCCTGTACTGGTTAGCGTTTGTTGCAGTATCGGTAGTCAAAGAAATGTACTTGTGATCGCTGCCAGTGCCTCCAGGACTTTCCATTTCTTTATTTAGCCTGCCAAGCGTTCTGATGATAGAGTAATGTCTGGTATAGTTTTCTCGCATTCCAGCCTTCTAAACGTGGTTGCGATTTCCGTGTTGAGCACTATTAAACTTAGACGCGCAGCTTTCCTCTCGAGTCCGTGTTTGGCTTTGGAACTTAGGTCTTCAGCGATAATTAGTTGACCTTCTATAGACCTGGCTATATCCTCAATATTGTCGAGCTTTTCCTGGAATTCCTGTATGCTATCGCTTGGCGTCAAGTAGCAGTTTATTATTGCAAAAGGGTCGCATTTGGTCCAGAGAAAACCATTGCCGTTCACTTTGTCTACAATGATGGCGTTAGTCCCTGATAGTAGCCATATAGCGGCGGTCGAGCTGCTTTCTTCCAGCCAGGTACCCCTCTCTTTCTTTTTGTATTGCTCGCTTTTGATGATTAACTCGTAGGTGTTCTCCATCACCATTTGCGAGAGCAGTGCGTCAGCAGCTTATCATCTATGAATATAATCCTGTAAGATATTCATTTGTTTTGGTATTTCCTATATACCGTACATTTTGCGGAACCCTTTTTCGTGTTTAGCCTCCACGCAGAGGCAGCATGAGGGAGGCTTTGTGTACTCTTTGTGACCTGGTTGGCCTCACTTTATGCATCACCTTGTCCTCTTCTACCGGTCCCTTTGCGGTCCCAAGTTAAGTGCCCTGGTCCAAAGCAGGGAAAACATCTTTTTGGGATTTCTTTCAGTCGCAGTCTGCAGTTTACCCAGCTGATTTTTATGCGTGCCTGTCGCTGCAGTATGTCAGCCTTATCCTCATCGAGCGTTATTATGCCATGACCTGCTCTCTTGTATTAGGTGCCGTTATGCTTATCGTCAAGTCTTCGATGGAGTCCTGTAGCACTTTCTTTACAGTCTCTGCTACTTCCTCGTTTGTTCAAAGAGAGTCGAGGTCTCTAATCGCTATGGTGGGGTTTTATTTAATGGCGGCCACGGTTGCGGATTCTCGAAGGGTCGTTTTGAGTGTCTCGCAGAAACTGGCTTTTGTGGATTGTCAAATCTCTAGCTCTTTCTTTACATCGGCGTATCTATTTCTTCTGCTGGCTTAATGATTACGGTTTCCGATTGTCGCTTGGACCTGCTTTTTGCTCTTTGGTTTGAGGCGATATTCCTCGACATCGATTTATCGCATTTTAACGAACATTTGGACTTACGAAAGGTGTGTGCATGGTTTATTCTGCAAAAATTGACTGACGACCAAAAATTGCTCAGAATCCAACATTCGAAGAACCATTATTTGACCAAAAAGCTCATTTTTATCATCAACCATACTCCGTATTCACTGATATGACATCGTGCGACTTCTTCCTTTTCGGAGAAATGCATTTACTTATGGAAGGAAAGCGTTATGCAAATGTAGAGGCCATCCAAAAGGATTGCATCAGCATACCGGCCAACGAGCTAAAACACTCGTTTGAGATGCTTTTGGACTGTGCAAAAGGCTGTATTGAAGAAGTAGGAGATTATTTTGAATATAATAAATTGATTTTTCCGAAAAAAACCATTTAATCCATTTTTTAAGCCCTGTTTATTTTGGAACACACCTTGAATATTTGTAAAGATTTGTAAAAAAGGTACTTCATGATCACATATACATACATATAACAAAATAATCCTCTTTGTGCGCTTTTAAGTCTCACATTTTATCACAGTATTATAGTTATTTAATATCTAGCCCAAATACCGTAAATAAAAACTATTTATTTCTGCAAACACAAAAGCCAAGTTTTTTGCCTCTATCTGCGTAACCATGTTTGGCGGAAACCTGCTTCCGTAATTTTTGCTGCCAAGGATGTAAAATGTTTTGTCGTGGAACTCGTACTTTGCGATTTTTCAATCAATACCGAAACGCTTGCGCCAGCCGATTCTAAAAACTTCTCAAACGCGTCACTGTTTTCTGCAAAATGAATTGGAATCTAATTAGGAAATTTGTCAAACGAAAATAAATAAATAAGATGTACCTTTTGTCAGAAGATGTGGGGCTGAGACGAAGGAGGAATCTTTCATAGATACTGATATTAAGTGGTATTCAGTATGCACGATTCGTACTGTTCACTTAAGGTGCACCTCATTCGAGACCACGCCTAATAAGAAATATCTTACTATATTGGACTTGCAGAACAGTACGCCTTGTACTAAACCCTTAACTCATCTGTAGCTTTTTGGAAAGACCCTGCGGGACCGGCGCTAGTCATTACATCGCACGGCCAGCTTGGCTCACGTTATTAGTTCGCTATTTGCGGCTCTAGCTTCACTGCTTCTTTGATGTTCGGCTCTTCTCAACTCTTGCAGTAACAGATCTCTCGTCATCTCCATGGTATACCATATTCGTCTCGTTCGCAAAATATGAGCCAATATGTCATCAGGTGTTACTTGGCCTGCCACTTCCATCTCCACGACTTAGCTCTGATGTAAATCAGAGAAAAATATATACTCCGTATTTTCCATTGTCATGACCATTCATATACAGGTATTACCTGAAACAGGCCCAGCTGGTTGCACGTGAAAATGCACTTCTTGATTTGGGGCTTAAGACGGCCAACATAGTACTCTTGGCGTACCATATGTTGCGTGAGACGATGGACGGCGTGTAACATGAGTATATGGATATAATTGATGTATAATGTGGCAAGTGATAATTTCTCTGGTATTATTATGGGATGGCGTTCATTATACGTTAGGCTTGAATAAGCAAGCCGACCGTTTGCACGAAGCAGACTTTTCGTGTCTATAAATGGGTTTAACAACGGGTCGCGGCTGAAGTAGCGCGTTTGGGTTGATGCGATAAGAGCGACCTTTGTTTTTTGTAAGTCTTGGTGTGCCAATGTATCGCAATGGGGGCAAGTTGTTCCCTTTACCTTAAGCTTGAGTCGCTCTGTGAATTTGAGAATATAGGGGACTACTCTGAGTGTTCGGAGGAACGATGAATATCGTTCAAGGATTTCAGCATCATCCTTTGTTGTGTGATAAGTGGCGATTTTGCGACTTTATGGGGCAATTATGTTGCGCACTGCCGATTGTGGCCAAGAATCGGGAAATTCTGTTAACCATCGGGGGGCCATTCCACCAGAGGATCGTGGTGGCGAGATGAAGGGGATTGCACCCTATTGTCCAAGATAGGCAGGATTGGCAGCACTGGCTACGTGTCGCCAAGTGGCTGATCCTACTAGATCAAGTATTTGAGAATAGGGAATAGGGGGAATAGTTTACCCACCATGGAATTTGTATCCGCGAAATGTCTTTTAGGTTATTAGCAATATTTTATTACCTGTGATAAGTTATCTTATGCTAGTGGAAGAATGTGGCTTCCAGACAGGATATCGTCTACATACGTCTGTATTTTTATTATTTGTGTTGCCAGAGGAAATTCTGACGTTGTGTTTTCTGCCAGTTCGTGGAGTGTACGAATGGCTAAATATGGAGCACAGTTTATGCCAAAGGTTACTGTTTTTAATTTAAAGTCACGTAGTGGACTACTTGCAGATTTCGGAGAATAATTCGCTGAAAATCTTAATCATCATTATGTACGACTATTTGTCGATTAATTTTTTTAGCATCCCCATTGAATACGTATTTGTATATACGCGAATTCAATATGGGGAGCATTAGATCTAGTTGGAGCGTAGGTCCCGTAAATAGAATGCCATTTAGGGAACTCCCCGAGCTAGTGGTTCTTGAGGCATTGAAGACAACTCGAACTTTTGTTGGTTTTTTGTCAGGATTTACTACTGCATGATGTGGCAAGTAGAATGAGGAATATTTACATTTTATGATTTTTTCACATGGGCTTATTGCCTATATGTGATCTAAATGAAGGTATTCTTCTCAAACGCCATCATAATCTTGTTTCAGCTCACCTTTTCTAAGTAGGTTTTTTTCCATACTTAGAAACAGCAGATGTGCGAGATTGACCTAAGCCGAGTGTGTCTGGAAATTGTTGTTTTGGTGGTAGTCGTACGACATACCGACCATTAACTGATCGAGTAGTTGTGGCTTTATAAAAGTTTTCCTAAAACCAGTTAGAGTCAGGTTTGCAACCTTATCCCAATGCTTGCTATTTATTTTATTGCTTTGAAGCATGTTAGTTGCGGTAATACAATAGCATTTGCTTGAATGCGCTTATCCGCTTATCCGCTTGGGGAGAAATTAGGGTAATGGAGCATATTTTGTTAGAGTTTTATACTACTCTTCTTCCCATTCCCGTAATTTAAAATTTTGCTTGCTTTGTTTGCAGTTTTAGTTTATTTTGTGCCTTAGACACAAAAAAATTGTTGTGATCCTAAAATGTTGTTGTTGAACGTTTTTAGTTCTGAATGTTTTCTATTCTACCCTTTCCGCTATTTCATATTGTGCAGTTAAGTAATTTCTTTCATATGCTGCCTAGTTCATGAGTATCGTTACCTGCTTGTCAATTTGTTTTTATATCTTGTTATCAGAGCTTCCCAAGCCAACTTAAAATTGTCGCCGCTTAATGCAAACTGTTTTACTATTACGCCTGTTTGACCATTTGTTTTATATTGGAGATCATACAATTTTTGCGCTTTCGATAATTTTGAATGGTTTATGTACACGGCCGTAAACATGTCCCGGAAGGACAGCCATTGTTCATAACCTCCATGAAATATTTCTGTATCGCATACTGGCATTTTGAGGTGAAGGCCAGAACTTGCTTCATGGACTTGTATTTGTGGCAGCTCTACTCTCGAATGGGGTGTAGGTGCGGTTGATTTAACAAGTTTTAGTTGATTTGCGATCATAATTTTTGTGTCTTCACACTGGTCTAAGCAGTTTTAAAATTTGCCGTTAGCAGAAGATTTAAAGTTAACTCTTAATCGTCAGTATCTACAATTGCGTCATATGCAGAATGGATACGTGTCCAAAAATTTTCAATTGTTTGGCTTTTTATTTCTGGCGCCGACTGTCTTGAATCGGCGAAAAAGCAAAGCGAGTACAGTATTTTATTAGACAATCATTCTCAGAAATGAGTTTAGAGAACGATATATATTTTTCCTCCTCGTTTGTGTTGTAGCACCTTGCTTAGAGCGTGTAGCTTCTGCAGGTGTACATGGACTTTTTTCGTCTGAAATTATTTTTGGAACCTTTAAAAGTTGTGTTGATTTAGTAGAGACTTAGATATTTTTGTAATGTTTTAATTTGTTTTGTGTGATTGTGTTCACAAAGAGAAGCATATATAGGCAATTAGTTGTTTAAATACAAGTATGTATTTTATCAGGTTCAATATCGGTATTTTGATACGTATTAAATTTTTATATCCGTTTAGTTGAACTGTTTAAATTGGCAAACCAGTTTTTTAAACATACATATGTACATGGATGTAAGTAAAAATTGGAAGCGACACACTTACCCTTTCTCGCATCAAGTGAATTTTGGGGGAGTGAACTTATTTTTGGCTTGCCCTAATGCTTGTTATCCCACTGCTCTTTATAAATTAGCATTCTCCTATTTTCCTGTGTTTAATTCCTTTTGCACGTGCTTTTGAATGTATGTTGTTTTTACTTTTTTATTATGTATATAATAGCAAGGCTGAATTTTTGTTGGAGTCCGCGCCCAGTGGTGTGATTTACTTAGTTTCGCGCCCGCTGTTGTTGTCGTTTTTGTTTTCGTTTAGACTCCTTTTTTTGTTGTTTGATATGTTTTGTTTGCTTCACTTTATAGATATGTATATGAGTTTATACCTATATCCAAACTGTATTGCACTACACTAACACTGTATATGCCTATTTTTTCTTTTTTTCTTTATGATATTTAGGTATTTGTCACCCCACAGTTTTATATTTTTTTTTCCACTTTATTGTTTTAAGAATATGTATATTAGTCGCCCCACTTTACTTAATTAAAATTTTTATTATTATTTTTTCTTGTTTTTTTTTTTTTAAAGCGCCTTTCTGTAGGCTCGAAGGACCATGTTCTCGTAACTGGCGAACTCACATTTGTTACCGAAACTCACTTTTATAAAAATAACATAAACAACGAGTTTTCTGAATATCAAAGTTCGCAAATTATCAATTTGATTTTATTTTGATTATAACCAATATACAAAAATACAAAATTGAAAAATACACCAATTGGCGGCGGAATAAGCGTATTTTTCTAGACGTGGGAAAACGGAGATGCTGCGAAAAGCGTGTGCGCTTGTGCATGTGAGTCTGTACTTGTGCGAGGAAAAAAAGCAAAGCGAAGGCGGCTGGAGTTGTCCGTCACTCTTGTGAAAGTTGTTCTGTTCTGTAGGTGAGTGGTGAGTGTAGTGTGTTGTTCGTTTATGATGATTTTGTCTGCCAATGTGGGGTGTTGAAATGTGGTGTAGATGTGCTTCATGATGACAGAGGCTGAAAGTCATTAAGACAGCGAGGTTCTTCAACATATCGCTAGTTTGTGCCCACTCACCGACGGAAGAAAAGAACGATGTGACCAAAAAGATGCTTTCTATGAGTGCTTTGGGCGCTTTTATGAGAGCTGCCTCTCCACGATGTCAAAATCGTGCTTGGAGACTTTAACACCAGGGTGGGCAAAGAAGGTATATTTGGCACAACAGTCGGTAAATTCAGCCTCCACGAGGAAAAATCCCCAAATGGGTTGAGGCTTATCCACTTCGTCGGGGCCCGAAATAAGGTTATTTGTAGTACTAGATTCCAGCATAAGAAGATACATAAAGATACCTGGCTGCCTCCGGATCGAAAAACCACCAACCCGATCGATCATGTTGTGATAGACGGAAGACACGTCTCCAGTGTTTTAGACATGCGTACGATCCGAGGTCCTAACATCGACTCGGACCAGTATCTTGTTGCAGCCAAGTTTCGCACCCTCCTCTGTGCAGCAAAAATCGCACGTCACCAAACACAAGGAAGGTTCGACTTCGAGAAGCTGCATCCTCAACAAACAGCCGAACGATTATCTACTCGGCTTGCACTCCTGCTCTCTGAGAGCACTCGTCACCAATTCGGTATAAGGAACTGTGGGATGGAATTTCAAACTCCTTACGTACAGCTGCAACGAAGCCATTCGTTTTCGGAAAGTGCAAAAGAACAGCTTTTACGACGAGGAGTCCCGTGTCGCAGCCGAGAGAAAACAGGTTGGCTATCTCACAACGTTACGATCGACCACAACACATGTGGCATGGGAAAGATACCGAGAGTTGAAGAGGGAAGCGAGATGCATCTGCAGACAGAAAAAGAAAGAGGCCGAAATCCATGAGTACGAAGAGGTTGATAAGCTGGCCGATAGGGGTAATGCTCGAAAATTCTACGAAAGAATGCGGCGGTTTACAGAAGGCTTCAAAACCGGAGCATACTCTTGGAGAAGTTCGAATAGCAATTACCCGCCTGAAGAACAGCAAAGCGGCGGGGCCGATGTATTGCCGGTCGAGCAATTCAAACACGGCGGCGAATAAATGAAGAGGAGACCCCACAATCTGCGCCAACTGCCAAGGGATTAGCCTCCTCAACATAGCATATAAGGTTCTATCGAGCGTATTGTGTGAAAGATTAAGACCCACCGTCAACAAACTCATTGGACGTTGTCAGTGTGGCTTCAGACCTGGAAAATCAACAGCCGACCAGATATTCACCATGCGCCAAATCCTGGAAAAGACCCGTGAAAGGAGAATCGACGCACACCACCTCTTCGTCGATTTCAAAGCTGCTTTCTATAGCATGAGAATGAGCTGCTTTATGCTGCGTTGTCTGAACTTGGTATTCCCGCAAAACTAAGGCGGCTGTATAAACTGACGTTGAGCAACACCAAAACCGTTCGATACCAAACGAGGCTTCAAACAAGGGTACGACTTATTCAATCTGCTTCTGGAGAAAATAGTTCGAGCTGCTGACATTAATCGAGCAGGTAGAATTTTGTATAAGAGTGTACAGCTGCTGGCGTATGTCGATGATATTGATATTAGGATTCCTACAAACATGAATATTTGTTCAAAATTGTTTAACTTATAATATGATAACACAAACATATGTCATGAAATTCTCATTGGACAATCGATAAAGATTGCAGATTCTAAAGCTTCAGTCGACATATAGATAACGTAACCAGGTGCCGCCAGATTCAAAAATATTACTGTTTACTTTGGAACCCTCCTTGTATAGTTGGCTCTGATAAATTGTATCCTCGCTCGTATTCGTCACTCTCGATGTCAATGGACATCAACTGGCTTTTACTTTAGCAGCATCACTCGAAATTATTCAGAAAGCGCTGATAACTCTTAGTGCCGATAGCTTGGGCACTGTGTTTATTTGTCTGGCATATGATTTGATGCCTAACGCCTGGATCCATATTGGAGCCGCATATAACATAACCGATCTCATTACCTTTGCGAGTAAAAAACACCAGTTGGAACTCACGCTGCCTATATTTGCTATCATTATTTATAAGGCAATCAGGATTTTATTCGTTTTACCTGCGTCTGTTCTAGGTGGTCCTAAAATTGAAGCCTTGAGTTTACTAATACTCCCAATTAATGTAGGTGTTGCTGTGAATAAATGTGGCACTCGCCTTCCTCCACTTTTCTTCTACTTATGAGCAAGACTATTTTGCTCCGCCAGTTCTAAACTCATTTAGGAGAGCAATTGGTGCAGACCGTTTATGCACTCATTTGCTTGCATTTGCTCCGGAGGTCATCAAGGTGTTTAACGGCTGCTACCACAACAATGTCGTCTGCGTATGCAACTAACTTAATAGCTTTCGGTTGGTGTCTCCTTAGTACGCCAGCATATATTATGTTCAATAGAACGGGGCCTAGTACCGAGTCTTGCGGTACTCCACTCGAAATTGAGTAGCTCTTGGTGCCCTCATCTTTATCGAATAAAAGTCGCCTGTTTTCAAAATAACTTACCGCATTTCGCGGTGTTAACGACATCGTATAGTGTGTCAATGGTGGACCTCTTTTTCATAAAGCCGTATTGTCTTTCGGATAATCCACTGTCTTCTAGAATACTAACTCTAAACGGTTTCTTACTATGCTTTCCTATACTTTGCCAATAGTGTCAATCATGCACGACATGAGGTTGATGTGATGAAGGTTCCTCCGGAGGCTTTTTTGGTTTAGGAAATAGAACCAATGCTGGACTTTCCATGGGTCGGGAAATCAAGTATTCCTTCTTTTAAGGACGCGTTATATATTTCTGCGAACAGTTTCAAAATCATGGCTTCCTTTAAGGATAATTTTTTCGGCTATGGCCAATATTTCTTCTTCACTAACTAGCAGTGGTGGCTCTACGACTTCGGTTCGAGCATTAGAAATAGTGTGGTGTTTTGGAAAGATACTTTTGACGATATTTCTCATAAACGATGCGTTTTTGGATTGTTGTGCCTTATTTTTGAATTTAGACATACAGATTTTATATGCTGCTCCCCAGGGTCCTTCGTTTGCTTCCTCACAGAATTTTTCAAAACACTTATATTATATTTACTGGGACCAATGGCTGATTTCAGAAGCTTATTCAGACAAATACATATTTGTCTGAGACTGCTGCGTTGCATGCTTTGAACAATTCTTTTCGCACTTAGGATACCAAGTGCATGGCGTCTTCGCCTTGTATATTTGCTGCACTCCAGACCATCTCAAAAAGTTCGGCATCAAAATTGTTTTGTTTTCAGGTTCATTTACTTTGGAATCCAAAGGCATATGAGAATTCAGCAATAATAGCCATGTGGTCACTAGCAGGCTTCACGACACCATTTACAGATCATTGTCGTGCTGTCATGTCGTGTCGTTCTCTATGTGTTCAGAGCATCAATGCCACAAAATAAAAGATGAAACAGAAACAAAAAGTAAAAAATATATGATATACTATATAAAGAAGTTTACAGAAATACATATATAGTATATGTATGCATATCTACTCACCACCAAGTAACAATACATTTGCATGTGAAATTGAACGTTGGCTTTACCCGAAGCTTGGCTAAGTACTTACATTTGCACTCTGCCATTGCTGTCGTCTGTCAGTCGTTCTACAGGCGTTGGTGCTGCCGCTGCCACAATTCGCAGCAGTTTGCGCTTTGCCATATTGGCACACGATCGACAAACGCTGTCAGATAAAATGAAATGACGTGACTGCCGCTGCTACAGCTGCTGGTTATTGCTGCCAACGACAAGCCATTGACTCCCCCCGTCTGCCCTCTGTCCCCATAACAAACATCACCCGCTTAGAAAACGCGATACCTGTCGGCAGCTCAGGCAAGGCTTTGGTTGCCGACTAACACCGACAATTGATAGCAACCGCGTTGCTTTGGGAGCAGCTGTGCAAATAAGTGGCAGCGCATGCATTTTGCAACTCTGGTTGCTGGCGAGCGTCTCCGCCAATCACCGATGGATGGCTGCGTGTTTGTATGCGAATAATAACAGCTAAAGCAATTACACAATTGCAATTCTTTAGTTTGAAAAACACTGTTACACGCCTCGATATGACCAAGCCAGCAATGCAATGCAGGGAAGAGCGCGCTAGCCTTCAGGTGTTTGCCTTATGAGTTTGCACTATTGAAGTGGAAATTGCTTGTAATGACAAGGATCTGCTCTCTAGAAATGCATTCCGCTGTTTCTAGTTGTAGAAAAATTGGTTTTGATTGCAATTGCTGTCAAGCTCTCAAAAATAAGGTAAACTGTGGTTCTTANCTAGAAATGCATTCCGCTGTTTCTAGTTGTAGAAAAATTGGTTTTGATTGCAATTGCTGTCAAGCTCTCAAAAATAAGGTAAACTGTGGTTCTTACCTAATTGCGAATAAATATCTTGCGCCAATCTGGCAACTATCCAAGTAATCTTCTTCAGATGATTATTGCTTTCCGAGCTCAAATAACCAACAACAAAACCCCGATTCTCGAAGCAGCTGATAGGCAATATGCCAATTAGGAAATTACAACAGTATGACCAATGAATGATTACGAGTAATTTATGTGTTAACTGTTAACTTATTTTCGACCACTTATACACTGATGATACATTTTCATTTATTACAAGTGACCCATAGGTTTAAATGTGTACAAATAATATAACGAATAAATGGCGCCATCATGTCAGATGTTTATCTGCAGTTTCTCTGTTTCTACCCGTTTTGTCGTTAATTTTACGTCATTAGTCTGAAAGTTGTGCATGCAAGTGGAATATGGTGTCAAAAAGTGCGGAGGTTCTTGTCGCTCAAGGGGGTAACAAATTTCTGTAATTTTTGTCGCTCAAAAAGTTAAGATGTATGACTAGGCGAAACTAACTAAAACTCATTTTCTAGAAGTGAAGGAGTTACCATGCCTGCATAAAATGGAAAAAATTTCGAATTTCGATCTCGAATCTGCTAAACTGAAGAAGAGAAATAAATTAGTATTTATCAAATTGGAAATGAAAGATCATTTTCTCACATAGGTTGATAAAAAAAGGTCACCTGCATTAAATTATTAAAAACGAACCGTTATTTGAAGCCTGATAAAACTTTTAAATCTAATACAAGTAGTGTATAAAGAGTCGCGTCGTCTTTTAATAATGACATCGTAGTACAAAGCTATATTCATGGAAATCCATTATAATAGCGATTGGACACTTAAGTCCTCCTGCTGCTACAAGTAAAAGCTCTTGTGGGATATTTCGTTTAGTACCAACTTTAATGATGTCAATCACTGTCGCTATCAAAGTCCTCATAAACAGAGTGATAAATGAGCGGTGATTCTTGTTTGGCACACAAAGATTTCTGAAGATACTAAATCTTTTGATGATACAGAACATAAAGGGTTCGAGCACAGAAATTTCGGTACTATGTCTTCGGGACTTCGAATTCTTGCTAAACTATAAGTAAAGGTTTTTAATAAAATTTTATAGATTTCACCATTTTCCTTAAAAAATGTCCAGTTCGAAATCCGCAATATCTAAACACACACAAGGAGGAGGCAACATTATTAGCAGCATCCGGCTAAACAGGTACCTATGAAATTCGACATTTCAACAATAGCCATTACGCGCCAGCCGTCAATTTTGTCAGTTAGACTTGACATGCCTTACCACCGTCATCAACGTACGGTTGCGGCAAAAGCGAAAAAAAACGAGTTTGCGCTATTTCATTAGACGTACGACACTGAAGTGAACCACATCAGCGGAGCGCGTATGCAACCAAGGTGACTGTTGCCTAGCCGCGCATAGGATACCTTACCATAGTTCGCGTTGCCATTAACTATTTTGCGGGGAGTTGTACTATAACGCCCTTCCAACGGCGTTAAATGGATGCCGCTGTTGCCTTTCGCACTGTCGTAGCATCCGCCGCGTTCGTATTAATTTCAATTATATACATGACAGGCAATTTTCGTATGCGCCCAACTATATGAAACTCACTGAGGTACAAAGATTTAGGTCACTACACTTAACCTGTTAGATAATGAAAACTGCCTCACAGACCTGTTACAACCGTTGAACCGACTTTAAGTCTGTGTGATTGAGATGCGTGCTTTGATACCTACCCATCCCGCTTGCCACATAGATACTATATGCTTGCCAACTCAACCCATCCATGTCGCCTACACTTCCTTTGCCTTCGTGTTTCTTAGTTATGCAGTATGACTTGTTCTCCTCTAGCTTATTTGTCTGGCCACTGAAGAAATGTTTACAACAAACAACTAACGGAATCTACGAGTACTATGTATATACTTAGCACTCGTGACCCACATTGTTGCGTTTGTGCTAACAAAGAGATACGGGTGATTCGCTAACTCGGTTCCCTTTGGAATCTTATGCGAATTATCTCACCTGAAACTAATTGGCTAAGCATTTGCATTCAATGTTCAAGGTCACACAACTGTGGTTATTAACACCCTGGCCCACAACTAACCCCAAATGCGCCAAATTAACAACAGATGAATGTCGAATGGACGCGACGGCTTAACTTCCTATGAAACAATACGGACTGTAGCAATTTCCATTGCGCCTAGCGCCTGCTCCCGTTGTGTGGGTTATTAGTATTGGTATAAATTTCGAATTTGTACTTAATGCAGCGCAATTGTGTACATGCGTTATACTTGGCAGTAGCCGGACATTAACTAATTTCATTTCGATAAATCTAATTAGGAACTTGAACTTCTCAACTAACTCAGCTAAATTCTCATACTCGTACTTCACACACGACTGCCACTTAAGCTAGAAGTTGACACTCATAAAAGAAATTTTCCGCAAGAGGTCTCACTAACACGTCGAGCTCTCTGTCATGACCAAGCTCTGCCTCTTTTCACTAGTCCGCTCCTAAATTCTCATTCTCTATACCAACAATTTCTTGTGTCAATTAAATGCAGGCTTTTGACACTCAGGAAAATTATTATCAATGTTAAATATTATTAAGCATTGAGACACGTCGATATACCAATTGTGGAGGTAGAATTAAGGGATGTATGCAAAACTGTAACACATAGTATTGAGCTTTCGACACAGTTATATATCAACCTCGTTTTAATTGACCATTTGAGGTTAAGTCAGAGTTAACCAAGTTTTCAGCCTAGTCTCGTTATACAGACTCAGTCTCTATTTTGAGGTTTTCTTCAAAAGAATTTATAACTGTGTAACGGGTGTTCTTTTAGCAGAGTGCTTTTCAATGATGCAATACTTTTTACGGAGTTAGTCTTTTTGGTAGTTGTTACTTATTCTGGAACACTGTTTACATATATTATTGTGCAAATTTATTATCGGTCGACATAATCGCCCAGCAGAGTGGTTTAGGTCGGGCAATGGAACGTCTGTTTCATCGTCATCGATTATGGAATCGGGTTTGACATCACCTGGTGCTATGCTTTTCAGCAGGATGAAGAAGTGTTCCCTCCATAATTATAGTATACTCTGAGCATCGGTTACTTGATCACCTTTGGGGTTCTACAAAAGTATGATCCGGTCTTGAAAACTTCTGTTCGTCGCCGCATCCAACTGGTCACTCTCTTCATACTCACACATTTCAGCCTCTATATTTTTTTGTCTGCAAATGTGTCTCACTTCCTTCTTTAGCTCTTTATATCTCTCCCATCCAGAATATGTTTTTTTTGTAATCGATCTGACTGATGGCTTTTCGATCAGGAGACAGACAGGTAGCTGGCTAAAATTTCTTATGCGAGGCATTCACGTACGTGTACTTATAAATGCATGCGTGATCGTCTTGTTTGTTTACATTCGGATAAAAAAGAGACCATTTAAAAAACATGTGACGATATTTCCTTGAGATTATATTAAATCAGTAATTTGATAAGATATAAAATAACTGTACAGAAATCTGCAATAAAAAAAAAAAAAAAAACAGAAAAATAAAATTCAAGTTTCTTTTTTGTTGTTACTCTTTCCTTATTAGATTTTGATCATGCAACTTATGCGTTGCTTTTACACAGATCTGCTAAATAGTAGCAAATATGTATGTTAAAAAATTGTGAATTTTCTACTCAGGTAGCCCACCAGCTGAGCATTGTACAAAATTCCATTTGTACCTTCTCATTCTTTGATGTTCGCTGCTTTTCTGATATAGCTAACTACGACTGAAATTAAAAAAAAAAAACTGTTATTAGTTCACGGCAGATGACGCTAAAGTAAGCGTAGGTAGATAATAGTAGTTAAAGCTTTTGTTTACAAAACCTTGGAAATTAATGCACACATGATATTCGTAAAAATAATGTAGCGTTTTTGGTTTAGGCAAACGCGATTACATCAATTTTATTGTTGCAATTTTGTTGTTGGGGGATGGGGTCATGTGTAGAAGTTCACGCCAGTGAGGAAAGTCTCTGATCGCCATTCACTTGGGAATGGCCAGA
>NW_017537477.1:5868-31327 GCF_001853355.1 Bactrocera latifrons | reverse complement strand
AATTGGCGCCACGTAGCGAAAAGAAGAAACGACTGGCGCGCTGTTGTTAACTCGGCTATAATCGCGTAAGCGGTGTCTACGCCAATTAAGAAGAAGAATTTTGTTTATTTCTTTTGTTTCGAATAATGGATAAATAAGTATAAGTGTACATATTAATTTTTTTTAAATCTGTGCTATATTTTACAGCTAATATTTCCAAATTTATAATCTGTTGCATTTGAGGCATGTGTGCGACTGCAAAAAATATGTTAATGTTTATATGTATAGATATAAGTAAGTGTGTATGAACGAGAATTGTATTGATTTACGAATTGTTTACTAGATTATATTAAATTATTTATACTTTTTCTATTTAGCAAGTCATACATACAGAATTTCAAAGTGGGATGCATTAATTTGACAGCGTTTCTAACATGATGTCAGAAGACCATACAATTTCATAGCGGACTCTATAATTGTTGCATGGACCTTCAAATCGGAGGCGAACGATGCTAAAGATGGATGGACAAGATGCAACTCCAAGTCTGTTGGTTGTTGGGAAACTACAATGGTAAGTAATGGAGAGCAGAGTTCAGATTCTTTTCCGTCATTTGTCTACCTCAATCTCATCTCATAGATGGTCCAACTGGCGTGCTTAAGTTTACTAAGTTATAAGAATATTGAAGAAATTGAAGGTTGATGCTTGATTATAAAAACTCAATTTTTGTTTTGTCTTAAAAGTATAACAATTCAATAGAGAAAGGCGAAATGTTTGGAAATCGGCAATACTAGTGAAGAAGAGTTCTGTGCGCCTAATTCTTATCAAGATATGCATATCGTAATACTTTCTGACTTTTAGGCTAATGATACACACACTAAGAGTAAAACGTTGGAGAACTAATTCTTTTTCGGAATTCCCACTATATATTATCCAATAGACATTCATCAGATAAAGTTCATGTCCAAGCTGTATAAAAGAAGATGGCAGCAATCAGGCACTCTCTCCTTCATTGTCCAGCTTTTGCAAGATTGAGGTTGAAACATCACGGCAGTGATATCTTCGACTAATCAGGAGACATACACTAAACTGACTGAAATTAGCCTTCTTCTTCTTTAACGCTCACGCGGTAATAGCCGAGTTAAGAACAGCGCGCCAGTCGTTTCGTTTTTCGCTGTTTGGCGCCAATTCAATATACCAAATAATTTTGATGAGAAGAGATATTTCGCCTTGTCCAAGTTCACAATTAGACCCATAGATTTCACTTCCTTATCCATTGTGGAGAAAGCAGAACTAACGGCGCAGTTGGCGAGGCTAATGACATCAATTACAACGTCGTACATCAGCAGCTGTACACTCTTATAGAAGATTTTACCTTCTCTATTTAGCTCTGAACCACGTATTATGCTCTCCAGCAATACATTGAAGAAGTCGCAAGATACAGGATGTGTCAAGTCACCTTGCTTGCTGACAAATGAACCGTTAAAGTAAATAAATATACAGAGTTTGTCCAGAAAGTAATAGAACTGCGTGCACCGACTGGATTCGGTAAAGCATTCTTAGCTAATGAGCGAGCTGCTGGTCAGTTGTACCTGGAGAGACAGGGAAAACATTTTCGCGTGTTTCTGTGACTGGTGCAAGCCGATAAAGCAGCGTTCGTTTTTTTTTTTTGGTGATATCCAAGGCAGCGTCCACCATAAATTTCTTCTTCCTGGACAAACCAGCAACGGAATAAACAAATAGCAAAGATGGACATAAATAATAGGGATTGACTAAAGAAAATGACAGATGAGAAGAAAATATTTCAAAATAAGAGGTCAGTAAACGAATGGAGCGGCAAGTGAACAAATAACGGCAAGTGAATGGAAGGGAAATGGAAGCGAGTGAAGATAATACACAACAAAAAAGTAACGAGCACTTTAAAAATAACGCCGAACAATGAAGCGTGCCACCGAATCTGTGCAGCCGAATAACCAAGTGAAGGCTGTTTGGTCCAAAGAAATAAGTGTAAACAGGAAATGAAAATAAATGCAAGCAAACGAAAGATGCGCAGTGACGGCGCTGCGCAAGCGTACCAGGGCTACTCGAGGAGTCACTGAAATTTCGTAACTCGAGGATAAATTGTTGAAGAAAAAAAGTGCCGTTGCGTGTGTTGTTTTATTTGTGTCTGTGCGTACATGGGCACGCGTGTGGGTGGCGTAGAAAATAAAATACCCAAAACGGTGGTACAGTGCGTGTACGTAACTTTAAGCAGTGCGAGTCAGTCCGATCGCTGCAAAGAATTACGGGCGGAAACTGAGTGTAGCTAATGATATTGTTTTTGTTGTTATCACGTAAATCTATATATATATGTATATATATATATTTTATGCCTCTTTAACGGCATTATTGCGTCTTCTCACATGTCTTTACTTTTTAGACGCACTTTGGCAGCAATTGAAAAGCATTTTTATGCTGTTGTTACAATGTTAAATGCTGTTGAGCCACTTAGACGCACTAGTGTGGTGGTGTGTGTGCGATTTTGTTTGGAGAGTCAATAAAGAATTAATAAAATTTTACTAGAAAACAAAGCGGCAGGTGACCACAGTCGAGGTGGAAAATATGCGCGAAATGCAAGAGCAAAAGTAATTTTATTACAGTGTAGAAACTTATGCAGAGGCAGAGAGAGAGAGAGAAAGAGAGCAGTGGGAAATAACTTATCCGCATATTTGACTGCATATTTATTGCGAACACTGAGTGTCACTTGAGGGCATGTAAATGATTTTTTAAGTGTAAATAATGGAAACAGTTGGATAGTGTGGTTCTAGGAAGGCAGTTTGGGGTGCTAAGTGGAAGGGTTTTGTTTTGTGTAGGAGATCAATTCTATCAATCACAATATTCTTTCTGAAATAGATACAGTATTAGTGTTTAGTTAAGAGCTATTGCATGAGTTAAGCGACTATCGAAGTCTGAAGACAACAGCAGTTATCCGCGAGTTATTTGTCTTGATGCTCACCGTATATTCACCAAAAATTTTATCACAAATGTATGTCAGATAAGTTATCGCATTTAAGCCTACATGCTATTTTTAACTTGGAGCCTACTTGTGTGAATTTATGCTCTTCTGGTTCCCTATTGACCGTATTGGCAAGAAGTAACCGGTTCCAAGGTCATCACCCATTTGTTCAAAGTAGCCGAATTACGATGAGGGTCAAGGCATAATATCTCTAAAATCTAAGCGAAGACATTGTCAAATTTCGGGTTGCTTTAAACTTTCAAAAGCTCTGTTCAGCTCTGCGATGTTTAAAGAGTTTTGGGATAGCAAGGCGCTCAGCACGATAAGGTGTAGGGCTCCAAGTACTTCCGATTTGCTATAAACTATGACGTCAATCCGTTATTGACTTGGTTATTTCATAGTGCGAACACTAGGATTCGCAATAAGTCGTCGAAGAATAATCAAAATGTCTTGGTAACTGATCGGGATTTTTAACTTGCCATGGACTATTAACTAGGCAGCATTCCTATAAATTAGTTTATTGCCGCTGTATCAACAAGAACTTGAGAAGGCGCTAAAGCTCCGCTATGACACCAAAACAAGTCTGATGATGAAGCAGCCTAAAAGTGAGATTGACGAAGAGTTCCTTACAGAAAACCGCATTGATGACGAATAATCAATTTTATTATGCCAAGACCAGTGCTGCCACATTTGAGTAAAAAGAAAACATATACATTCTTCAATCCGTGATACCTACTCTCCTGACTTCTTTACTTGCAATAAAAATAATAGCAAGTAAAAAAGAAAAAATTTAAAATTTAAAAAATTTAAATAAAACTTTTGCTCACACACATAATTTATAAGCTTTTCCAGAACCGTCGTGTTGTCGCCGTCGAGCTATGCCTTGGCTGTTGAAGCCATCGAGAGGATATTATTACGCATTCGTATTTTATGTGTCTGCTATAAGGCATGCAACATAAATGTTGTAAATGCTGGTTCAAATATATACATATATAAAACAAAGTGTGTTTATACGTATATAAACTTCTATATACATACTAACTCATGTATCTTTGCAAATCGGTTAATGATTCCAATTTGTTTGTAGTTACAATATCAATTATGACACATTCGAAAGTTTGCGGCTTAAAAAGTTCTTATATTTACTTAAATAAAATAAAACAATTATTGAAGTTCGAGAGTTAGGAAATTTTCAGCTTTTATTGTACTTCTACTTATATATACTGAACTCCTTCTAAAATGTAACAGCTCTGTAAAAGTCCAGGTTTGTTTTTTTAAAGATGTTTCGCTTTTTAAAATTTGTTCGAGGAGACAAAATTAACTGCATTCTTTGGTGCGGTCTCGTTTGACCCCGATAGTTTTTGAAATAAAATATTGAATATCTCGCCTGTGTTACCAAGCGTTTCTTTCTTTACTTCATTCTCTGGGCGCTTAGAAATGGCTTAACCGTCAACCCAAGTAAAACTGCAATGTTTTTATTTGTCAGCAGGTATAGGACACCAATCGTGCATCTCTCCTCATTCGGAGGCTCATGTCGTCAACCTGTTAATAAGGTGAAATACCTGGCATATATTGAGGAGAGAGAAGGGTGATGCTTTAGAATCGATAATAAGATTGAATGCATCCTAAGAGTGATTTTCATCAGTATTTTCGATGCTCTATGGACTATACCAAGAATAGCACTTAATGTCAATTTAATCATAGCACTCATGGACATTACCGGCAGGTGCATTGCTAGGAAATGCCTTCTAATGACTTAGGGAATCTGAAGGGGTCCGAACAGGGGCATCACCAAATTCACTACTTCTTTAACTGTATTCAGAAAAACATGGTAGACTGCGTCGTAGAAACTACTCGACGCGGTTTTTTCTCCCCTCACATGTGTAAGGGAAGAACAACTTTGGTTAATTTTTTCAAAGAAACGACTCTGTCTAATAAATTGATACTAGTGGTTTCACGTCCCGAAATACTCTTGTAATCTGAGATCCAGTATAAATGCAGATACTTCTCGACAGTACCTATATCTACTGTCTCCCTGTTGCTAAGGATATTATCTGCTACTTTGCGCATTTCTTCGACATTGCGACAGCTTGAAGCTTTCACCTGGAATTTTTGATCTCCATGTGGATGTTAAAAGTTACACTTGCTGGTCGCGTTTCCTTGCGCCATCCACCCAGCCCAGATAAAACGGGAGAATATGTGGCCTAATTTATTCAACCGGCCTCGTACTTATTGATATATGTCCGAAGGTTCAACCAACACTGCTTATCTTGCTGCGGATTTCGCTACCGGTTTCAGAGTGAATATTGTGAAACTCTTTCTGTTAACAGAATTAGCGACCGACTACAGACATATTATGGTAATCGTTAAGATATGATTGAAAACATACAACACAAAGAAGTTCGAACAGAAAGGACATCATTTCAGAATTTTACGTAAAGGAATATTACAATTTGAAAGTAATCCTAGAACGCTGGGGAAATTGCCGGGGCTTCTTTTATTAACACAGAGCTAAGACCAAATAGATATAATCAAAGATTCAAAGAGGTAAAATCAAGAAAGCTTTGATCACATCATTCCGTTCATTTTATTAGTCTTCAATAACTTCAACGGCATTCAAACTGTTTATTTGCGTTGGCACTAACCGAACAAGATGAGTTATAGTGGCAATATAAATTTTTTCTATTGCTATTTTCACTCTTTTGCTGCAAAATAAGAAAAGACGCCAAAGTAATTGTCAAAAAATAAAAAATAAAAATAAAAATAAGAATAGGAAAAACGCCACTGACAATATTAGTAGCTGGCCAATGCGCTAGAAGCTTGAAACTTCTATTGAAAATAAATTTTTGAATAGTAGCGCTTTTTGTACCAAAAATAAACATGGCAGCTCACATCTGTTGGCCTCTGTCTGCCTCTGAAAGGAACAGAAAAACAGTGAACAGGCAAAATATGAGATGGAGTAAGTATAAAAGTAAACGGAATAGGAAAAAACCAACCAACTCCCATTGGGCAGTGCGCTGCGGGTCACTTTGCGCGTACGCAAATAGATTTAAGTGCGTGCAATACGTACTTAGAGTGGACAATAGACCCTGGGTATGGGAAATAGTACCACAATGACCGGCGGCTATAGATAAGTGCAATGAGATTGCTAGTGGATTTTTTGAGTTGAATTGAATGTTAAAGGACTCTTCATCATCTAAAGCGAGCAGGTTCGAACTGACAATGCGATTGTTCATCTAAAATCATTAACCCTCTCATGCCCGAATCAAAATGGGCGGAGCTAAAACATTTATTTAAGACAGATATATATATGATAGTCTTAACTGGTTCGTTAGATAGCGCGTCAAAAAAAATAAATAACGGGACTTAGAAGTATAGATGTACAATGTTGCCTATAGGCAACATCGCGTATGAAAGAGTTAATATATAAACATAGCAGGAATATTTCGATAGTTGAAAAATGGGAGCTCTTTTGGTAGTGGTTAAATTCAAGGAATATCTTTTCAACTACGTTGAATAATAGTTAAATCTGTAGCAAAGTAACTTATTCTATTCTAAAAGCTCTGCAAAAGAGGAGATACGGATAATTCTAGACTAATATAGGAGTTATAGGCTCAAGATATATTATTACTGATGCCGGTCTTCATTCAAGTGTTATCTTCTATAAATCTCTGTATCTCCCTTCCATATATACTGTGGGATTGCTCATATACAGAACCAAACTTCAGAGTTCCATTTTAGAGCTAAACTCGAAAGTACATCAGCTGTATTGTTTCTGTAAGAAGCCGCCAGTCGAATTTTTCTGATTATCTAGCTCCGTAAGTTTTTAAAACGGAATGAAAAAGGAACTCCACTGCATTGCAAATATTAAGTTGGAAATGAGAATTAACGCTAACTGACGAAGCCAAATAAGCCCCGGAACGTAGTATGTGTGAACGCGGCTTTTTTAATAATCAATCTTAATTATGGTATACTCAGATTGTTGAAGGGATCGGGGCGGATAAAAATCCGAGTCCGTCTTGGTTATATACATCCGACAGTCTTGACAACGAAAAGGTCTAGTCGACATCTGATATATTATTGATCCTCAGTACCAAGTATCTTATGGGTTCTCTTAATCGCTGGAAAGATTCGTTTCGGTCGAAAAGAGTTTCAGACTAGAACGAATTCTTTTGTGACCTTCATACATTTGCTTTCCTTCACTAGTTTCAAGGAGCAAAGGTTGTAGTAACTCTTTGGATTTGTGGAAATTGCGACGATGGCGAAGGTGTCAATAGCGACGCGCACAAACTGACTGCCTACAAATGAATTAGAATTTCAGGAACTCATCTTAGTTTGCTGTTCACAGTTATTTTGATCCGACTACATTCACTGGTGTATAGTAAATCAATTCACAGGCAAATGGACAAGCAAAAGAAAGCAACAACACAGCAGCGGTGTCATAAGATATGGCAGGGGTACGCTGTGTAAGTGAAGAGTGTTGCAAGCGCGTGCAGCCTTTCGAGGAATGATAACAATGACAGCGTAGCTATTATTAGGAGGCACTAAGTTCAGAGGAAGAAGGAATAAAAAAGGTAGTGAAACAATTTTTGGTGTGACTTAGTGACTAGTATTCTGTTGGAATTGGCTTGGCTCACCATTTCAAGAGCAGGAGGTTATTGATGGCTTTCCGATATAGCTGACTTCTGTTTAAATTGGTCCCACGGAAGTGTGAGTTGGATGTAAGAAAGATGCGAGCATATGTCTTATATAAGCGGTTCGATATATAAAATGGGGTTTCCTGGAGTTCGGAGGAGGACTCGAATCAAAGGGACTCAAATTGAAAAGACTCTCGAAAAAGTTAAACAGAAAGTTTTAGCGACGACGAGCGATATAGTCATATAATTTATAATAAATGATGTATGAAATGTGATTAAGTGGTCTTTGGAATTAACAAAACATAGTTTCGAAGAGTCTTGATTCGGTCTTTCAGAAATCTTCAACTACTAATTAGCTAATAGTTCCGTGACAATCGAAATAAAAGGCTTAGCGCTTCTTGGTTGAGCTCTACTTAAAAAGAAGTGAAAAAATTAAATTTCAGCTCATTCATATTATGATCAGAAAGCTTAGGATGAAAAAGGATCAGATTTTAATACTACCAAAATAGTGGAAAATGCAAAAAATGTATGTCTACGAGGTCTGAAGTCATCAGACATGAATGGAGTGAATAAAGATCTAGTTGACATTATACTGAATAAAATATAGTGTTTTGACTGAGTCTTTGAAGAACTAAAGAGGTTAAGATTTTTACCACTAATAAGCTAGCAGATTTGTGTTCTCTCTTAGGGTTGAGCTCTACGCAAAAGGAAAGTATAGGGGAAGAGGAATAAAATTTAAACTCGTTCTTACTGAGATCGGTCGGATGTGTAGAAATCAGACTTTTACTATACCAAGCTAGCGGTTCCATGAAAATGGAAAAAAGGCTGTAGTCTCTTATTGAGTTGAGATCGACCTAAAATGAAATAGTTCTAAACACCGGGACTCGAAAAATGAGTACTTGAAATAAGTATATTTTATTTCAATCATCACACTTGAAAAGTTTTATAGAACAGTGATGCCGTATTTGTCAACATCTTTAGATATTAAAAATGTTTTTCTTTCACTTTTTTTCACTTGTAAGTTAATAAAACAAAGAATAAACTTGTTTCCATGTACATGCACTGAGATACAATAAATTAACACACACTAACACAGATAAATATGTAGGTACATGCATGCACTTGCATAAATGTAATTTGCGCACGATTCATTCATTCGCACAATTTGCATGGAGCATATTGATTCAATGAAGCATTTCAAGGCTTGTAGGCGAAAAGTGCAGCACGCGCTTGCTAGCCGGGAGAAGGGGGTGAGTGAAGTAAGGAGCGGCGACGTTATTTTAAGTTGCAAAAAGGCCACAGCACCGGAAGTTGGCAGTGGGAAACCAGTCAAGCAGATCGTGGGAGTCTAAAGTTGAAGTGGGTAACCGTTGGCTTTCAAGCGCGACGGCCGAGGCGTGTGCAAATACAAAAATGCTAATGCGCCGATTGAGCATTTATTCAAAGCATACAAACATACGTGTACATAGAGTCATGGGGTGTTGTAGCGTCTAGATTATACGTGCTTAGCATAGTCACCCTGTAATATATTTTTACTGAATGCTTTGTGCTCTGTGTATATCTGTCACCTCTAGAGCGAGCGGTGTGTGTGTATGTGTGTTGATTGCTATCCCCGTAGGTTTTAGCGGAAATTCTAGCAGTACATTCCAGTCGGCAGCACTACGTCTCTTTGCCGTTGTTGTTGCCGCTTAGTGGCCCTCTTTGTCACGGCATTTTAACTTTAATTTGCATTTAAACTTTTATCAGCAAGAATAATTTAACATGACATTTGCATAAAACTTTATAGAAAAATATTAAGATTTTCGAATATTCAAAGCGTGGTCTAGTTTCACTTTGCTGTATTTAGAAAAAACTCTTCCCGACTTATAATTGTTCTGATTTTAATATTTTCCATAAGAAGTGACAAAAATTCTAAATATTCGAAATTACTTAAATTTCTTAAATGGTAAGCTGTTCTCATTGTATTAATTTTGCTACTGGGAGAAAAAATATTTTCATGCAACTTTTACTCGTTATAGTTTCATATCGTCACCTGAAATGCAAAATAACGTAAGAACAATTTCGGAAATTTACAGTGGTATGAATGAATATTGGTTAAAACTGATTTATATCTGATCGCAGAACCTAGAAATGTTGAGCATACGTAATACTATGTATGTAATTTGATGTAAAGAAGCGTAATCAATAAGACACTTAATTTCGAATTTTTTTATGATACGTTATTTTGGATTTTAGGTAAAGATATATTTTTCTACATATTGGTGCATCTTGCTATATAAAAAACTGTCCACAATTATTAAAAACTATTACTTTTTTATAATTATTACAGTTTATATTTTTTTATGTTATATTCGTTAAAAAGCTGATATTACATAAAGTGTTCCCAATTTATTAACTTTACCACTGCAAGAACATTGGCTTTGCTTACAACTTCGTAAAAATTGCAATATCTTTTGAAATGGGATGAAATATAAGTCTACTATGTCTGCTGACAATCACACAATTTCTAATATCTTCGCTGAAATCTTTAGGTAAAATTACTCTCTAAAATCTCCAAAAAATGTTCAAGTTATGTCCAATTTCTGTAATTAATGCAACCACCATTTCCGAAATAGACGCCGTATATCAGTTAAGTATGTTAGAACAATCACTTAATTATGGCACAGATAAGATTACATTAGGCTTTTTTAAAAAATGTCCCAAATATATATATCAACCCTTAACAAAACTATTTAATTCATCTCTTAAGTAAGGCTTATTTCCATCTTTATAGAAAAAGTCATTTATATTTATAATTCCTTTACATAAGAGTGGACTTACGTCATCTATTCAAAACTGTAGGAAATAGCAAAGTTGTCAGAAATACCTAAACTTTTTGAAGAAAATAGAACAGACGACACAATCTTCCGCATTTTTCCACTAATTTCTTGTTCTCAGCACGGTTTTCGTAAAGAGAAATCTACAATAACTAATTTGCCTGAATTTGAATCATATTCTATATATCAACGGGCTTTAGGTAGAATAAGAACACTGATGTTTATATACGCAGATTTTAGTAAAGCTTTTGTTAAAGTAAACCATTAAATTTTTTTAATAAATTTAATGTTCTTGGTTTTCAATGTATTGTAGGTATTTCTAAAATAGCCTGCTTCTTATCTTAGTAATAGAATTCAACAAGTTATATTTAAAGATACTTTTTCTGACATAATCAATGTTCATTCAGGCGTTCCTCAAGGTAGCCATCTTGGTCGAATTCTGTTCTTGTTATTTATGGCATATCATCTGTTGTTAAGTTTTCAAAAGTTTTATTATATGCTGACGATGTAAATCTTTTTAAAACGTATACTTCATACAGCGAAGGATGTCAGTTGCAAACAGATTCAAGCAAACTAGTTTCTTGGTGTGATAGAAATGATATTCCATTGAACCTTAAAAAATGCAAAACGATATGCTTTTCACGTAGAGCTGTAGACCCTACTTTATACGCAATACAAAACTTTAGCTTAGAGCAAGTATGCAGTTTTGTTGATCTGGGAGGAACTATGAACCCCATACTCAATTTTAATTTTCACGCATCTTCCACGGTTTTTAAAGCTAAAGGTGCTCTGAGTTTTGTTAAATGTTGGTCTAAAGAATTTAGAAATCCGCTTACTACAAAATTTCTTTTTACATCCTGTTTGGTATAATATTTCTTGTAAAAATCATGAAAGGGTCAGTCAGTAGCTCATCTCTCTTATCTGATTTAAATCTAATTTAAATGTTTTTAAAAATTTTGTAGAAGAAATTTTGAGCGAACGAACCATTCCGCGTCGTTGGGCGGGATGAGATAATCATTGGGTATTGTTATTACATATATGTATATAGTGTAAGTCCCTCACATTTACCACATTTGATATATGTTAGTGTTCTCCCCATTAAACCTGTTTCAAAAGCAACACCAGTAAACTTTGTTGCGGTAAAAATGCCACTCACCTGACAAAAATATTTGTCATTTATAGTAGTAGTACTTATTATCACCTCATTCTCTATGTATGCACTATATAAATGCTGTGTTTCCATAGTTGGACTCACACGAGAAATGCACGTAGTGTGTTTCATTTGTCTTTGTACTGAGAGTTAGGTTTCCCTATGGTCAGTAGTGTTCGCATATGCCTGTCGGTCTTTCAACTGATGGTGTCAAAATCCAATTGCATCACAGTCAATTGAATCTAAAGTTGCAATGCGTCAGCGGCAACAATAACAACAGCGCCGATCTGCCGCTTCTGGCAGTCATCGCTGAGTGCTGACGACACTTTTCTGGATATTTGTGCTTATATGTTTAGATACTATAAAAGAGTAAAAAAAACCACGTATACTTTTCCAAGCAACAGCAGTGTTGCCAAGGGTGTATAATAAGAAACATACTATTTGCAAAATGGTTCAATAAGTAAATCTACTAGTCGGTAGTAGCGTCTATCTGATGAGGGTTGAGTGATTGAGATCAATTAACCGGGAATGAGTCACTAAGGATTTGCTTTCTTATACTCGTAGCATTAAAATAGACGAAAAGATCTGCCAGTGGATTCAATTCTCTGAACAATTTCGCATGAACTATGGAATTGGATTCTTGAAATTACCATCCAACTGATCTCAGTTGGTTCTGTTACTGGAATAATGAAAAGTCTCAATAAAAAAATATTTCTTGAAGCTCTTTCCTGCTGGTATCAAAACAGGGTTTGCAGATATCGAATCTGATTTGGGCTGTATGTGGCAGCTGATAGACTTCGATTATGCTACTGAATCCCCAAACTGGGCAGATGTTATTTTTAAAGTAAGACATTCAGACTATAAAGAACGCTGTTCAGTCCTCTAATGTTATACTTTTTATAAAAGTTTGAACTCATTGTATTTTCAGTTTCAGGTTTGGTTATTATAACCCATCTTATTGAAGCTGGTATCCATATAACTAAACTATAGGGTTTGTCCGGAAAGTAATAGAGCAGCGCTCTCAGCGCAATTTCCAACCAAGTAAGGCATCACGGAAGGCACTCTACGGTATAGCCTTGAGAGCCGAGATGCATGCTGGTTGGATCCCCCCTATGGCGTTTACCACTCGGATGATTGCTTCTTTTTCTCAGGTTTATTCAAATTGGGAGACCCTTTCACGTGTTCAAATTTTCTTGGTCTTGTCAGCGAACTCTTCGGGGCCCTCCAAAAACGCCTGGTATCACTGAAACATAGTACTTGTTGCGAAATCAACATCTGGGTATGCCTGTTTGATCATATCAAACGTCTCTATCGCAGATTTACCGAGTTTCACACAAAATTTCATGCGTTAGTGGACCAATGTCGGCGATTCCGATAAATGAACAGCTTCTTGAATAGAAATTAGTGTGTGCAACATATCCTTTCTATATCGCAAAACGTAGGGAGTTGTTTGTGGATATACTCGTACAGGCCCGCCACGCTGATTATCGTCATGAATTCTCCGACATTCTCTGGGTGCTACAAACTTCTTGATAAACAACATATATCCCAGTTAGAGTATACATATACCTAATACACTTAACGCTTATAGAAGGAAGCTTCCGTGGTAATCCCAGTTTAAGTATGTCTCCATGAAAATTTCAATCTCTCCGAAATTAGTTACATATAATGGCAACTCGGTTCTTATTTCAACATATCACTTATTCTGTCTCGCTTTAAAAATTTTCTCCCTTTCACTCTCTTGAATCACTTCTTTACCGATTTATCTGTTGCAATGACTACCGCCTCTCCTTACTGAGCTTAATCGCAACAGCTTGTGTGCTTATAACTGTTACTGGTTTATATTTTATAGTTTTTTACTAATATTTATATACTTAGTTAACACTACGAAAAATATCAACTTACCACACCTCATCATCACAACATCAATGCCTGTTTAAGTGTTGGGGGGTTTTTGTTGGCTGTTTTAATATTATTTCAGTAACGTATTGGCAATGATTCGTATCATCAGTTGACATCAACATCGGCAAATATTTGACTTATCTCAATGAAAGCTCTTGCAATTAAAAAAGATACAATTGGGCAAAATTTTACCTAGCCCCCATATAACTAACATCAGGATTTTCGAATATCCGGCTAAATTTACTCCATATGATTGCCGATTGTATGTGAGGCGCATCTAACAAATCCTATGTATATGTATATGTAAAATTTCTTAAATTCCAATCTTCCGGATGACATTTTATTTTTTAAGGTATTTCCCTGGATTTGGCTATTGCAAGTTGCAAACGTGTAAAATGTTCATTTGCACCCGAACATAATTCCTTCATACTTGTTTAATTTCGACTACTACCAAAAAAACTACTTCTTCTTCTTTACTGGCGTATACCGCTTACGCTATTATAGTCTAGTTAGCAACGGCGCGCCAGTGGTTCCTTTTATTCGCAACATGGAGCTAATTGAAAATTCCTAGTGAAGCCAAGTTCTTCTCCACCTGGTCTTTCCAACGGAGTGGAAGTCTCCGTCTTCCTCTGCATCAAGCAGCGGATACTGCATTGAATAGTTTTAGAGCTGGAGCGCAGGCGCTGCCTTTTAATTCGACGATGGGACCCTACATTTTTCGCAGAACCTTGCTCTCGAAAACTCGTAACTCATCAAATGTTGTCATCGTCCTTGTCTCTGCACGGTATAGTAGGGCGGGAATAATGAGTGACTTATAGAACTTCGTTTTGTTCCTCGAGAGAAGACTTTCCTTCTCAATTGCCTACTCAGCTCGAAGCAGCAACTGTTGGCAAGAATTACTTTAAGTTTTATTTCAGTTTGTTGACAGTAGGCGTTAATCTTTCACTCTTATGGAGCCAAGAAATACGTGTACCAAGTTTCATCATGATATCTCAATTTTTACTCAAGTTACAGCTTGCACGGGCGGAATAAATTGCCGATCTGTGGATCGGGGAAGGTTTGGAAATAAAAATTAAACCGTATGCTTTTCGTGAGGAGAAGTCGAAAAATTGAACAATTTCAAAAACCAACTTTTTTTCATAACATTTTTTTCAATTTTTGTTTGCATTGTTTTTCAATATTTTGATTTGTAAATTATTTGAGTCGTTCAATTTCGGCCGCATGTTTTTTTATTCCGGTTATTCAAAAGAAAAATTTTTGAAAATCATTCAGTGAAAACTTTATGTGTGTTGCAGATTGAAATTTGTTACGAAGCCACGAAGAGGTTGAGCAAGTACTGGTCGGCGTTATTTTTGACATCAACGTACGGCAGCCCAAGGCAAGAAGTACTTCCAAGATGCGAAGACATGCTTGCGGAATTATGGATCGCGGTCAATCAGCAATCGATCGTCACGATGTCACAGCACGACCCTTCAAACAACATTTACGATATTTCATGGACTTTACCTTAGGTATATGTGGTGCTGTTAGATGCTAGATATAATCTGTTGAGTGGCAATAGAGAAGTTTGCCACACGCACACATTGTTCTTTGGATGGTGGATAGTGGTTATACCAGATCAAATTGATGAAATCATTTTTGTGGAAATACCTGACGTAGAGAAAGATCCAGTATTAAACGAAGTGATGGAAACTAGTATGATTCATGGACCTTGCGAACACCACAATCTCACTTCGGTTTGTATGTCTTACAATAAATGCACGAAACACTATTCACGTGCTTTTCTTTCGAAACACAAACTAGAAATGATGGATATCCACTGTATCCGTGTCGCTCACCAGACGACAATGGCAGAACATTTAGCATTAAATTTAGAAGCGTGAATATCGAAGTTAACAATACATCGAAGTTGACAACAAATAGATAGTACCATATTCGCCACTGTTGTCTAATTCATTTTATGTATTGCAGGTTGGTTTAATCGATAAAATACGTTTGTAAATACGTAGCCAAAGGGGGCTACATTGGTGGTGGTTACTGGTCTTAAACGAAACGGTCGATACGTGAACTGCAATAAAGCTCTTTTTATGATATTTACTTTTGCAATTTATGAACGTTTTCCGACTGTTGTGCGGCTTGCAGTTAATTTGAAGAATGACCAAAGAGCCCATTTCAACCCAGAGAATACAGTGTAGCCAGTGGAAACACCGTCTGCAACAAAATTAACATTTACGAGTTTTTTTCTCAACTTTCGTCAGTGAACCATTTGCGAGAACTTGCTCTATTCGGAAATGCTTTGATATTATACATAGAATGCATCATCAAAGAAATATTTATGCAGAAAGCAAGGCCAACTAGTATATTGACATCCAGATGTATTCTCAACTTATGCATTAGGACGAATTCGGTTGTTATTGATTAATGTACGTGGTTCAATTTCATTAGAGTCATTGTGTACTGAGAATATTACGGTGTGCAGCTTTCTGAGAAGAATGACAGCAACTACAATTGCTGGAACATGATAATCAGTGGAACCAAACGATGAACGATGATCAGCCTTCAAATTCGCGTCAATTATGGGATACGACCAAAACTTACATTGCCGAAGACATTTTACATCATATAAGCTAAGAATTGGATTGATACTTCCGGTGGTTTGATATCAATTCCATATGTCGTTTATTAATTCATCGAAAATGGACTCATCATGAATGTTTATATGAATATTGACCAAATTACACTGTGGAACATTTTTGGGATTATTGTCTGGGGGGTGAGAAATTCCAAGTCAGGGTGATGGTACTAGGTCAGTATAGTAAAACCCTCAAAGGGTTTGGCGTTCGTATGTGTCAGTTTTTTTTTTATGACCTTTTGACCCTTTTTTTTCTTATATTGATGGTTTTTCGCTTAGTTGAAACATTTTGGCAAAAACCAAAAAAAAAAAAACAAAAAAACCAATTTCCGAGAATGCTCTTAACATCCTTGCAACAGAAACATCGTAGTTGTTAGAACGATACTTTCCCAACAAGCCTTCTTTTACTTCTTTGATTGCCTGTCATGCATTCAATAATCAGCTTTTGTATATCTGGACCAGTTAGTACGCCTAATTGGAAAAAATTTATTTGTTAAGACGGAAAACCATGTTAAATGAGGAAAAATTTAAAAAAAAAAAACTGACCCAAACGAACGCCAAACCCTTTGAGGGTTTTACTATACTGACTATACTTGGAATTCTCACCCTAGACTACCTGTTGTACTGTGTTATCGTAAGTACGATACCTTGAGTCCACGCGCAATGGTAGCTGCCACAAATACCGATGTTGTTGACTTAAACTAGAAGGTTCAAAGTCAAATTCCGGGAAACTTGCGGTCATACAAATCGATCGATCGACGTGACAATGAAGACGACACCGTGAATTATCCAATGCAATTTCTAAACTCTTTGATGTTCTTTGTCGTTATGATGTTTCGCAAAATCGGATTTATTTTGCGTTTTAACGATTTGCCATTTCAGTTCGAACGTATTCCGTATACAGTGAAAATTGAATTTGAAATGACGATCAACAGGATAGTTGCATAGTGTGTGGCATAAATTTGGAAATGCTATGTTTTTCACACAGCCTGATATACGGATATAATATGTGGCCTGCTCACGAGTTGGAAAACAATCTTCTCTGTGCATTTACGCACCGGAACAGAAACCAAAAAATGTTGTTTATCAAGCTGCGTTACTTTGAAAAAATTTAGAAAAATCGCAAATAAATGATTATCAACATAATATGAATGAATCTTTCCATTTCAAAACAAATAATTTCACGCAGCACACCGGCTACGAAGTCAGCTAGTATATAAATAAAATTATGTGGAGTTTGTAAAAAAGTAGTAGATAGCATACATTTTAAGTGTTTAATCTTATCTATTCTATCTAAAAAGCTGCTCAATCGTCCGAACCTCTGATATCGGACGACTATAGCGTATAACTGCCATACAAACTGAACGATCGAAATCAAGTGCTTGCATGACAAATATTTTCAATTGATGAAATATCTTTTTGAAATTTTAAATAAATTACTAGCTCAAACAATGGTATAGTTTCTGAAGAAACTCTTTAGATCGTATTACTATAACATATAGCTTTGATATAAACTGAGCAATTGAAATCAATCATAGAGGGAAATTGTGGCCAAGGATGCTTCTATGAGGGCTTGGAACGCACATATGGGGGCTGCCCCCGCAACGATTAAAAAATCGTGATGACGACTTTAACCCCAGGGTGGGCAATAAAAGTATATTTGGCACAACAGTCGGTCAATTCAGCCTCGACAAGGAAACATCCCCAATTCTRATGAGGCTGATCGACTTCGTTGGAGATTGAAATATGGTTATCTAAAATATAATACTAGATTGTAGCATAGAAAAATTCAACAAGTTACCTGGCTTTCCGTGGATCCAACCAGATCGATAATTTTGTGATAAACGGAAGACACGTCTCCAATGTTTTAAATGTGCGTCCGCTCCAAGGTCTTAACATCGACTCGGACCACCTATCGAACATAATACGTGCGGGATGGGATAGATACCGTGAGTTGAAGAAGGAAGCGAGAGGTATTTGTAGATAAAAGGAAGAGAGAGGCCGAAATGCGTGAGTACGAAGAGCTAGACAAGCTAGCTGACAGGGGTAATGTTCGAAATTCTACGAAAAGATACGGTGACTAACAGAAGCTTTCTAAACCAGAGCATACTCTTGTAGAACCCTTAACGGTCATCTATTGACTGATGCCCAGAGCATACTCAAATCATAGAGGGAACATTTCTCCAGCCTACTTCTTGGCCCTCCAAAGAGGCCTGGTACCAACGAAACACACCACTTCTTGCTAAAGCAACATCTGGGTAAGAATGCTTGATCACATCAAACGTCGCTGTCGCTGATTTACTGAGATTCATACAGAATTTACGCGATACGTCTGCTTTAACTGCCTTTCGGCTTGCATCACTCACAAAGACACGTCGTGCAAAAGTGTTTGTCCTGACTTTCCAGGTGCTCGAAGACAACTGACCTCGTTTGTTAGCTAGGAATGACCTCTACCGAATCCAGTCGATGCGCGCAAGCTCCGAATTACAATCGCGGCGAAAGAAAATCAGTCTTTCTGGACAACCCAGTATATTATATTTACTTTAATGGTACATTTATCAATAATCAAGGTAACTTTATAGAAGAATTACCCCCTTCAGTATATCCGAGCTGAATTTTTGGTATTCCGGATAAATACAAGGCGGTTTCCTAAGTAAACAATACTTTTTGAATCCAGCGCCCCCTGGTGGCACTATCTATATGCCGACTGGTGCGTTAGAATCAGCCGATCTCATCAGTATTCATCCGAAATCATCATGGAAATGGAATTGAAAATCTCCAAAACATCGAGTTATCGCATTTTGACTGAACAATTGGGCTTACGAAATGATATGGTATCGTGCGACTTTTTTCGGAAAAATGCATTTACTCATGTAAGGTAAGCGGTATGTAGACGTAGATACCGGCCAACGAGCCAAAACAAAAAGCCGTGCGAAAAGCTGTATTGAAGCAGAAGAACACTTTTTTGAATAAAATAAACTGATTTGCCGAAAAAAATATTTCTTCTGTTTTTTTTTTTTAAGTCTAGTTTACTTTGGAATGCACCTTGTAGGCTGAAAAAATCTTCCAATTTATAATTGCATTGGAACAATAGGGGTCGTGGAATAGTTCTCTCATCCAAGGGTAGACAAGTTATTCGCACAGATAATTTTCCAGCGATGGTCAAAAGAACTGATTTTAGTGATTTGCTATTTAAAGGTTGGAGCTTCGACTTTTCTTGCTTTTTGGCACTAAAACTGTAGGTCAGTATCGGGCGAAAACACTGAGTTCAACATGGTCTAACCAGTACAGTTTTATTATACATGTGGGATTGCAACCCTGACCTGACCTGACCTGCACACGTATGCAACTCTAAACATACAGCCTGAATGAACGGACTCAACGAATAATTACCTGACCTGCGCACGCAGGCATCTCTAAACATACACCCTGAATGAACGGACGCAATGAAACGGTCAAAAAGACAGATACACGATTCAGAGACTTCAACCACAACGGACACGTAAGAAAAGACAAGGAGACTTACTTGTCATTAACCAACGTGGTAAATTATTAAAATTTAAGCCAGTTACTTTCTTCCACAATTGTTAAAGAAAGTGTCAAATCATTGAAACATAAACCAGTTCCTCTTTTTTAAAAATATTCAATAAAGTGTCAAAACTATTTTTTATAATTTAAAATAAAACAAATTACTCGTTTTTTTTTTTTTATATATCAAATAAAGTGTTTAAATACAATATTGAGCCCCCCACATACATATAGGATATCTTTCTACTATCTAATGCACATGTATATATATATGGGCAAGCACTTAATTTTTTCACCTTACACAATTTGGAATGTTCGCATTGAAAATCCTACCAAGCCAAATTTGATGAAGTCAGTGCTGCCTCAAGTCTGTAAAGTTCTGAGCGAAAAACTCGCGAAGAATCAAAGAGTTGGCGGCACATAATGTCGCCCTCGTTTCACGAATAGCTTTACACCTAGATTATCGAAATAACTGCCAACATTACCATGATTTTTGGCCTGCTTTGTGGTGGTTTCTCGGCTTCGGCACACTTTTGCTACGATATTCGGTCTGTTTGCAGGTCGTAAGTATGGATCGAAAACTGATTGTCAGTAATAATACGCTTCATAACATCCTGGTAGTGAAACACTGTCAAAAACTTTAGTGATTTTGGAAGAGGCGTGCTTTCACTTTTCTTAAGCCTAAATGATCTTTCAAATTGATTTTCATTGATCCTTCCGATATTCCAACAGTGTCACTAGGATCTCTAACTGTTAATCATCGACTGAGAAGTACCATTTCTTTTATTTTATTGACGCGTTGATCGTCAGTTTATGTTGATGGCCGTCCTAGAAGTGGTTCACCGTCAACGCGTTCTCGACCCTCTTTGAGTAACTCATACCAATCAAAAAAACCAGCAAGGCTGGTCAATTTTAACCTTTGGCCTTTTCCACCATTCTGAAGGTTTCGCCATCAGAAATTTAATTCCGACATGAATGTTATGGAACTTCTTTGTTGAGTAATTTCGCTTGAGTAATGAACTCTACTTTATGTTAGTGGCATATCATCTTAATCGTCATCACTTTTTTAGCAGGAATCGTCTCGAGTTTGTCTTTATATTTCGAAAACCTATCACTTCTGTTTACAGCGACCTCTTAGGTCGGATAAGAGACCTGAATTTATTTTTAGGTCAATCACATAGTAGTTTTGATCTTATTATATGATTCTCGGACTATTGATACAATTCTTCATAAATTCCTAAGATTGGTTTCACTTGCGAAGACAAAAGAACCTAAGATAGCAAATCCAATCTGAAATGAGGGGTTTTTGGTTAAACTGCAGAGTTATGCTATTTTAAACAGTTTATTAACACAAACTCTTTACTATTCCAATCTTCACAATTCAAGTTTTGCAAAGAAGCATAGAGTCCCTGACTATCATGACTCTAGCAAATTTGGCTTCGTGGGAGGAGAGACATTATACCCACCGTTACCTAAATAGATACCAAACTGTCTATAAAAGAGCTTACGGCTTTTTATATTCGGTGTTTCTATCTAGTACTGGCTAGGCTTAGGCCCCATTCACTTGATGTTTTCCAAAGTAGTTTAGTAAGATCTTTTAAGCAGACATTCGTATAATGTGAGGTGCTTCTTTGTTCATACATATAAATATTATATTATAATATATGGGCCATTCAATTGGCGACATAGTTTTGTACCCGTGGTTCTCCGATTTTGACCAAACTTTAGAATATCATAATATAGACCAGAAGAAGAATACCTGTTAACTTTTTAGTGGTCAAAGGTGCTCCACTGTTTTTTGGCGTGCAATTCAAATTCCGATCAAACAAAAAAATTACTACTTCTTTTATTTTTAACGACCTGAAAACTGAGTGAAAAATTTTTTAAATTATCCAATTTTATGTAAAAAAAAATCTCAGCTTTCGAATAAAAATATTTTCAAAATCCAAAAAAAACTTCAAAATCGAAAAAAAAAACATTTCTTTTTCAAAAATCTCGTTTTCTGTGCTTTTCCACCATTTTTTTTTCAAAATTTACTTTTCCATTCGATTCCTCGTTCAATTTTACATAAGAATCAGTGTTCAAAAATATGTGACTCTGATGCCATGAACAGCTCCATTCAGTCAGTGTCAGACCGTGTTCAACACCAAAGCAAGCAGTAATAAATTTCATATCATTGGTTTAATAATACCCAACGATTACCCTCCTTCCGCCCAACCGCCGCGAGGGGTGCAATCTGCGAACAAGCGGAAATAGCCGAGTCATAAAAGCTCAAAATTTGTTCTAGAAAATTTTAAAAGTAAGGGTCTAAACTGCCTGGTAAAGCGAGGAGGAATGTTAAAATTAATATCAGATAAAAAGGATGGGCTACAGACTGACCCATTCATGAGTTTTATAAGAAATAAGAAATTATACCAAGCACCTCCCTACGACTAGCAAGTGTCGGGATATTTATAAATTTTAAACGATTAGTGTAAGGGCGAAGATTTAAACTGGGACCCCAATGCAAATGATTTAAGGCAAAAAGTAAAAACTGTTTTTGAACGGACTCTAACTTATCCGAATGGACTTGGTAACTAAGGTTCCAAACCACAGATGTATACTCTAATATAGGCCTCACCAGAGATGTAAAAAGAATTTTCGTGGTAAGCGGATCTCTAAATTCTTTAGACCAACGTTTAACAAAACTAAGAGCGCCTTTAGCTTTAAAAACTGTGGAAGATGCGTGAAGATTAAAATTGAGTTTGGGGTCCATAGTTACTCCCAGATCAACAAAACTGCATACTTGCTCCAACCTAAAGTTTTGTATTGCGTATAAAGTAGGGTCTACAGATCTACGTGAAAAACACATCGTTTTACATTTTTGAAGATTCAATGGCATGTCATTTATATCACGCCAAAAAACTAGGTTGTTTAAGTCTGTTTGAAACTTCCATCTTTCGCTGTAGGAAGTATACGTTTTAAAAAGTTTTACATCGTCAGCATATATACAACTTTTGAAAACTTAAGAACATTAATAAATAATAAGAACAGAATTGGGCCAAGATGGCTACCTTGAGGAACGCCTGAAGGAACATTGATTATGTCGGAAAGAGTATAGTTAAATATGACTTGTTGAATTCTATTACTAAGATAAGAAGCAACCCATTTTAGAAATATTGGTTGAAAACCAAGAAGATCAAGTTTATTCAAAAGAATGGAATACTTTATCAAAAACTTTACTAAAATCTGTGTACATAAAAATCAGTGTTCTTATTCTCCCTAAAGCCTGTTGATACATGTGTTACAAATTCAAGCAAATTAGTTATTGTAGATTTCACTTTGCGAAAACCGTGCTGAGAAGAAGAAATTAGCGGAAGGTTATGTCGTCTGTTATAACTGCTTCAAAAAGTTTAGGTATTGCAGACAACTTTGCTATTCCCCTATAGTTTTCAATAGATGACTTATGTGATTTAAAGGAATTATAAATGACTTCGTCTATAAAGATGGAAATAAGCCTTACATAAGAGATGAATTAAATAGTTTTGTTAGGGGTTGATATATATATGTGGGATTTAATTTCCCGAAACACGTACTCATGCATTTAAGCATTTGTTTAAAATAAAAGTATAAAAGTCATTTAAACATTTGTTGATTAACTTGAAAACTAGTTATAAGATTTATATTTTCTTTTAAGTTTTCTTTCAGTAAGCCACATTGCTTTTAATAGTAAACGTTGCTTATTAATTTACACTCAAAGTTACATACTTTGCAGTTATTTTTAAATAAACGTATTGTAGACATTAAAGTGAAAGGCACAACCGCACGCTGATAAGTTCAAAATTCAACTGTGTCTTGTTAGCGTCCGTGGGTTGGCTATCTCGGTCAAGTCAGGGTTGTTAATTTTCGTACTTGGTATAGTTGTTTATTCGTGCTAGACCTGGTTGATCGTACGGTCGAGGTTACTCGTCCCACATTCGGCCGTCCTGCTGTTTCATTCTCCCCGAATGAATCGCACCATTTTTTCATGTATTCCGACACTGTTATTGTTTTTTGTGGTCCTTCGTGGTCTCCAATTTTCATTGCCTCATGCCTGCCATGTTTATGCATAGCAGTCACTTTATAAGGACCCACGAATTTAGGTTTCAACTTTAACCACGGTCCGAACTGAGTTCTTTTAACTGCGACTAAGTCATTTATTTTATATTGAACTTCAGGTCTTCCCTTAGAATTATAGTTTTTACAATTTTCTTGCTGCAATTTCTGAATGTTATTCTGTGCTTCTTTTCTCAAATTATCTCTTTCTCTATTAATTCCTTCAAACATCTCATTTCATAATAACTCTCTTAATTCTAAATCATCAGTACTGCGCATATCTAGCCCCGTTAAAATTTTAAGTGATAAGTTAAGAGAGTGATATTTGTACTTCAAGGGGGTGTGTTATTAATAATTTGCTGAATACTTTATCAAATATACCATTGAAATGGGTTTTCTTGTGAATATTTTGCTAGCATAGGGACTACAATCTTATGGATTCGTTCGACCTGTCCATTTCCTCTCGATACGCCTTTTGCTATAAGTAAGTGCTGAATGCTATTTCCTTTGCAATAATCTGCGAACGCTTCTGACGGAAACGCAGTTCCCATGTCTGAAACTATTCTCCTCGGGTTACCAAATGTAGTCGACAATTTTACCAAACATCCGATAACTGATGCACTATCTGTTGGCTTTACCGGGAATAACCAAACAAATTTCGAGAAATTGTCGATAATAACTAATATATGTATGTTTATATTTTTTTGTGGTTAATTCCATCGGTCCTACATGGTCAATGTGAAGAGTTGATAATGGTGTGTTTTTTTTTTATCTATTGGTGAAAGAAACCCTTCTTTTTTACCCATTGTGCTTTCCCTGATAATACACTCAACGCAATTCTTAATTACTCTCTCCACATTGGAACGCAAATTTGGAATAAAGAATTCTTTTTCAAGACAATCTAGGGTTTTTTTATTACAATACCGCCCCTTTCTATTAGCTAACCTAATAATTTCTTCCTCTATTCCTGTTGGCACTACTAGCAATTCTAATACTGGGTCTTTGTACAATAAATCATATTTCACGAAAAAGTCCATATATTCTTCCCTCTCAAGTACTTAGCGGATTGCTTTTACCCATTCGTCACTTAATTGAGCTATTTTTATTGAGCTTATGGAGTCTTCTATCATTAAGCAAGAAATTCGACTCAAAGCATCTACGCCTCATTTTTGTTCCGGATCGATGCTCGATAGTAAACGAAAAATCTTGCAGAAAAATAGCCCATCTCGAAACCTTTAGAGGAACCTCACTCTTTTTTATCGTTTGAGCGAACGCGTTCTTCTTTTTGATTGGCGTAGACACCGCTTACGCGATTATAGCCGAGTTAACAACAGCGCGCCAGTCATTTTTTCTTTTCGCAACGTGGCGCCAATTAGATATTCCAAGTGAAGAGAGGTCCTTCTCCACTTGGTCCTTCCAACGGAGTGAAGGTCTTCCTCTTCCTCTGCTTCTCCCGGCGGGTACTGCGTCGAATACTTTCAGAGCTGGAGCGTTTTCGTCCATCCGGACAACATGACCTAGTCAGCGTAGCCGCTGTCTTTTAATTCGCTGAACTATGACAATGCCGTCGTATATCTTGTACAGCTCATAAATCTTTCGCAGAACTTTTCTCTCGAAAACTCGCAACGTCGACTCATCAGTTGTTGTCATTGTCCAAGCCTCTGCACCATATAGCAGGACGGGTATTATGAGTGACTTATAGAGTTTGGTTTTTGTTTGTCGAGAGAGGACTTTGCTTCTCAATTGCC
>NW_017537477.1:0-2693 GCF_001853355.1 Bactrocera latifrons | reverse complement strand
TGTTGATCAGTTGAGTCTTTTTGCAACAATACCGCTCCATATCCATACATGCTCGCATCTGAATGTACTTCGGTTTTTGCCTGCGGATCGTATAGTTTAAGCACTGGCGCACTTGTCAACGCTAATTTTAGTTGTTCGACTGCCAAAAGCTCTTCGTCACCTATTTTAAACCTAACACTTTTTCGCAACAAGTCCGTAAGGGGTCTAGCTTTCGATACGTAATCTGCCACAAACCTTCGAAAATATGAAGTTAATCCCAAAAAACGCTGAACCGATTTCACATTATTAGGTATTGGAAAGTTTGACACCGCTCGTACTTTCTCTTCGGAAGGCTTTATTGTTCCCTCTTCTACTAGGTATCCCAAGAACGACACTTTTTTCTTTAAAAACTTGCATTTGTCACAACGTATTCGTAAACCATATTCTGATGCGCGTTTCAACACAAGCTCAAGTTTCTGAATGTTAGTCTTCTCATCTTTTGCAGGCACAATGATATCATCCATATACACGATAATAGTACCATTCTGTATTAAATCTCTAAAAACTGAACTAACGAATCGACAAAAAACTGCGGGAGAAATCGAAATGCCAAACGGGACGTATAAAAACTCATACTGACCATGGTGTGTAACAAATGATGTATACTTTTGAGACTCGACTGAAACTGGTACGTGAAAGAATCCATTAGCCAAATCCAAAGTCGTAAAAATCTTGGTACTCTGTAACCGTTCTAAAACATCATCGATCAACACCATAGGAAAATTATCCTTTATGGTTTAATTTCCGGTAATCGCAGCACATTGTCTTGGATCCATCTTTTTTCGGTACTAACACCACAGGCGAAGCATATTCTGAAGTACTCTGTTGTATTATACCCTCCTCTAACCATTGGCTAACCTGATTTTCAATAAAACACTGATCTACATAAGGAACTCGTCTAGGGGTAGTGTACACTGGTACATCATCTGTAAGAATAATTTTCATAACAACGGGACTTTCTATTTTCTTCATAGGTGAATACGTATTAATTATTGATAATAAAACCATAGATTAGTCTCTATTCAAATAAGTTAAGTCTGCTACCGGTTTATTTTCTTCTTCTTCTTCTATAGAGAAACAAATACTTTTAAATTCTGTAAACAGATCTCTCTGGTTTTGCGAATGTTCGGGATTGACAGATCTCTTAAAAAAAATTGCGTCACCTTCCCTTACCAACATATCAACTTTTGCCAATACACTATTACCTATTATAGCAGCATAACGCAAGTCTTTTTCTTTAACTACATGGAAATTGATGTTCAGTTTAATATTGTCCATGTTCATGTCTATATCGAAACTTCCTAGTGTAAAAATAACACTATCTTTTAGTCCCACTAAACGTCTTTTTTCGTTGCTTAATTGAACATCCTGATTAAGGCACATTAAAGTATCATAACGCATCATACAAAGATCACTTCCAGTGTCAACTAACGCAGAAAAAGTAAAACCATTTTGCTGAATGTTCTTAAATATTAATCCGCCCACATCCCTTATTACATTTGTATTTTTTTCTTGTTTCATTACGCTGTTCGGTAAATTATTACTTGCGCATTCAAAAGAACGATGACCTGTCTTATTACGCTTGTAACACCGATACTGTTTACCTGGACAATTTTTCGCAAAATGTGTCCCCCCACCATACTTGAAACATTTCTGGTTTTCACCTGCATTATTATTTACTTTGATATCCGAACGTTTAAAATCAGGTTGATTCTGAAAAACTTTAGGCCATGGTTGCTGCATCAACCGAACTTTTTCGTATATCTTGATTTGAAATTTTAAGCTCACTGATCTTTTTGGCTTGATATAAAACAGCTTTGTTTATTTTGGAATCTGAAATACCATTCACGAAATATTCTATAATACTTTCGTCATCGATTGCAATAGGTTTACCAATTTCAATTAAACTGTATAAATATTCAAGAAACGATTCTGATACTTTTTTACGACGATTCCTTAAATTATTGTGTATTTCCGCCTAAGATAGTTTCGCACCAAACTCTTCAATAAGTATATTTTTTAAAGACGACCAATCGCGTATACCACTTACGCCCCTAACAAATGACTTAGGTGCACCCTTTAAGAGTTGTTTTGCATAAATAAACACTTGTAATTCATTCCACCCTACTGTAGTTGCGTTATCTTCAAATTCAATTACCCACTGATTAACGTCTAGTGAGTCTGTACCAGTAAATGAAGGTATACTGTCTTCAATATCTCTTAATGTAAGGTGTGAAATGTTCTTAACACGTGGAGATACGGTTTCTACGTCTTCATACTGACTGGCACTCGATTCATCGTCGCTAAACTCACCATAACTCAGGCCAAAATGTCGGATCAAACGAGTCTGTAAGTCTGATTTAATGGCTTCAATATCCATGTTGAGTTATGAACTTTTATAAATAATCATACGATAATTATTTTATGTAATATAAATATGTAATATAAAATAATTATAATTGCCTCTGCTTATTCTGCTACTTGATCACTCTGCTTACTCGTCGCTTTGATTCGCACCCTATTCCTGTTTTGGAATCTTCGCTAGTAATCGGTGCTACTCTTCTTTTTCTTGCTTCTGCTACTTCTTCACTCTGCTTGCTCGCCGCTTTTCTTGTTTACTGACAACAGAGAACGTTTAATATAGAGAAGGTTCA
>NW_017537476.1:46228-80171 GCF_001853355.1 Bactrocera latifrons | reverse complement strand
GCGGCTAAAGTATTTGACCTAGGTGGGTCAAATAAATTGCACCGGTTAGGTAATTTGAAGACCTTTCCGGAAATGTGTCATTCGCCCCTAAGGCCCCACCGGGGCTTATATATATGTCCAAGCCAAGTGGGACTCGGCATCTGCAGCATGTCTTCGCTCCCAGGTTGTGTGTATTCCAATGTGTGTGTATGCTTATGTATTGTGCATGCCGAATGCCTTTGCGTGGAAGTTGTGGGTTTATTATGTATATACATGTTTTCACCCCTTAACCCACCCAACCACATTCGCCAATGTTATTTTCTTCGCATTCACTATAAAATTTTTCGGTTTTTTCCAGGTTTAGACTTTTATCCCAACATGAAGCTATTTGTGTTTCCCTCCTGCCTGTTCTACCTGCTCTACGATCCTATCTATAACAACTCAGCTATCCCAAACAAAGTTTAGCATTTGATTTCGTGATGCGCGCAGCATTTATACGCAGTGTAATAGAAAACGGTTGAGAAGTATAGCCCGTTTTTCAAATTTAACTAAAAATTCAAGTCTCGTCGAGATATAGTAATATATATTGCATATGCTGTATTCTATAAATATCATATTGCTTTTACTTTTTATATCTTAGCATTTAATTTACACAAATAATGGAAATTGTATTATATTTGAATAGCGTCTACAGTTTCTATCACCTTTCATAGAATAATATATGTTTAACGAAAACCTTGAAATCATTGGCAGAGAACGTAAATTGTATGAATACGTTCTCTACTACATGTTTGATAAAGGGGTAGGTTCAAAATGGCCGGTTGCCATAGTATTTTTACTATGTTTGCGTGGTTAATAAATGTTCAGTAGAGCGTCTTTTCCATACACCAATTTTTACGGTAAATGTCTTAAAATTCTTGTGTATTATTCCACTTTTCGAATATTTATGGCGCATGACCTATTTTTATTTTTTGTAATAAAAAACAAAAAAAATATATGATATGATTTTGCACGATATAAACGGCAACATGGCACCACTGTTCGAAATTCAATTGGGCACTATTGATACAAGAAGTGTTGATAGAACTGAGAAAATTTTCTGCAATAATAATGAATGATTAAATTTTCAATTATGTATTTCTCAATTTACTCAGTTATCGTTTAGACTCGAATATCGAGAGTATCGTTAATTCGAAAACGATCAGTGCAATTGGTGAATGTTTTCGGAAAAGCCGCTCTCCTGAACATTTGCAAAGAAATAATTATATATATTTTATTCGAATATGTGGCATCTTTAAATGGCTGTGACAGATGGGATGGCAAATTGTTTTTCGTCTTTGCTTTCGTTTCTCAATTTCAGTATACGATTTTAATTACGCTTCAAGAAGAAAAAGCTTTGTAATTTATAATTATTTGGAGTAATAGTTTAATATTTAGTAAATATATGATATAGAGTGATCATTTTGCGGGTGTGCTTATATTTGTGGAACAAAGTTATTATATTTAGTTAACTTTTGAAAAGAGATGTGTTAAATAAATTTTAATAAAATTAATTCATTTTAAAACGCCTAGAGGTGAATGTACAAGTCAATGTCGATATCGTCGAATTAGGCCCTATCAACTTGTTTTTGGGTTGATACATATAAAAGGGAACAATTTTTGTCATAAGAGCTCAAAGTTCGCACAAATTGCGCATAAAGCTAATAATTTGTATTTATATACACTAATTTTATACTAAACAAAATATACTATGTTGTATACTATATGTTGTACACAAAGGAAAACAGAAAATTTTAATGGCAAGCGTTGAGGACCTAATATAATAATATAAAACAATTGTTTGAAAATAAGTACAAAGAACAAAATTCTAACAATGTGAATTAATATGGTTGTATGTGTTTTCTTGCATGCATGTGAGACATGTTTCAAATTTTTTATATGCCAAAGTTTTCATAGCGAAGTACCTACATGTGTATGTATGCATATGTGTTTATGTTAGTAAACAATTGTCAGCTGGGCGTATACATTCATATATTAATTTATTTATATTATTCCGTAGAGATCAGCTGTTCGCTCTTGTTTCATATAGTATATCCCGTTGATGTAACACTTCGACAGTTCTCTTTATTTACCATCCATGTTATCGTTTCCTGTGCTCTTAACTACACACATTTGTTAAATATGTATCCAAACATTTGTGAATGTTCTGCTTAGATACATACACCTTTCTATGCAGGGATTTTTGTGTGTACCTTATTTGGTGGTAGTTGTTTTTGATTTGTGAGATAGGATTCTATTATATTTTCGACTTGAACCAAAATGACTCCTTGCTCTGACCGTTAAATTTAGTAAACAGTTGTGTGTCGAATTAGTAAGTGGCTGACCGATTATTAAAAAGGCAGAGAAACACAGTGAAATTGAATTTGAAATACGTAAATAAAAAGTGTTTAATAACATTGTTTGAAGCAATTATTGGTAAATAGGTTCAAACTCTTAAATGAATTTATTTACATACAAATAAACCCACACATATGAGTATATATTAATATACAAATTTATTTAGACCGAATAAAATTTATGTATGTATATAATGTGGAAAAAATTCGTGCATCTATAGATTTGTATGTAGGTATATGAGATTATTAATAATTATTTGTTTAAACGTTTTCTTTGTCTTCATTTTATATATAATTTTAGGTTAGGTTCTTAAAAATTTTGCTATTACCTAATGTATCGTTTATAAATTTATTCAAGACGAGTTTGACATTGGTTGAATTAAAGCAGTTTAGTCAGAGTTGATTGCAGGTTCTTTGATTATCTCAAAAATTTTGGAATTCACTGTTTAATTATTCAGAACTAATGTAGCCCTTTAGATTTTATCACTGCTGAGCTGAATTTTTTATACTAAGTGCTACTTTTAGTAATAAATTGATTTTTACACTTCATAATTTGCGAATAATAAAAGCCTGTCGGTCTATCGGTCTAATATTTTTTAAATATGATCTCTAAAGGATACTTTTGAAAAGATAAAAAAAGTCAGATTTCATTCGTTTCAATGAACAATTTTCAAAAAAATCTAAATATTGATACATACATAAATACTGCTCGTAAGTGCATACATACTATATGTATGTATATGAATTTGTATGCAAATCGATTCAGATATAAATTTATATACTTATACAAATAATGCATGCATACATATTTGTCTCAATACTGATTATTTTATATATAACTCATATGTATGTAGTATCACAATACAGTTTATATATTTATTTTAAATTAACGAATTTCTGAGTTATTTCAAGGTCAGCTTGCACAACATTATGATTTGTTAACGTGAAGTATATATTGTTCACTGTGTCCTAGTTGATTTAAGACATTGACTACATTTGCAAATTTTGTATTGGTATTTATTTTTTTTATGTTATTAAGTATCTTTATGTCTCATCATTATTAGTATTTTCGCTTTGTTGTATCTTTTAAATTAGAAATTTCGTATTTAGATAGATACTGAAGCTCTTAATACATCCAGCGAAAAACTTCCATGTTAAAGACGTAAACAAATGTCGAATTTTAAAATATGTTATATAAAGTAGTCTTTTTTTCTCATTTCAGGGTAAAAGCTAAGAAATAGTATTTAGAAAACGTCAATCGCGCAAATCAACAAGACTGAAAAGGACAAAAGCAATATTTTCAGATTTAGGGAAAGGATCTCAAATTGTCAATAAAAACTTAAATCTTTCAATTAAAGCAGATATTCTGTTAAAATTGCTGTGACAGGAACTTGTTATTCGAATCGTTTGGCATTAAGCTTTTGGTGTCTTCATTGATAAGTATATTGCTGTATAATGTTTAGCAGTATTGCAGCGTTTATCTTTGGATCAAGTACCACAGAAGGCACGAATTGTAAAACCATTGAAGATTGTGAATTACATAAGTCCCAAAATTGTTATCTTACTAACGACAGACAACGGAAAGAAAACTTGGAAGAGGATTCTAAAAATATTGAAACTAACGGCGAATATCAACAAGGAATACGTAATAATAATAAGCGCAATAATCGACAGAATAAAGGAAAGAAGTGTGTTCCAAGTAAAATAAAGGCAGTTACTATAGAACCAGCACCAATTTTAGATGTTGTAACCTCTGAATTATCTGATGTCGATTTTGACTTAGATGATGATTGGCTTCTCGTTCAAAAGGACGGTAGGTATTTATAGATATCTGTTAAATAGAGTGGTTCATACATTGCAAATATTTGATACTAAATTATTATTTACTTTTTTCAAGACGTTGATATCCCGAATAGCTTTTTTCGCAAGAGCTCAAAAGAAAATTTGATTTTAGCTGAACATAACAATAGAACATCAAAACCAATTTCAGAGATTTTAAATATTACAACAGTGCAGCAGCATAATATTAGTAACAACTCTTCTCAGACGCTGCAAAACAATTGTGAAAAGCACAAATCTGACCTTACATCAGGTTTTTCTCAATCTAGTAGTGGACCTACTGCAGTACAGATATCACCATTAAGTAATTTAGGTTATAGACCTAGCAAGTCCGTCGTCACTGTTGCCAAAAAAACAAGATTGTTAACTGATAATAATGACACTCAGCTGCTGCACGTTGCTAACCATAGCAAAGACTTAGAACCCAATCTTAGTAGTGTCAGTATTGACAGTAACGGTTCTGGTGCTAAACTATTTACAATGGTGGATTCGTGGTATATGACACCTCCGCCATGCTTTGTCTCAACTGGTCCTATTTACATGGAAATGTCACCTTTTGAAAATTTACTTATTGAGCATCCGAGGTAAATATTTAATATAAGTGTTATTTCTAAGTTCAACCTAAAAACGTCTATCTCTAATGGGTAAATATCATTTTATCTCCATGCAGTATGTCAATATACCACAGTATTAAAAGTACTCAACAAACGCCTGAAAGCTTCGCAAAATTCGATCTCGAAGTAAGTGAATCTAGCCAGATTCAGGAGGAAAAAGAGAACTTCTATACTCAAAAGTCACCTGAAATCGTTTTTGCCAAGCCATCAGCAGCTATATTAGAACAAGTGAGTTCGAAATAGGATGTATTAAAATGATATTAAAACGAAAAAACGAAATATTAATTAATTCTTTTGACCTAGAAAACTGAACCAAATATCAGAAAAAGTGCCAAAACTCCGCGTGTTGACCGCTGTAATGCCGCTAATCTAAAAATGGAGCTATTTGCGTTGAATAGCCAAAAGGTGTGTAATTATTATTATATATTATTTTTGTACCCCGATATGGTATATTAAGTTTACTACAACGTGTGTAACATTCAAAAGGAAAAATCTTAGGTGTTTTTAATGCAGTTTGATACCCCGAAGACAAATCTGAAAACAGAATTTTTCTATCACCAGGAGATATTCTGTAACCTGAATTTTTAATTAATACTTCGCGTGTTTTTCGAATCGGAAAATTATTTTTTTCTGCAAGTTGGTAGTACTGTTAGTGACATCTATGCTAAATTTCAAGTCAAAATATTCATTAGTATTTGAAATACGCGTCGTTTTGTGAGGCTCTAAAGGTGTATGCTTCGAGTGGAGTGCTAGTTTGCTTGCCGATTTTTGCTGAACATTGTTAAGGGATACTAAAACATTTAATGCATTAAATTGACTTATTTCAACATTTTTTTTCTTATATGCAACATTTTTTTTTTTGAAAAAAAAAACTTTAAAATTATAATTTCCCTTAACTTACCTGTACAATTTTACTCGGTGATCCTTTCCATGTATTAATTTACATTAATACTAATAATAATATTCATTTACACACACCACAACTTTTTCACTGCATACAACATTTTTTCACTACATACTTTTAATTTTGTTAAAATGTATATACTACACATATTTTTGACACAAATTTGTATGCATCAGCAGCATTCTTTCATTCAATTGAGTTTTTGCCTTTCGACCCCTTTAAATGCTATAAAAATATGTAACTTTAATATTTTCCACTACTTTCACACCAACTTTTATATATTTTATGTACTTTTTATACACAGTAAAAAATATTTTTGACAATATTTGTTAATTCTTCAATTGATTCCGTGTACTACAGAAGTAACGGCGCCCACTCATTGCGTTTGCATGCATAGGCAATGTTGTGAATGAGAGTTATTCTCCTTCTCTTTTGTTTTTGCTTGAATATTTTGTTGGAGAAACGATATCAAGGCAAGTGGAGTGCCAGTTTACTTGTCGATTATTGCTGGATATTGTTAGGGGATACTCCAAAAACAAAATATCGCCGAAAAACGTCGACAGTAACATTTTAAGGTACTCGTTGGTTAATAAAATAATATAACAATAATATATTTATCACTGTTTTTTTAACAAAATTCCTCATAGCAAAAAAACAATAGGTGATAGAAGAAATCTGTAGATATTTTCTGCATTTTTGGCAATTCTTAATAAACACTTTGTTCTGTCATGTCACAAAAAACAAGTGGATTTTTGTTTACCAGCCATATCTGTCTGTATATAGGCGCACAAATCCATTCATTATCCGATCGCCGATATCGGGCAACTAAGCATATACATATGTAGCTGCTATATGAACTGTACAGTTGGAATTAAAATTGACCTTTCAAAATAATGACAGAACATATAAAGGTGTTAATTTAAATGATAAAGATTATGTTGTGTGCTGCACTTTTATCTACGAAAACCCTTCAAAGGAAATTGAGGATCCAATTACTAAAAAATTTAGTTCAAACTGAATGTTCAATTGAACATGATACGATTTACTTAAATTCCATACAAACCCATAGGGTAGTCAACAAATTCAATTTCTATTATATATTAATAAAATATAAAATATTTTAATGCGTTCTTATTATATTTATTTATTCTTTAGAGTCTAGCAATTTACGAGCGTCAAAACCTTCGACGTAATGCCATTCTGCGTGCAAATCAGGTGCGTGAGATCCAAGGTAGGAACAATCGTCAGCGTCGCACTGACATGCAACACTTCCAAGTCATAAGTGGAGCTAATAACAATCGCAAATGTTGTTAAGTACAGAAATAAATATCAGTTAAACTGCACAACAAAAACATTAAACTGGTATCAATAGAAAATAAAGGTCAAAAGTAAACCATCAATTCAAAACTACAAAACAATTGAAACAAAAATAATTATTATTAGGATAATACAAATAATAAAAAAAAAATCTTGGATAAAAATATAAACCACTTATTTATCCTTTTAAGTAAACGATTTTATTATTACCTTTGAATAACATCAATGCTCAGAAAACAATATTTAAATATTATGTAATTATGTATATATATGTTTGCTGCGTCTACGCATAGTACAGACAATCTTAACCTTGTTAATGTAATTTTATTGCGATTAAGTTCTTGAAGAATTATTTGTAACACTTTCATTAGATGGCTAAAATAAAGAACCAATTTATTTTGATATTATGTGTTTCGATCCTAGTTTCTCTTAATGTTAGATATGCTACTCCTGAAATAGAGAAAGATCCTTTATTGGATGCATACTCATACATCATACGAACATGCTTTCCTTTCCTCCACCCTAATTTAAAATCCTCGAAGCTTTAAAGGTGTTTTGTAATTTTGTGATGCAATATTTAAAGTTGTTCTAGATCCTATAATTAGAATTGGATTTAATGATTATATTAAAAAAGGCATGCATATAAGGAATATTGGAAAAGAAGCAAATAACAGGACTATTTAACATATAACTTGCTCTGCTTTTGGTTTTCTTAGTATTACTATGCAATAGAATATAGGATGGGTTTTATCTGCTTAATTGATGTTCCGTGAAAAGTAATTAGCATTACGCACTCAATAGGTTTGGTACCTTCATGCAAATGCACTGAACTTGTTTTTTTTTTTGAATTGTGGAAAGTTCTGCGATAATAATTAAAATAATAATTAATAATTAAAATTAAATAATTAAAATTAATTATTAATAATTAAAATTAATTATTATTAACATTGAACGTGCATATCCTTTCATATCGCATATTGTGTCTTGTCGCATTTCTCATATCCTATGTGTTGAAGATCAGTATTCTTGAACTTAGTTATGAGATTTGCACTTACATAGTACCTACCTCATTAGTTGTTGATATGGAATATCATCATTGCATGCAGGACATATATTGGATATGTTTGGGTCTATTCTGGATAAGTAGGAGTTTAACCTGCCACAGTATCCAGAACGAAGCTGGGCCACTCTACCAGGCGCTGCTGTAATCCAAAGTCGATATCGCGTCACAATTTATAATAATATAATATATTAGATTCATATGATTATCTACAATCATATTAATTTTGAAGCTTCATTGTGCTTCAAGCTGATTCTACATATATAAGGAGCATAAGCCTATGCACGTACATATGTATATGAATGTCGGCAAATCAAAGCAATGCAGTTGAGCAATTCTTCATATGTGACCTGGTCTACGGAAAGGAGGCTTAGGTGTCAAAAAATCAATTTTCACTTTTTAGTTGATTCGGATGGAAGATTAGATGCTTTTTTTTTACAGCTACAGCTTACAGAAAACTAGTTTTCGCACGTTAGCTCCCTTTTCGTAGACCAGGTCACATACATATGTATATTAATTTATTTATCAGCGTGAAGTTTGAGCTTTCGTTATTACGTCTTCCAATATATTGAAGGAATTTTTATGGAAACTAATTAAATGTTAGTGACAAAGAAAGGAATTTTACATTTGTCCTAATGGGTATATAGTTTTCCATTATTTAAAAGGTTGTTTTACTGTTTAAAATTATATTTTTTTTAATCATGAAAACAAAGCAAATCAGCTGATTTTCACATTATGAGGTAAGTACAACGTTTATTGTACATATGATTGTACTTCATTAGTAATTATCCAAGGTATATTCCATTGCATTATACATATGCATGTATGCATGTACTCTGTGCCCAAAAGAAGAGAACTGTGAATAATGGCTAATAAGAAAAGGATGAACGATCACACGTATAAAATAGCTTAGAATAGTTTTGTCAACTCAGCCTTATGAAACTTATAGAAACTAAACTCTTTAGAAATTAACGTCCATTAACTTTCCTGATGTACATATACGTATAATATACTCATGTGTTTACCGTCCGTATTTCGTTGGTGGTAGACATATGTGACAGATGGTGAAAACGAACTTGCACACATGTCAAGCATATAAATTAGCTTTATAGATGTATCTTTTTGAGTGTGGCAATACGCCTTGTGGTCTTTCGGAAAGGTATATTGTGAATGTATAGGTCGACTTTACGTTTATAGTTGTCTCTTTCGCAGAATTTACAAGTTTACTTATTGACAGACGGTCAGTACCACGGTAGAGGAGGTCAGTACAGCGAAGAATGCATTATCAATTGACAAATATAGAGTAGAAAGGAAATTAACTTTTTCTGATTTACCAGAGGAATTATAAATATAAGAGTCCATATTGGAAACATATAGTCCAGAAGGGGAACTAATTTTGTTTCTGGTCATGAAAACATTGGAGGATATTGAAAATGAATTTCCCCTGCACTGGCTGGTGTGGATCAACAACGTAGATGAGTTAAAACGGGTGTTGAAAACGGAAACGGTGAGGAAGTGAATGACGATAATTAAGATGATTCGAAATAAAGATTAGTGATGGTGCCTATGTCAATATAAACAAAGAACTAGTGGGATTATATATTCACTAAGAATTTTTATTTTCAACATGTATGGTTTTGAATAGCCCAATTTTTATTGTTTCAAATCACCTTAGAAGGGGTGCTCTGCTATCTGGTGATATGTCAAATTACATCAATATGCTAATTTAATTAGAGGAAATATTCAAATTTACATTTACATTTCTTAATGGAAGTGGATCTGTTGCGTCGAGCATAACAACGTATATTGATAGAGGCCTCAAAGAATGCATTGCTGAAACACATAATAAATAACTTAATAAAGTATAAAACACTTTAAAATTTTTTCAAGGGAAGTTTCGGGATCAGATATTATCAGTTTTTCAACTCTGAAGGTCCCAGGCGGGTCTAACATTCTTTAGCTTTAATAAATATTTGGATTTAAATAATAAATATGTTTGTAGTTTCGTTCTGTAACAAGTACTCAAATAATGTTCTACTTTTCTTTAAAAGATCGACAAAGAAAAAGTCGATAATCGTGGGAGAACACCTTTAATGTTAGCGGTAAAATTATCCCATTTACAATGTGTGAAGTGCCTTTTAGCAGCAAAATGTAACGCCAGCTTTGAACATGAGGGATGGTCAGGTAAGAGTTTAAATTCTTATGATGAAATGATACATGATAAAATGTTCTTTGCTAGTTGTCCAAGAAGCCGTTTGTTCAGGAGATGAAGCTATATTGACGGCTATCATAGAAGTCCGCGATTTGCAACGTCATGTTCAACGGGTAACGCACGTACCGAAACTGCTGCAGCACTTATTAGACGCTCCTGATTTCTACATTGAAATGAAATGGGAATTTACATCTTGGGGTAAGCTGTAATTAATTTATTTGTATATAAAGCTCATATTAAACTTCCGTTTACTACTGAATCAAACATTGCAGTACCCCTAATGTCTCGTCTTTGTCCTAGTGACACATACAAAGTTTATAAACGTGGCGCGAATGTCCGAATCGATACCACACTGCTTGGCTTTGATAACAATACTTGGCAACGAGGGAATCGCTCCTATATTTTCAAAGGAGCAAGTAAGTTAAAATTATTTATTGCATCAAAAAAGTTAAATAAAATACAGAGGGTACATTAAGGTTGAAAGGTATAAAAACAATTCTTAATATAATGGTACAGTTCACGCAATAAATTTTTGAATGCTGCTGGTGTGAGTGACAGACACAATAAAGGAAAGAAATTGTTATATGATATATATTATATGAATTTAAAAATTATTAAAATTAAACACTTGTATTCTTTTTTTTTTACATGTAGAAGACTCTGCCGTAATGATTGAAATCGATCATGACACTCATGAAGTCATGGAGGAACAAATGAATAGTGATATAGGAGATATTGTGGCAATTCCACCCCCAATTGGAGCTGTCCGTGCTAGGCTTAATGCGCCTGTTATTACGAACAACATTGAAATGGATAAGATAAGCTTTGAACGCAATAAATCAGGGATTTGGGGCTGGCGTAGTGAAAAGTCCGAGATGATAAACGGATATAATTGCAAAGTGTATGGTGCGAGCAATGTTGAGTTTATAACACGCACCCGAATGGATCATTTGAATGAAGAGCAAATAAAGGTACCTCTATTTATTTTCATTGAATACTAAAAGAATGTAATGAGTAATTAAAACAATTAAAAATTTTTAACAGAATAAATGTGCGCGCACGCCATTGCATAGCTTTTTAGGTATTTCTGATGATGAAGTTTCCAGTACACGCTCTAATGAAGGAATAAATTCCAAAGATCGGGTAATATTTCATACCGAAATTTGTTTACAAGCGACTTCCAATTATACGTATATATCTAACATAACTTTTTTAGCGATTCCTTTACTTATGTAGAGATTTTAATCTGAATTAACTTTTCATTGGGAAAGAATAACTTATTTAGTATTTTTTCAATTTTAAGTATTCCTAAGATCATGATAACGAAAACATATTCGTTTAAATGGACTTTTTAAAGTTTTTAATTCACTTCAGACACCCTCTCCCTCCTTTGAAACATTGGGTCGTGAGGAATGTCTTGAAAATAGTACAGGAGAAGAGAATGCTAGTTGTAGTTCAGGTACTACTTCACCTAAGTTCGTTATTACTCCAGAGGCGTACTTTTCTGTCGATGTTGATTTAAATGGATGCGACATTGGGCGTCCCAAGAAAGTCACAACTAAGGTATACATCAAACAGATTTTTTATCTTAAATTAAATATATAGTTTATATTCGAATAAACTTAACATTTAGTGCAAAATAAAAGAATTTTGAGCAATCGATAGGGCTATTAAACTGCAATAGCAGTTAGTGCACCCACTACTTTCATAAAATAAATTTGTATCTATTTTATAGGTTCAGAGATTTAAGGCTAATTTATGGCTTTCCGAAGAGTATCCTATGCGATTGCAAGAACAAGTTCTTCCTATATTGGATTTGATGTCAACAATGGCGAGTCCACATGTCTCCAAATTGAAAGACTTTATTACCATGCAGCTGCCATCGGGTTTCCCTGTAAAAGTTGAAATACCTCTATTCCATGTCTTAAATGCATGTATTACATTTGGCAATGTATTTGGTATGACAAGCGCTGTAGAAAATGTAACGACTATTAACGAAGACGATCGCATAACCTGCATTGTGGATGACCGCTGCTTTGATATACCAACCCATTATTCCAATAGAGGTATAATTGTTAAATATATGAAGGAAATTGTGTAATACTCCCACTTTTCAGATGTGGACTTACGACGACAATTACCTTTGGAGGAAGATGATATGTTACAATACGCCATTGAACAAAGCATGGTACAAACCACGAACAGAGCTGCTTCTATACAAAATATTACAGAGGATACGGATAAAGTGGATATATGGGAAGCATTACGTGGGCAAGGAACCGATGGAGTTCCAGATGAAGACGAACAGTTACAGAGGTATAATATACAGTTGAATCAAGATATTGTTTATTTTTTTCTCATTTATATTTCTTTTAAATTATGTTGCTAATTTCGCATTGCTCTTGCTAATTTTTTGGCAAAACGTAGATTACATATTCCCCCTAAATCATGTCATAATATTCGTGTATCGCCAAATCGTTTCACATCTAACGTTCCAGAATTCACAAAGACAAATAGAAATTACTTACAAATTCATACAAACACACTATTAAGTACTGAAACATTGCGTGATTCTATATCGCCAACAGCTACACCTCATCGTGGGCGTACCACTGCAACACCGACAAATCAATTTAAAACAGATATTGCTTACATGAAAAAAATATTTAAATAGTTAGCTTATTCATTTTTCTTATCATTTAAATGTCATTATCAACACTTTTAAACATTTTAGTGAAGTGGAATCACGATGTAAAATCAATTAATGCATTCATATACATACATTTTATCAATTACTGTTTATAAAAGCGTTTAGCTAATTTAAATACGAACTAAAAAAAGTTTACACTTATTCTCATTGAATCCATACGTAATATATGTTATTAGTAAATGCTATTTGCTTCGTATATCCCATTCGCTTTTCCTTATAAAAATAGAGTTCTACAGGAGTCATTATGCGGTGCAGTACATACCACTGACTCCCCAGTGATAGACGATGATGATGGCGGTTTTCGATACGTGGATCCTGATTTAGCAATGGCTTTGCGCCTTAGCCGTCATGATCAGGAAGAATATGAATTGGCTTTGCAGCGAGAACAAGAAATGCTTGAGCAGGCCTTGAAGTTGAGTCTGCAAGAGAACTAATTTTCTGTTTTTTTTTTTCGTGCATTCACTTGTGGAAGGAAAAACTAACAAATTTAATAAACTGAATTCTCGGTAGTGAAAAAAAAACTATTTTAAAAGCAAGGCATTATGTAAGACTACAAAATTTGATTTCAGTGTATTTCCAGCGATTATAAACAGCTACCTAATCGGGGGCGGAGAGGTGATAACAAAAGTTTTTGTTGAATACAAGTGTTTGTAAATTATTATAAAAAAAATTGATAAAACATATTAAAATTTGGAACAAAATTAATGTATAAATAACATCCATATTCGTTGATTCGCCTTAATTTAAAATAAATACTTCGCCATTTATTTAAACATAGGCCTCTTACAATCCCAAAACATGTATGTTTGTCCCGGCTTTTCGTGGGAACTGAATAGTCAAGCAATCCGGAGGTTGCCATCACCTCCTTTTAATAAAACTTTATTATAAGCGTATAAGAGTGCTTTGTGAATTCTAAAATGTTTATCAATTGAACTGAAAGTATTTTAGGTATAAAACTTAATGAATAAAGCAGTAGAGATATACATGATGAAAATACTACATTAAATCCACTGTATACATAACATAACCTAATAAGAAAATTAGATGTTAATGATTTTGTTAATAAATAAAATATGCAATATAAATTAATGCGAAATTGCTATTAAACGCAATACTTTGATCTAGACTTACAATCTCAAGTGTATATATAACGTAAGGGATAACGATTTACAAATTATAAGCAAAAAAATGCTAAATTGCTATTGAAAACATATAGTATGTACATACATTGTATTACAATAAAAATTATAGGATAACCAATAATGAGAGAAAATAAATATGTCAATTTACTGTACTTCAACTTTTCTAAACTGAAATAATATTTTTTTTTAATTTAGTGATACATTATTGGTTGAATTATATATACACATATGTATATATACGGATTTTTTAAAACAAAGTGGAAATTTATAATAATTGCACATTTTTAGAAATCAAAACTATATAAAATTGCTTAAATAACTTGACTAACTGGTTTTCATATTCTCAATCAAAAACAACTTCTAAAATAATTTGGAGAAGGGGAATTAGTTAAGTAATTCACAACGTTGCACAACAAAAATATTGTTTGTTTATTTTAATCGCGTTAGATGTTACATGTATTTTAATTAGTCGTATTATAAAAATATTGTAAAATCAATAACCGTTCAACCATATATCTGCGTGTAGAGTATATTTCGTAATATAGTTTGTGCATATCAAACCTTGTCAAGAAATTCATGTGTTTTAGATATATTTAAAGCACTTTTGTTTGTCGTGCGGTATTCGTGTTTTAAAGAGTATTGAATCAGCGCGGTATTGAGTATTTAATAATGGTGTATAGCCAAAAACCTAGGAAAAAATTATTAAATTTAATGGTTGTTAAAATGACATTTACATTTGCTTATTTTAAAGATGTTTTTTATTACGCACCTGTGCAAAAAAGTTTATACATTTGTGTCGTTCTTGAAAGTGTGTATCGTCCTCGCTGAGCGATACTGGACAGCCTGGGCATCGAAACGTCCACCTTGATGTTACTTTTACAGGCGGTTTGCGGGTTATGTGCGAAACTAAGAAATTCATAGCTATATCTTCACAATTCATGTATTCATCGACTTTATCGCGTATAGCTTGAGGCAAATGGTAGGTGTATAGATACATATAATATTTATGTATAAAAGCGGCGCCCGTTAACACCATGCTTAGTTCGCAACTGTAGTTGGAATTATAGTTCCAATTCCGATTTGAGTTCAAATCCCATGCAAGAAATCGACCTGGAAATCCTACAACCCGATCGCGATGCTCTCGCCAAACTCTAAAACCAAATAATATTTCATCATGACGTAAATGAGCATCATCATCAACAGAGAGAATCGCCTCTGTTTCAATAACATCGAAAGGTAGAAAACGGTTGTTCAAGGAGTTTCTTGGTGCACGTACCACCGCAACTGGTACTCCAATATCGGGCCAACGCAAGTCATCAAGCGGAGGTTTTGGGGAATTCCACACCACCACCACCTTGTGCAAATAAGGCAGACCGTAAAGCCGACCAAGAGAGTCCATAAGAACTTGTTCGCGTTCATATGTAAGTATAACAATAGTAAATTGTTCACGTGGATTGTTGCCTCCAAGGGCTTCACTGAACTCCTTGCCTGCACCACCGCTGCCTTTTCCAATGGGTCGGAAACCCATGTGGGACCCAAGGAATTTAGCTTCAGCGGGCAAAACTGGATCAAAAGGCAATTGTGGATACATGTAAAAAGGGTCAACCTATAATTAAAAATAAAATGAAACATTTAGAAAAAAGACCTTATTCTTATTCTCTTACCCATAGGTTCCATGCCTCACCAGATTGCATACGCAAAATTGTGTAATTACGTCGGAATGCAGGACTCGGATATGGTGGTTCTATAGGTCCTAATGATTCCTCCGGCTCCGTATCTAATCCTACGGGGGGATCAGATTTGAGTGGAATAAATGTACTGTTGAATACACTCTGCGCGACAATAGGAAGGACCGGACGTGGTGGTATACCTAGACGATCTCGTAGGCTAGCTATTATTGTATCGACGGTTGCTTGCACCGAGCTTAAGTATCTCTCCCAAATCTGCCTGCCTTGGCGACGCATTTGAACTAGGTCAACATCTTGCATAGCACGTAACAAAAAGTGCAGCTCGGTAATACGAGCTTTTGGGAGCAAAATGGTTAAACGTCGCCAATCGATGGTTTCAGCATAAGGTAAGCGGACTTCGTCAGCACCAAGTATTACAGGAATGGCACCAGATCTAAGAGCTTCATAAAGTCGAGCTAACATCAAAGTTGAGCTAATTCTTTTTTCCAATGGCGGAAGGATTAATACGAAAGTTGATTCTTTTAATACTGCTTTGCGGGATGAGTCAGTACCACAAAGTGCCCAATCCGTAAAAGCCAGTTCGTCTGATTGTTCAGTGGCTGGTACACAATGAAATTGCAATAAGAATTTGTCTTGAGTGGAACCTTTGGACATGTCAGTAAGATGATCTAAAATAAAATCATCTAATGGATGTAATTGCACTTTTTTATCAATTGGACGCATTTCTCCTTGAAAAGTTAAAAGATAAGTACGTCGTGCTGGAATCATCGGGGCACATTCCTGCCAAACATCACCCCCTGGTGGTCCAAGAATCGGTGGTACTATTAGATCATAATTAGGGCGGAATTGTAGTCGTTCAAATGATGATTGCACTACTATGGCCCGCATAGTATTTTGATTAAGAAAAGCGTTCGTTCGTGGTGAATGTAAATCGCGTCGAGCCAGATTTAACAAAACGTGATTGCGACCATCACCTCCCCAATATGGCAACTTGAAAAGTTTCTCAATATCGATGGGAATCTCCATTAAAGGTGACTTTGAATAGTTTTTGCGTTCTTCTTCTAAGGCTGCATATCGATCGTTCTTCATTAAATCATTTTCCAGCATAGCCTCACCTACGAGCACTAGAAATATGCAAGCTATTTTAGGATCATGCACAATATGAGCATTATAGCCAAGTGTTTGTTTAATTGTTGTTTTCAGAAAACCGTCTATGTCGTAACCAGTCCTCAATATATTATTTAAGTCAGGATCATACAAATATACAGGAAATCCAGATGTTAAACTACAACGGGAGTAGTCGAAACAGTTGTACATTTCGCAGAACAATCCTGCGCCTGATGTTATAGCTGGTAATTTTCGTGGCAATATATTGGGGTATAACGTTCGTGGTAGAGCCAAATCGGGAGTGTTGCGCTGAATTGCTTCTCGCTGAGCTACTTGCGCTTGTTCAACAGATATTTTTAACCTTTCTAACTCGGTTTGTTCACGCAATAAATCTTGCTTTAATTCTTCAATTTTTTGGTTGTATTTTCCTATGTCTGATTGAAGCTTTTGTCGACGAGATTCAAGTTCCCGTAATTCTACTGAAACTGTACTCTTTTAAAAACATATATTATGGTAAAGAACTTAATTCATTTTACAAATTTATGTTAGATATAAAACGTTTTCTTACTTTTATATGCAGCATTTCTTCTATACGCATTTTTAAATCGCTAGCACGCATCGAACTAAAGTCCTCATATGCATCCAAAAGAGGTCGGCTGCGATGGACATCAGCAGACGGAACATCGTTGATAGGATGCTAAAAATTATAATGTATATGCTTTTTATTTGGTAAAATGCAATAATGGTATTAATAAACATACATTTAGTAAACTGTAATGCGCGAACAGTGGCCATAGTACCAATACGAACAATATTAGCAATAGTAGTTTATAGACCCGATGGAACCGAAACCACGTAAAAATCATTACATTTATACTATTTCTGGCATCACCTTCAATCACATTGTTAGAACTACCTCCTGGGCAGTGACTTCTTACGCTGTGATGATTGCTTAAAAGCTGTGAATAGTTTTTGGATGACTCCAAGTCGACTTTGGACATTATTTTAATGTTTTGCTTGCGATTTAAAATGGAAATCCAGGATGAGCGATTATGTAGATGTATGGTCTATAATGGCCCTCCTGAGTAATATTATATACTTCTCCTGGCTTTTAAGTTTCACAATAAAACTCGTAAATTGTAATCATTGTAATTCTCTTTAAATTTTATTTTACAATTATACCATTAACAGTTATTCAAAAATAACTTTACTGAATTATTCTTATTTTATGTTAAATTGTGTAGATATAACTTCAATGCAACATTCAAATTTTTATTTATTCCGATTTATTTACACAATAACAAAAGGGTTGCATGTTAAAAAAAAAAGTGATGCCATACTAAACATTTAAATGTGGAAATCTTTTTAGTCAAATAATTCTTAAAATTTACAAAAACAAAAACAAAATGTACTATGGATAAGAAAGTATTACTTGGGTGGTTTCTTGTATCTTATCATAATTTAGTTAAAATTATATTCCAAGATTAAACAACGGACCTGTAAATAATGTTGGTGTCATGAACTAATACTCAATTTGTGATGGTTCTATTGACAATTTCATGGTTAAGATCATGGATAACGGTAATTTCCCAAATCCAAAGCATTGAAGGAACTAGCGCGGAAACTTACACAATGCGCAACTCATAATGCTTTTGAGTAAAGGGCTGTGAACGATCACATGTGCACAAGAGTTTCGGTTAGAATTATCAAATAGTTGGGTAATTACCCGTAGGTGGCTGTGAGGTGATTTTGGACAGGCTCAACTATAATTGTACAATCAAATTTATTAAAGCTTTCAACCATATTTATTAGTCAAACTTTATTTATGGATTGATTAATAAAATATTAATTTTCTTCTTCTTGGTATCTATAGTGAAGATCTTTGCAATCGCGCTCCGATATTTTTATCCAACCATCTTTTTTTAAGTGGTATACTCGAATAATACCACCGGAATAAGCATCTCTGAATGTTGCGTGATATATAGCACGTTGACCTAATTCGTAGGCTTCTTGATCCTCCAAGTCATATTTGTACCCAGAGTCAAGTACACCATACGCATAAATTGAACCACTTCCCACGGAAAATATATTTCCTGGCGATCGAGATCCTTCCGAATCAACATAGTATAGACCAGCACCTTTATCATCATAACCAGCTAGCATCATACCCATGCTCAAACCCATACCCTTATACTCATGAGCAATATTCGCCATGATTTTACTTGCCGCTGCCACAGAAATATGCTTTTTGTTCCGTAGTTCATGTAGACGACATTCCTTTGCAAGAACACGATCCCAATATACACAATCAGCAGCACCACCAGCTAATGTACCCAACAAATATTTGTTGATTTCCACAATTTTCTTCATTTCTTGAGAACCAATAAACTGACCACCAGTCGCACGAGAATCAACCGCCAATATAACGCCACCTTTGTACCTGAATCCCAAAGTTGTTGTGCCGTGGTCGTAATCAATTTTAATACCGCTTTGTGATCCAGCGGTCTGCATAGATCTTATATCCACCAACTAGAAAGATAAAGCACGTTAAATTCCTTAATTTACTATTGCAGCCAGAGAACTCACCCCATTAGATGGCGGTGCCAACAAGCAGTAAGGGTTCTCAAGGTTATATGTCTGACTTGAGAACCGGATTTTATTATTTTTTTCTTTTAAGAATGGTGCGTTTGCAATACCAGCTATTTCCGCCAAAGCCATTTTAACAAACACAAATATTACTATTTTCTTCTGTAGACAAAGTAGTGAATAATGGACTTGGTTACAGATGACAAGCAAAATTTTATCATGAAACTGTTTAGGTCACAATAGTATTTATAAAATGCTGTCCACTTTTACAATATATGTCGATAGGTAAAAAATTATGTTTATATACAAGTAAGTTAATAATGTTTTTATAGGACTTTTGATTCTTCCATGATTACGTTTAAAGAAATTTATCAAGAGAGATATTATGATTAAGTTCATTAGTTTTTTGGTTTTAATATTATTTGCGCGTTTTTCTTAATATTTTTTTTATTGTGAACTATTAATTTTTGAAAAGGCGCGAATAAGTGTTTCAATTATGAATTGGGTTGGTGGATGTGCGGCGCGCGTTCTAAGTAATCTTAAATTAGTTTTATGGTGGAATAAATTCGAACATTTATAGAAATGTTTAAAGTCGATAAAAGTAATGAGTTGTCTCATATGTTGCATTCAAAGAAACATAGTTCGAAAGGACGATCTGTTGAGTCGTTGATCGGAGAGTACGGGGAGAAGAAAGATTTTCTGGAATTGCATAGCTTAATGGAGAATACTGACACCGTGACGGTAATTCTATATTGATTTATATAAAAAACATTGATAACTAAATTAGTAAGAATATTCCATGTTTAGTTAGTTGCAATTTTAAATTCGAAATTTGGACGAAATGATTTTGTATCGTTTTGGAGTTACATCCTTGAAGGTCTCAGCTTTGGATACAGTAGTCGTCAAATCAAAGAAAAACGTTTTTTTTTGGTGAAACATTTACTAAAAAGTCTGCAACGTTTTGAATTAAAGGACAAGCAGTCCTACGATTTGATAAAACGGCTATGTCAGCATGTATCAACATTTCCTTCTAACCAGTTAATTTATATTCTCGATCTTTGTATCGACGGAATACGTATGGGTGATCGTAAATATGTATGGTAAGTCATGTACATACTTTTCTTTATGAAGTGGTATTCTACATGAATGTGTTTTATAGTTGGAAAGATTTACTACCGGATGTTCTGAAAGTTTTGGAGAATCAACCACAATTGGCTGTTGACGGCGTACTTATTAAAGGAATTGAATTCCGGGGAAATACAGTCAATAGTCTGATAAAAATGAATTGGCCCATAGAGATCATAACTTCGATTGCGGATATGTTTAGGTAATTAGAAAATATTAAACTCTGAAAAACGTATAAATAATTTAGATTTTGTAGGGAACTGAATTTGAAAAGTTCTGAAGTAAATGCCGTGCTTAACAAATTTGGTGGATTGGTTCTTACATTGTCCCCTATTGATTTGCCGCCTTTAGCTTTTCAATTGTTTTCTATGTGTTCGACATGTACAGAAGTAATGATATTAGTGCTGGCTTTTGATAAATATTTTTATCGTTTTTATTACAAAAAACTGTTTGCTGATATGGAAAGCAATTCATCTGACTTGGACTCTATTGGTTTGTTGATAGAAAAAAAATATAAATTTGAATCAATCAATATATGTAATGCATAACTATTAGATACATTTTCCGATAAAGAAATGCGTGAGGCCGAAGAGACGGTTTTACATCATCTGAATTACTGCACACAATATAAAATAGGAGAAACTAAAGTGTTTGCTGGTTTACGAGTAAGTTTTTTGTATGCAATTTTTTAGAAATAAGAACATAACGAATTGTCAATGATTGTTTATAGAATTTTAGCTCAATGCCCGACTTGATATTGACTCCTTTTATGATAAGTTCAATAATATCTTTGAGCTCTGCAAATCGGGAGCCCGAATCACGACGTATTACCACATCTTGTCTTTTGAATTTTTTGCGCAGTGTCATACACAATAATGAGCACGAACAAAAAATGGCAAAATATTCAGCATGGTTTCGGGATACATTGCAGCGAAAGCAAGTACAGTTGGATTATATTCTCTCAGTACTTATTGATCAGAATAAGAATGGCCAAGATATCATTACACCAGGTTTAGTTAATTTAGCTTTTACTTTGCTTAAAACAAAGAACAATGTGCCATTAAACTCGTTGGCTATGAGATTTTTATCTAAATTTATACGCAAACGTTTTGTTTTTGGACATGGAATTGTGAAAAAGTTGGCAGAATGGATGACAGTAGAACAAGATCAGTTTCAGTTTGGTGGTAAGGTCAACCTTAATTTGCTATAAATGTACATAAAATGAATAATATTTTCCTACGTAGAGTGCTTACTTATGTTGAGCGTTGCAGATACATTCACAGTTTCCGAGTGTATAAAGACTATCAAATACGTAATGGAGTTTTTTTTGTGGGTATGCTAACAAAAAATAAACCATTAAATATTAAAATATATAAGTGCACTTATTTAAGTTACCAGGTGATCAATCAATGCGAATGATGTCATTTATACTACCAATACTAAAAATATCTGCCGCTGTGCGAGACGCGTTCATTGAAGTGCTCCGGAAAGCCATGAGTTCAAGGTAGTAATCGGCGAAATAGTTATTTACTAAGGGGTTATTACACATTGCAAATTATTATGTTTTTATGTGACTGTCCGGAAGATAAGAGATATGGTTTGATGGTTTTAAGCAGAAGATTGCTCTTTCAATTATTTTGCTAATGAATATTATACATTCATACATATATGCCAATGATGTTTATTTAATGTATTTTACAGCATGAAACACATTCGAACAATGGCGGTTTATGGTTTTTGTATGGTACTTAAGCAATTGAACAATAGTAATTCTCAACGATCGCAGTCAAATCCGTCTAGTTTTTGTACCCAAAATATTTCCGTATTCTCCTTGATGTCTCAAGTGGCTACTGACAGTCGACAATATCCTTACTATTATTTTGATATGTTAACCCAGGAAATAATGGGACTTCTGAGGAGTTGTTTTGCAAATAATATAGTTATGAAGAAGGTGTTATATGAAAGTATGTTTGAAACCAAATTATGTACGAATAGAGCCTTGTCCATGTTTTAATGATTTTTTTATATTTATTTTAGACTTGCAGCGTGCTGTAGAATTAAATCCAAAACTTGTGCCGCATGTACTTCAATTTATTGACTGGCATTTTCGTTCGTTTTTTCGGGTTCCCAAAGTCACTGACGTTGAAGGGAATTTCAGCGTGTTATTTGATAAAGCTGTGCGGACCTCCCCAGATAATGCGTACGAATTACAAATTCAAGACAATCTGGGCCTTTTAGTACAGTTTGTTAGCCATTGTTTAATTAAACTTGAAGAATTCGAAAGCGAATATGATGCTAGAGAAATAAAACGATTATTGCGTTTAGCTGTGGAGAAAGTAATTACCAAGGAGTTGCAGTTCGAAGAAAAGGTTAACGAAAATGATTAATTGAAATACATGTAAACAGTTTTTCAGATTGAAATTGCTATACATTTTTAGGATGACAACTGGCAACCCAAAAAGAGCGTATTACTAGAAATACAAATAAATTTTTTAGAAGGTTTAATGGCGTATTCTTTACTTACTGCCAACTTAAATAATGACACAATTGCGCATATTTTGCCTTTATTCAAAATACACTGCAAGATCAGTGAGATGTACCAGGTAAGTTGTCTGATATCATATATAAATATAATGTATTGTAAGCATTCCCTGAATAATATATAGGACTCTTATTTATTTATTAATTTTTATTTCATTATCATTATATTATTATGATGAAGAATTATGCGAGCACATCGAGGAAACAATTACAAAAAAATAATAAGATCGGTAATGCTGATAGGTATACAATGAAGAATATAACCATTAATGGTGTGGTAGTAAAAAACTTTAATTCCACAAGTTTGGGAAATATTTGGGATTTTTGTGTTATTGAAAAGTTTCTGCGACTTCTACATGAGTAAGCAAAACACTGATCAATAAATCGCAGTTCTCTATTATATTGTATATAAATATTTTATTTATAGGGATGTTGTGCCCTTTGCTACAAGTCATAATACAGACGTACTTCGCTCAAATGTAAAATTTGTGCGGTACGTGCTGGAAATTACTGCGCAAAAGATAGCAGCTCTGCGTGATGAACCAAAATATAAACAATTGGTTCATAGTAAACGGATTTTGAAATATCTGACAGATATAACAAAAGTTATCTACGAACGTTGTATTCGTCGTTTGGGACACATATGGTCCAGCTTTGATGAAAAGACGGCTGCTTTATCTGCTGAATGCTTTCAGCAGTGCCTACAATCCGCAGACGTAATTTATAAGAAACAATTTGTTGAAGTATTCTTAAAAGGTTTCGGTGAGTTTAATGATTCATTTCTTAAATTTCGTAATTAATTTTTGTTTTGTAGATTTGCATTCCATAAATAACTGTAAACAATCCCCTGACATTTTACAAAATATAATCGACGAGTTCATGGAAATGAAGGATTCTCCAGATGCAGTAAATTCTTATAAGGGTAGTATGAATGATGATAATACTGATCGCAAACGAATATTACAAGCTTTGCTTCAAAGTCTTGAAGTGCTTTATGATAATTTTTCATTTACGGAGCGCATAACAATTGAATCATATAAATGGTTACTGAAATTCTGCAAATGCAACGTTGTAAACTCTGAAAAATTGAGCTTAGTGCATAAACTGCTATTCACTCAACGACAGAAAACACACTCCGGCGCCTTCTTCAACACAATTGCTCTACAATTATGCACCGTTTGGGGTGCTATATCTAACGAGTTTTACGACAGTGAGGTAAGTGGATATGTTATGTACATACATACATATGTCTTTGCTATTGGTATTGATTAATTCCTTAAAACTATTGGTTAGTGTCCCCCGGCCTTTACTTTCAAATCATTGACCATGGAAAGTGCAAAACCATACTTCTTATATTTATGTCAGGCACTACGCAAACAAATAGATGATGTAGAACACTTTATTCTCAAAGCAAATAATTTAAACTTCAAATGTCGTATTGTAACTGACGATGAGCGAGACATGTGTCTTACTCAGTTGCGTTCGATGGAGCGATCGATATGTTCACAGTTGCTTCATATTTCAAATGCATTAAAAAATCTTGTGAATGCTTGCATTCCCTTAGGTTCGTCAATGGACCAACTTTTGAAGCTTTTAATGCAGCACTATATATGTTTAAAAAACCTTACAAAACATTTCTTAAGTCGTGTTGAGATATCGCAAGGTTGTATGCAATCAACAAAGTAAGTACTGACATAAACTGTATTTTTTATACTGTACCATGGAAATAATAATTATAGGTTTGAATTTTTGTTGCGTGCTATTGGCAAATCCATTCCCACAAATATTTATGCTCTTATTTCATACATTGAAGAAAACGTTATCGATAAAGACCAAGAAAATCATTTGAATCCGAAAGCAGATGGTGCTAAAATATTGCGTGAAACGAAACTTATACCAAAAGTGGTATTGCATCTAGAGTCTTTTAATCGTTTTGTGATAATTTTATCGAAGAAATCAAACAGCCGCATATCTAATTTACTGCATCAAGGCACAGTTCATGATTTCCGTTTTCGCACACATGCATTGACAGCGGCAGTTCAGCGTACATTTTCGCTAAGCAGGGAGATTTCTGTAGATTTTAGTGATGAAAACATGACCGAAAAAGAGATTAAGGAAGATTACTCGGGAATTACGATGAACGAATTGCCCACTGTGTCAAGGAATATTGGTAAAAAACTCGTAAGAAATGACGAGCTTTCCGATAATATAAATGAAGCAGAAGAAACTTTGCAAAGAGTTGAATCTAAATCGGTTTTGGACTCAGATTCAAATCATTCAGCTACTGGTCGAAAATCATCGAAGAGGAAATTACGCAGCTGCGATAACGACAATGATGGAGAGTTGTTCAGTATTGATATTGTGGATAGTGTGACACGCCCCTCTTCATTATCGGATAATGTGGAGGTCTTAGAGCATGAAAGCAATCAAGAATCCGCTTCACAGCTATTTAAAAACTTGGCAAAGATCAATAAGAATGCTAAAAAAAGAGGGTTTAAAGATATTGATGATAATACTGTGGTGAACGCAGGAGTTATAATTCCACCTAAAAAACGACGTGATCGTATGTTATATAAAAAATAAAATATGAGACGATTAAATTAAGCATCGTTTTGTAGTACATAGAATGTATGTGTAAAATAAAAATCTTTTGTTGTAAAAATATATTTCTTTCAATTTTTTACAATTTTGATTATCAAAGAGTAATTATAACTATATACATAAATGATATATTATAAATACATATATAGTCTGGGGAGACGTATCAAATTTATATTTAAGTTATCAAAGTAAGTATGAAACTTATGTGTAACAAAGAAGGGGTCTGGCAATGTATGTACACCTGTCTAGGATTTGAATTCTATCCTAGTTTCAGATCAAGATTGGAAGATATATAATATGTTGTTTCTTTGCATTTAATGGTGAGTCTCGACGATGCTTTAATCATAAAAGAGTTTCCTTAAGTAGTACCGGGATTTGTTTCTGATTTTCGATCAGAAATATTTGTTTCAGAGATCTGCAACGAGCATGATTAAGTCATGTCAAACACTCATGCAGAAAACACAATTAAATGAACTCGGCCGATTAACTGATTTGACGTGACTATATATTCTTTGACAATCACGTTCGAGTAAACGGTCGACTTCCGTTTACATCAAATCATATCAATGTAAGGCATACTCGCGTAAAATAGTATCATAAAGGAAAAGAAGAAACATATAACATCACAAAATAAACAAGTGTTCAAGATTTACTTATTTATACATACATAAATAAATACATTACAATACTTCGCTCCATTTCCTATTTGTACTAATAGTAGAAGCGTCTGTGGTCTAGATACATATTTATTTATAATATATATTGCAATGTATAACAATAAAAAATATGTTATTCACGTTTTCTTGAAACAAATTAGTTTAAGGAGGTCATTCCATATGGCGTCCTGTTTTTTTTTTAGGATGTTTTCTCCGCCAATAAGCAGATAAGACCATTAAGTTTATTATCATTTATCGAGATATTTTTCGACCGTATAAATATACATTGTCAGCTAAAAATGTTGTGTAGATCATGAGATCATGAGTTATAGTGTTTTGAACATCCCCACTTAAAAAAAATTGGCTCGCACTTCCTTCGCGCTTTCTGCCGATTCTCTGCCGTATTCTAAGACTAGACCTTAATCTTTAGAGGAATTAAAAAAGTAAACAAAAAACAAAAACATGGCATGGCATTCGTAAAAAGTAAAAAAAATCGACTAAGGATCGGCAATAGCCGATTCCCATTTTCGGGGCCGATAATGGCCGGACACTAGTTCTAGTCTTAATCACAGCGTCAGTACATCAAGTCAATATATTCGACGAAAAAATGTCGCAGTGCGCATGTCAGCTGAGTATGTGTAGAAAAACAAGTGTGGCAACATTGGTGTAGCCATTTGATTGCTCGAACTAAGCATACCTTACTAAGCATAATAATAAATAAGTGCCATAAATATCTTTAACTATTTAAACTACAAGGAAGCAAAACAAATGGGGCTCGCAGTGAACGATGGCAAGACGAAATATCTCCTTTCATCAAACAAACAGTCCTCGCACTCGCGACTTGGCACTCACGTCACTGTTGACAGTCATAACTTTGAAGTTGTAGATAATTTCGTCCATCTTGGAACCACCAACAATGTCAGCCTGGAAATCCAACGCAGGATAACTCATGCCAACAGGTGCAACTTCGGACTGTGTAGGCAATTGAGAAGCAAAGTCCTCTCTCGACCAACAAAAACCAAACTCTATAAGTCCCTCATAATTCCCGTCCTGCTATATGGTGCAGAGGCTTGGACGACATCAACAATGGACGAGTCGACGTTGCGAGTTTTCGAGAAAAAGTTCTGCGAAAGATTTATGGTCCTTTACGCGTTGGCCACAGCGAATATCGCATTCGACGGAACGATGAGCTGTACGAAATATACGACGACATTGACATAGTTCAGCGAATTAAAAGACAGCGGCTACGCTGTGTAGGTCATGTTGTCCGGATGGACGAAAACACTAGTTCTGAAAGTATTCGACGCAGTACCCGCCGGGATAAGCAGAGGAAGAGGAAAACCTCCACTCCTTTGGAAGGACCAAGTGGAGAAGGACCTGGCCTCGCTTGGATTAACCAATTGGCGCCACGTAGAGAAAAGAAGAAACGACTGCTATAATCGCGTAAGCGATGTTTACGCCAATTAAGAAGACTTAAACTTTTTTGACAAAGGTGGAAACTTTACGATAACTGTATAAATAATTACACCAAAAAGGTCAAATTTTAAGGCTACGATTATACTGTACATTCGCATGAGGATCTGTTAAAAATGTGACAATATGTTTGTTACTGCCACTTTCAAGATGGAAATTTTTATTAATAAAATATTCGTCCGATTTGAACTAAATGTGGTTTATCATATTCTCTTGTACATATAACCTTTTTTCACGATTTTACTTTTTATGAACGAGTTTTTTATTTTAATTATATACTTTGTTTTTGTAATAAATTTTAAATTTTAATTTTAGAACATCTTATAGTAATAAGAGTTTAAAAATAGCGACGGAGCTAGAAAATCATTATATCAATTTGGACCCAAACACACGGTCCGCAACATCTCAGCGCCAATTAAATTAAGCAGTAGAATGTTACCGTGAGTTGTATAAATAAGTATAAGGAAGACACAGGTCGGTAATACTATACATATAATGCCATGAAAATCTATAGTGATTTAATTGATAAGTTCTCAGTGCACGAATAAATAGATTTATAGTATATATAAAATGAGATTTCTTTTACATGTTTTCTGTTCTTGCAGCGATGTCTTGTTAAATTGGTTCAAAAAGCAATTTTTATATGAAAATATGATTTGTTTTGCACGATTTTTTTCACAGGTAATTCACTGTCTCAATTAACCCTGCAAAAAGTAGATCAGTGTATATGTACGATAAGTATATGTGCACGGTAAGTTGAAGTTGATATTGTCGATACTGATCGATACTTTTTCCGCATATAGAACAGAGTGAAAACGACTTTTAAAACTCGGAAACATTCCCTACCCTTTTAATCGAAATCTTAAAAAAAATTATATTTTTAATTCACAACGGTTTTGTTTTTCGTGATTTGGTGAATGTTCTATAACTATTCAATAACTTGTATTGGATATATTTGTGCAAAGATACACAAATATGTATGTAAGTGGTAATTTTTATAAATTTTTTATATTGCCTTGGTACAAGGACTTACTTGATGAGCATAACTTATACTTTGCAATATGTTGAGAAAGTGTAATATACCATTCGGAGTCACTGAAACTGCCATATACCTTTCTCCCGATTCAGTAGTCGAAAGTCAAGCTTCTTCCTGAATATCCCTTAAGGCAATCATACATTAAACTTGAGATTTTTGTGTAATCTTGTTTTAGTAATGTGAATACATCCAGATTTTATGGGTGTTCAAAAAGTTAATTAGATAAACGACTGCCTGACTTTAGCAGTTTGTTGTTTGTTTTATTGCGCTTAGCTAAAAGTAATTTGATTAAATTTGATGAATATTCCCAAGTAATTCGGCTTAACTTTTTTTTTTTGAAAATTAAGTAAGGAAATCAAAAAGAACATTTGGTTAAAAATGTTCGCATGACTTTTCTGAAGTTAACACTGTTTGCCATATTAAAGTCTCTAAATCATAGCAATTCGCAGTTTTGTGGCTTTTCGTAGACTTTTTATGAGTGCGTGTTGAGATTTTATTGCCTTAGAATTCCTCTCCAATTTCCTTGTTCGACGAAGTGTTTACTCGCTTGACATAATCAAACTTATTTTGTACGTAATACACAGCTCATGTTTAAATGTAATTTGCAAAGAAAAGTGCATGTATGTATGTATAGTATGTAAGTATATTACCAAATGATAGGTATAAAGTATAGCTTAAAAATGTTAGTTCAACAGTTTTATAATTGACTACATACATTAAAAATTTAAAAGTAGTACCTATACATACAGATGCGTGCAACTAATTAATAACACTAGTAGAAAAAATCCAAATCGGTTGATATTTTCATTTCCGAAAAAAATGTAACTATATGTCTTAAAGATAAAGCGTGCATATTTAGTTATTGTAAATTAGCTAATATTTTTTTGTTATATAAAAGAGCTTTCATAAAATAAAGGCGTTTTATGACTTCAAAGTCAAAAATAGGTCGTACAACTAATTTACAACACTTTCTTTTTTTTTTGGAAAAATTATTTTATTTCGGGTTTAAAGTAAATATCTTGTTGCAAACCCATTACCGTCAATCACGGCTTGACATCTAAGAAGCATTGACTCCACTGAACTTTGGCAAGATGTCCCTTAGAATATTATACCACTATTGTTTAACCTTTTCTTATAATTCCTGGAAATTTTCAACTTTATGGGAACGAACTCTTTCTTCAAATGCGTCCAAAGATTCTCAATTAAGTTTAGTCCGGGATGCATGAAAGCCAGTTAGAGGCACCATGTTTTCCTGAATTCACGTTACGGGCATATTGTTACCAGGATATGGTAACATTACGTTGTCCATGATTGAAACGTATTTGAACTGGTCCATGTGCCCATTTATTTTACAAATAGGCCCAACACCTCACGACGATATGGCAGCCCAAGTCATTATGCAGCCGCCACCATGTTTTTAGTTAGTCTAGTGTATTTGTGAACCAACTCCTTGCATCGAGGCCTGCGGATATAACTTTTTCCGGCTGAAGAAATTATATTTATCTTGCTTTCATCGAAAAACAATACTCTTTTGCTGTCCAATGGCGTTATTTCTTTGGAAACTCTAAGCGGCCTCTTCGATTGCGTTCAGAGAGCAATGGCCTCATCCTTGAAACTCTTCCAAAGAGTTCTGCCTTGCGTAAACGTCTTTGTACGGTAACTACAGATAGTGCATCTGGGTTTTCTCCAAAAATTGCAACTCGAAATTGTTTCGCCGTCTGGTGGCGATCCTTTTTTTGAATCGCGTATAATGAACTCGTTCCTCTGAACGGTAGATTTCCGACCTCACTTCTTTCTTGGAACGTGTTTTGTCATTTTATTCTAATTGAAATACCTAACTGCATTAATTAAAAGCTAACCGCTTGGGGAAATTGCGCGTCTTTTCAATGTCTCCATAAGATTTCCCATCCTTGTGCATCTAGTGTCCTTATCACAAGACATGGGCTTACTTATTTTTATTCACTAAAATTATTTAATTTCTTAAAAGTAACGTATTTCAATAAAAATATAAAGATTTAGTTACCTGAACACAACTAATTTCTAAGAAATCTTAAAAATTCAACACGCGTTGCTAATTATAAGCACAACCATTTTACTCTTCTTCTTCTTAATTGGCGTAGACACCGCTTACGCGATTATAGTCGAGTTAACAACAGCGCGCCAGTTTACTCACTATTGCATAAAAGACCTCAACTATTTCAGAATAACGGGAATTTTTCAAAATAATTTGTCAGTTAAATCTGACCATACTTTCATAGAGGATAATTCAAAATAATATATAAATTTATAGGGACAAGGGTATATGTATGTATAAGGAAAAAGTTAATCGGAAACCGTTATACTAGGGCTATGCGGCTTAGACCAGTGTCTAGACCAATTTTATTACAATGTCTCGCTTGTTGATCAGTTGGGAAGTTCTTATGTTGCATATATTGGAGCATGGAGTGGGTCTGCCCTGACAGAATTAACTTTTGCTATTAGTCGATAACATATTTCTACGCAATTTTGTGAAAACTACTCACGTACTGAGCCATACATTCGACGTCCAGTATGTTAGAAAAACGAAAACCATATCATTGAGTAGTCGAAAGAGTCTTTTCGTATTTCTATAAAATAATAAATAAACAAATATGTACCATTTTGTCCGACCACTTTCTGCCACTTTTCCGTTAGAGACATTATTGCAGCAGTGTAAATCTTTCATGAGTGTAAATCAAAATTTCCAAATTTCCAGAACGAAAGCGAGCGAACCATTGTGGTGCTATACGAACTGATTCAACATTGCCTCCGTCAACTTCTAAACTTCACAAATTTAATTGGTGGCTTGCTTGGCATTCATCCCTTTTTTACACAAAAATTTCATAATATAGAGAACTTCTTCATAATTTTTGAACAGCTCTAACTTTTTTTCAACTTCCCCGAATTTAATTTGTTTTTTGGTTAAATGAAGCTTAAAATCTTACCTTTCCAACACTATATGGTACGACACAATGTAATTGGTAGCACTGACGATATACGACTGCAACGACATCTATTAACAATATACGAAAAGACTTTTTCGACTACCCAATATAATGCGAATGGAAACTGGGGTAATACGTGGGTTGACTTCACATATTTTTGGAATTAAGCTGTAGTATATCCAACACTATACTTTGATTTAATATTGCTAGATATCTTTCATATTGACCAAGTTGAAGTTTTAAATTTCTGTATTGGGTATCCATTTTTATCAATACGATAATGTCTTGAACGTAAGTTATTCACCTAGTAGTTTTCAATATAATCGTTACATGGTAAGTCAATGTGGTTATTATCAATTGTTCTGAGCAAGTTTGATTGAAATAGCTTAAATGGACTGTGAGATATGCACCTTGAATCTGTTAGAGGGCCAATCTACACCCTTTTTTAAAGAGATTTTAACATATATTTTTGTAATTACATATGTACAGATATGCAACATGTAGCGAGAGTATAATAAATATAGGACAAATCTGAATATTGCATATATTCAAAACCTCTACGGGTCTACTCTATTGTCAAACAGCAAAAGCTCCCAAAAGATTTATTTAATCCATTCTCTGATCGGTTTTGCTTTTGAAAACTTTAGGTTTGAAATATGTTTATGCTTATGGTCTTTTTGCAATGTGGAAATGTTTTCAATAATGTGGCGTAAAGGACTTCTTATATAACTACCGGTTTTAAGTAAACAGCCATACKGTTAGTGTGAGCCTCAATCTATTTGCGAAATATCATCGGTTACTGATAGCATACTCCAGTACATTTATATTGGACTGGGTTTTGATATCATACATATGTACCTAATGTTATATATAATACATTAAAACTCAAACATTGAAACATATTTTCGTTGAAAATAACTAAAAAACCTATGGAAACAAAAAATTAATCCTACTTAAAAGTATGTAATAAGAAGCGAAACAAAACTTGATGAAGCTTTTGTAATATTATATAATATATTTTTGGCCGAGGTCGACCCCTCTCACATTGCGTACATGCTATATAACTAAAATACTACCATACTCGTATTATATAAATAGGTATGGAGAACAGAGCGGAGGTGCAAATTAATGGGCGTTACTGGCAACGAAATATGTACTGAATGAAAAACTGAAGAAAATCTCAAAAGAAACCCTAGCAACGCCTAAAAAGTTAAGTGTACTTTGGTGACGGAAGTTGGACATTAGGTATTCGTTTGAAGGTGTCCATTAATAGCAAAAGTATGGTCTTATGTACATACTATAGAAGTATGTACAAACATGCATCACAAACACTATATAAAAACCACTAGGGCAGAATTAAAATGGTAAAAAATGTGAAATGCTTTTAATTTCATTTATTAATTTGCCTACAAAGTATCGTTTGCTTTAATTTGCGGTGCGGGTGCAGACACGCGCGAACAACAGGATCAAGAAAAAAGCGTTGATGAATGTTTTTGAGTGCGCGAAAACTGAAAAAATTAATTGTAAGAAAAAGAAAATGGGTGATGGTATCCTGCTTGTGATTTGTATGTGTTGGCGGGTTGTTTTTCGACGGTAGGTGGTTGGTTGGTTTTGTTCTAAGAGTGTAAGTGCAAAGTGTACTTATGAAAAAAATTATTCTTTGCCTGTGAATTTGAAATAAGTATGCAACATAAACAAAAAAATACTTCTCTTTATCTTTTGCTACTCCGAGGAAAATGTTACGTACATACATACGTATAAGCTCGTAATTTTTTGAAATTTTCCATTTACTTTCAAGGAATTCCTCTTATTATAGATACTCTTTTTATCAAAGATATCACATAAGAAGCGGTCAGAATATATTGAATACGTGTCATGGTTAATAAAGTATACATGCATATGTAAATATATATGTATATATAAATAATTCATATTTTCTGTTTGAAATATATAACTTGTTTGAGCCATTTTTGGAACACATTTTGCGCACTTTT
>NW_017537476.1:34207-45388 GCF_001853355.1 Bactrocera latifrons | reverse complement strand
AATCTATTTGTAATTTAATATATAGTACAAAAAATTATGACTACATTCCTTAATTTATTTAGTATTCCCAACAGATTTATGCATATACTTCAATACATATATATATATAATATACATATATATGTTGTATCATAAAATACCATTCAACTCAAGAAAAAAATATTATTAAGTAACAAATATAGAAGTACAATCACGAGCACATATGACGTTCTAAAGCGGTCTGATATTGTTGTTATGGACTATTTTGCGTATGGGAAACGCTCGAGAACATAATATGGTAAGTCAAGTAACACGAAAACTATAATTACATTTCGCTTGAAAAATTACTTCAAAGGTATTTTGTAGTTAAATCTCAAAAGGATATTACATATGTAAGAATTTGCAAAAGTAAAATTATACGTAAAAGCAACGTACCTTTACGTTCCCTCATTATCATATAAATAAATATATGTATGTACGTGTGTAAATATATGTGAGTAACCGTTTTGGGCTATTATGTCGTAAAGTGTTGAATCCTTGTCCTGCTTATTCAGTGCATATAAATGATTTTCATGCATGCGGAAAATATTCTAAAATTTCATGAATAATATGAGAGTGTGCAAAAAGTGGACAGAAAGAAAAAAATAAATTTATACAACATTTGGAATCAATCAAAACTCAATACAATTGCTAAGAATCCATCTCAATCACAAACAGCAGATTAGTATATGTTTGGTGAAAACATATGCAAAACGGTAGTTTTTGAGTGTTAACGACATTGGGATACCAATTATAATCCTGCCTCCTTTGAGTACGTAACATTGATATGGAAATAAGGTATGCTGGGGTTGCTGACAATTTGACCTCCCATATTGACCTCTTCGTTTTGTTGACACACTCATGAACTCTACAAACTAATTCATTTCTATTTGAAAATAGATACGTGTGTAAATACTTGCATATGTATATTTTTAAGGTAACATATTTGATTTTTTTGGTGTTTGGGTGAAAACTGAAAATCATTCAAGATTGAATGTCAATCATTATTAATTTTTTTATTTTCTAATATTTTATGAACTTTAAGTTTGCTGAATATAAGGTTTCGTTCATATAAAATAGATTGTTAGACTTTTGTATGTTTTGTGGTTACGTTAGGCATGTTCTACATAATAACTTTTCGATTGAAGGGAAAAAAGTTCAAAATTTATACCTACTGATATATAGAACAAATTTTTTGATTATAACAATACAGCCGATACTGATATTCTTTCGATAAATTTAGTCACAAGCTTAGATTTCCTCAAAAGAATTTAACTTAGGAACTTTTGGGTCACAACTGGATATTTCCCAAGCTAATTAAGGTAATAATTGCATTAATAATAATAATTGTCATAACTGCTATATTTGGGAAATCATGTAAAATATTTGAATGCAAATTTTGTATTGGAATAAATCTATATTATACTAATGATTGTGACTTGTGTACGACATCCACGTGTCACATTTACCCTCATTTTTTATTTCAGAGTCATCGTCCACTGTGAGTTTTAACTCAAGTTATTTTTGCTTCTCTGAATGTCCTTATAAGGGAGTGCATTTAATGACTGATCTTGAAAAGTATCCTGGTTTTTATTACATGTACTGATATCGAATCTTCCTATGTCATCCATTAAAAAATAAAATCATATGTATTTATTGTTCTATATCTACTATATTCTGTGAATCATGTCGCTATAGTATGTGAATTGAAAAAACTTTGGGGACTTAACGTGATATCTTGTCCTACTAATTTTAATGCCATAAAAGACTTTAAGTCCTCTGCATCTAGTAGAAAACCAAACTATGTACAACTACAACAGCACCAATGGTATTTGCAAGTTTTCAAAGCACTTGCACACAACATGCACACAGCACAAAACTTTTGCCTAGTACTTGTTTACTTAAATTGCTGTATCATTAGAAACTCATTGAATGTAGTTGATAAAGGCAAATTTTTTTGGTACAAAACTTGTGCTGATTAAAGAAGCTAGAAATGGTAAAAATATTGTGTACAAATATTTGCGGTTTTAGCTTTGAGCAGTGTAGTAGGTTTCTATCGAAACAAGTAAATATGTTTCTCTGTATACTTCAAATATTTACTAGGGAAAAATACAAAATATCCTGCAAAATATGTGACGGAATGATAGTAAGAATTCTACAAAATCAATATAATTATGTAGTAGTATTAATTTGTGTAAAAAATTTAGATAATCTATTGGAGCGGGTATGTGTGTTCCTTGATATTATAAAGATATTGATAATGGAAATGTATGGAATGACTCCAGTTCTACCTGTGGAGTTTGAAAATGGATGAATAGCTATAACTTAGAAACCTTGTCAGTTCCGTTTTTGGCCCTGGGGACTTTGAAAGATATGAATTCCAGCCCTATTTTATAGAAGTACCAGAAGTGCATTATCCTAAAAGCTCTTCCTTTACTCGTAAAATTTCGAAAACAAAATATATTCGACAATATTCGAAATTTTTACATTTAAGTAAGCTTATTTCACAATTCACACAATTAAAAAATATTTTGTGTTTGAAGCTCCCGAACTAAGCTTTGTGAAATTCGTTTTAAATATGCAAGAGTTTTTACTAATAAAAGAAGAAGCTCAATAAGCTCGGATGTTGTCTGAAGGAATTTATTTTAAATATGTTGTTACGTTTATATTTATGTGAAATGTCGCTTTTCTAATTATGCGTCTAAGGGATGAGGGAAAATTGAATGCTCACCAATAATGTCCTTTGAAACTACAGGCGCTTAATTAATTCGATTGAGTGAGAGTGATCCTATTTTCCATGACTATTCAAACAATTTGTTGCTGGGTATATAAATGTACGTACATACATATACGTGTACAAATTGTCCTTCCTTGTTAGTTTGCAATTAAAAATTTCCAATTCACTTCCTTTAAGAAAATCTCGGTTTAATAAATATGAATTATAAATAAATTTTCATTTGTTAATTCAGTAACATATTTACTAAATATTATATTCAAAAGTTTTTTGATTATAACATATGTACAAAAGTTTTTTGAATATAACCCAAGAGTCCGAACCAGGAGGAAAAGGTGTAAATATAAACGACTTACCAAGAGGCCTTCAGAATATCCTGCACATAAATGGTACAGAGCTAAGGATATACATATGTATATACATACATATTTACATTTACAAAAAGTATATGTACATTTGTACATACAAACCAAAGTTACGAGGTCGAAATTTAATTAACCATTTTTGTTTTCGCTATTTGAGTTATTTGGCACGTTTTAACAATGACAGTATTTGTTTGCTGTTCGTGGATGCGTAGAATCCAAATTTAGTTCATTTTGTTTTTTCCGCATTATGCTCTGAATCTGTTGTTTTCATGTTCGATTTACCATGGCAATGTTTATTTCCAAAAGCTGCAGAAGTGCGTTTATATATTCCTCTATAAGTTGTTTGAATATTTAAGTGATTAGAACATGTTGTTATTGTACGTTATAATAATATGTATATTTCTTTATACCAGTTATTTATATTTTAGGGGATTAGAAACTAATGTTTGAAAAGCGACAATTGTTGCTAAGCTAATTAGATATACTAATATCCTACTAATATAGTGGTGTTCTTCATTGTGTTAGTCGGGAAATTAAGGATCTTCAATTGTACCAAGTACCTATTTTCTTGTTTTTAATGAAATAGCTGTTTTACTTGAGTGATTTTATTTTCTTAAATAGTAAACTTGTCAGATAATATTTACAATAGCAATAGCTTAATCAAGAATCAAATAAATTATCGAAATAAAACAAAGCACAATAGTGCTTTATGATATGGCAACTCTTATATATCTTATCTGAACTCTTGTCGAAATCATACTATAACTTGTCAAGCTTCGAAATATGAACCTACGGCTTTACTGAACTGAAGTTGGTATTGGTTTCCAGTAGTCTGGTGTTGGTTCAGGACTTCTCCTAGCATGCAAATACTTAAGTTAATAATTTTCGAACTTCGAAATGACTTTGTATCATATAATAGACCAATGATATGTAAGATATAATATCTTACTGTTTATTTCAGACTCCGATATAACCAATGCATTGATATTCGCCCTTCTGTTTCATTATAATCAATTTCGTATATTATTGTTTTAATATTTTTAAACTCTGACATGTTGATGCAGAGAGAGTATTATGGTCTCCTTCACCTAACGGTTGTTTGTATCACCTAAAATTAATCAAGACAGACATGTAGTTATATCCTTATGTACATATATGTATGTAAATGATCAGGCTAACGAGACGAGTTAAAATTCTAGAAATCTCAATGAAACTTCCTACATACATATGTATGATCCTCGGCACCCCACAAAACATTAAGTGAAAATCTATAAATGCCATAACTAAACACTAAATTAACATACACAATTTTAATTTGGTACAGTAGATCGGAGGAACGAAGGATACCTAATTTAATGTTTTATTTATAAAATTTTTTAAAGGATCAATTAGATCTTAACAATATTCCTATGACACCTTGTGAAATCGGATGACAACCATTTCTATTTCTCTACTAAAAAATAATGTAGAAATCGGACTATAAGTATTCAAGGACACAGATATCAAATATATCGAGCCCAGTGCATATGACTGATTTCTACTAAACATTCTACCAATATGTGAGTTCTAGTATTGAAATTCGGGGGAAAAAGTTTTTAATGACAGCATGCCTTTGTGCTAAAAATGGGAAAAATCGTATCAATACTTTCGTTAGCTCTTATATACCTAATATAAATATGTTCGAACTTGCGGTTGACTTTATACTTGGAAGCAGTACTTTCTAATTTTAATTAAAATATTTACGAAATCCTGTATATTACTTTACCTTGCGAGAATATAAAATGTTTGGTTACATCCGAACTTAGCTCTTCCTTACTTGTTCAATACACAATTTTACCAATACTTGACAATATTTCAACGCCTTTGAGTTTCGTTAAATCTCCATTAATTTTTTTAATTTGTTTATTTTGTTTTTTTTTGGGATTGATTTAATAAGTCAATAACCTCATGAGCTTGACATTACACAGGCTTCTTAAATATAGATGTTGATTAGACTTCTGTTAAAAAGCATTCAATTCTTAAATTCAAGGCAGTGAAGCAGTGGCTGGACAATAGGGATGCTGTACTGATGAACTGACAAAAATTCACTGCACCTGGTTGCGCTCAATTTACTCCGTTTGGTAATTATCGATTCTGCCAAGTGGTATCGTGTATCAGGTCCAAATACATTTTTAAAAACATATACAATGGGGAGAAAACAAGTTTTTAACACATAATAAAATTAAATTACTAATTAATCGTACCTTGGTTTGGTGGGGGTTTGAAAAATACAATTTCATAAACTTTAGCGGAAATATATATACAATATACCTATTTTATTTTTTATATACTGAAAGTGTAGAAAGTTCAAATTACTTTTATCCCAGAGCACAAATTGACGTCGCCTATACTTTCTGCAAGCACTAATATGATGAGTAAATCTATTTTCATTAGTTAGGTTGACTCTATAAAATATACGAAAGAAATATTAAAACTTACAATAGGTTAATTTGACACCAAATGAGCGGAATATATAATAGTATTAAATATGGTGAAACTTATCATTCAGAAACGAGTGTTTAGTTAAATATGCATACGTATGATATGTATGTGCTACATATATATACCTAGATATTTCAATTTATAAACGAATAAGTATATCAAAGAAATACCAGGTTGAGAAATAAAATTTATTAAAACTTAGGACTACATATTGCAAATACATACATTAATTTTAGTTTTCCTTTCGTTCGTTAAGAAATTGGCACATACTACTAGGTTGAAATGCGTTCTATTATAACTTGTGTGATATACTTACCTACATATGTAAGTGTGTACATAAACATAAGTATCATACCTACCAGGTTGAATGTTGCTAGCTGACATAAACATTTATAATTCAGTTTTTCGACATTTGCATAGAAGAGTGAAGAGTATAACGGAATGCATTAACTTTTATAACCAAAAATACCAAATTGAGGAGCGTACATGTGAGTCGGCCTAATGCAATAAGAGTGTTATCCAAAACTATGAATAAATAAAATATTTGTCGGCGTAAAACAAATACGCGCGTTATCAGCGCATGTGAGTTTTTTTTAATAGAAGAACATGTCTTTCAACGAAGTCAAAGTGAATTTAATAACTTGACTATGTTTTAAAATATGCTGTGGGAAATTTAAGTATGCACATACATACTGATATTCAGTCCAAATGCTCCTTTTTATACTCTTGCAATATGTTGTTACATGTTTTGTTCAGGTTGCTTGTATCACCTATAAAACTAATGGATATATGGAGTTATGTATGTACTATATATAAGTATAAATTATCAGAATGAAAATACGAATTGAATTCTGTTCGTCAGAACTGGATGAAAGCTTTTAAAAGCATGGTAACTAACTAACTGAGTAAATGCGCCAAAACTTAACCAATTTCCCCAAATTCCAATTTCAATTTAAATTCCCAGGCACCAAATATGTGGACCCCAGTTCATATGGTTGATTTTTTACCAATATATCGATCATTTGTGACAAAAATGGGCAAATTTTCTCGCAATAATTCGATTATTCCAAGTGCTGTTTGGCACGTAGCCCCGTCTTGGTGAAACCAGATGTTGTCAAGACCAACTTCTTCCAATTGAGGTCATAAAAAGTTGGTTAACATAATTTTTGTTTATTTACCGCACAACATAGATGAAAGTGAGCCTCTTCCTAGAAAATGATTTTCTTACAACAATTTAATTAAAACAATTAATTACTGATATAGTCAGATTAAAAAGTGATCATATAAATATGGTATTTTTCAGCATTAATATTATGATATACCATGGTTATGTTGAAATCAAATAGGTAACTTGGATCTAAAGCCTGGGTACAGTAATGAAACTAAGTGATGGGTTTTATAAGTTAACAACAGTGTAATTCGTACGAAACACTTTTGCTGACATAGTGTAGTGATGAAACTATGGCATTTAGTTACGACCATCTAATTAAAATGAAACAGTTTTGGCGATATCTAGAAAACTTCACACGCTTTTAATTATTAAAAATGGAAAGAGTATATAAAGTGCGGTTGTGCACAAGAGCTTTTCCTTAATTGATATATGATTGAGTATACCCTACCCAAAAATATAATATGTATTTACATTAATTACTTTAATTTCCTACTTCCATTTCATGTGCAACAGTATTTATTCGCTTGGTGAGAAATTAACAACTTAATTAATTTCTTGGTCATTTATCTTTTCATTTCTGTTTTCAACACTCGCAAATGTATAGAATATATGTACATATATTTATGTATATACGAGTACATGGTCGAAATATATTTGGTAAAACTTTTTCTCTATATTTCTGTAACTTTGGTATTCGAAAGAAAAATTTAGTTGTATTAGTCGCTTTAAGCGTTTTCTTGTATTGTGTATTTTATTCTCTAACAAGAATATGGTACGTATGTGTAATATATATCACCGCAAATGTAGCTAAAATAACACATACAAATGTATTAATGTGTAAATTTTGAAGAGATTCGAGAGATTCCATTTCATCCAGAAAAAAATGATGCCGTTTAGAACGTATGGTAACCGACATTTGATTTCAAAGAGACAGACAGACATGTTTTGGGCCGGTCGATTTGTCACCAAGATTATGTGATATCAAACCGTTAGACTCTTTTCTGAGGTGATTTGCAAAGTCTAAAGTCCATGCGGACAATCCCGCTTCGATTGAAGAATTGAAAAAGAATGTTCTTTCGAATGATAATAAACGTTCCTTATTAAAGTTGAAGTTTCTGTGTTTTTTCTTTAAAAATCGGAATTTAATAAAATTTAATGGATTCGAAGGGCCGTAGAGAGAAACCATTAATTTATTGATATTAGCATTTATGAAAAATGTGATAAAAAATAAAATAAATTAATATTCCTTTGAATTATCGTAAAGCACAGGGCTCGTTTGATATTTCCCGGCCCTCATTTTCTCCCCTCTCCTCTAATTTGTATACTAAGTCACAGCGACGCGCGGTTGGATCTAGTGTAGGTTCATATAAATTGAGAAATATTTTAAAATATATTCAAATTAAAAAATGTATATGTTAAAAATAAAGATATTAATATTTGTTTAAATAAATTTTACGAACTTTGACATATTGGAAAAGATTTACAATACAGCATCTGCGTTACATAGAAATATGATAGTCATATTACAAAAGTACAAAACGATAGCACGCCGTGTAATGCCCATAGGCGAAACATGACAACCCTTTCATACAAATGTTTTACTTCATTTTTTTACTAAGCGTTGTGACCCTGTGATTTTTTCAGTGCTTCAACGCTTTTTTGTGATCGTACATATTTTTTCAATTTGCATTTTTTCCTCCCTTGTTTTTTTTTTTGCATTTTAAAAATTCATTCTATTAGTTTTTCATACATACATATACGGATATATGTTTTTGCGATTCCATCGAATGTGAGCATTAATCAGTTTTCTTGCTGTGCAGTGTGTGGGTCGTTTATACCAGGATACTCAAATACATTTTTGGTTCACGACAAATGTCATGCACTATTCCTTTATTCCATATTAATGCTTAACAAGTGAATATTCATTTGTTTCCTCATTCAAAAAAAGTATGCTTGAGCAAGGGTTAAATTTCCGAAACGATTATAAAAAACTAAGAGGGAAAGAGTTTTTTGTGATGGATAAAGTATTTCGTGCTTTTGCGTGCGGTTAGTTACACACAAAATGTTCAAAAATTTGCATAGCTTAGATATATGTATAGGGTGCCCGCTCAATAGTAATAAACATATCTTTAACTTGATAAATATAGGTAGACTTGAAATTTCTTTGCCAATAGCGCTGGTACATAAATAAGTAATCTTTAATATGGATCGAAACTAGGGAATTTTCATATTATGTTTGCTTAAAATGTCTTCGTTAAATTGAATGTTCCTAACTTTTTACTAAATGACCAAACGTTTTGTATTGTACATTCACATACATATAAGGTATTCATATAATTTTTTATAAAAAAAATTTTGTTCCACATTTTATACATATATATATACTTTTACCTTCAAAAAAATGTTGAGCATTTCTTTCATGACTTTATGCAAATATAAATACTACGATATTGAATATAGACCAAACACCATGTATATATTTCCTAAGTTCACTTATTCCACACTTTTATCATGAGCCGCTTATAAATGAAAAAATAAGAATTAAAAAAATTAGGGTAGTTTAAATAGGAAAAAATTAAAATTCACCCAGACAACGCAACAAAAAATCTGAATAACGAAAAAAAGGGTTGAGTGACGAGTGTTCCTGTTAGTTGAATGTTGTTGCTTTCGAAATTTGAATAAGTGCGTATACTATACATATAGATACAAAGGGAGTTAATCAGAAAAATTGGAAATCGCACAGATGAATTTCAAATGATGAAAAGGGGGCTGTGCGGCGAGGCGGCGATAGAGTTGCAGCCGGCGAAAAGGATATGCGGCGCAGAGTCGACAAGATTGCCCCAGCCCAAGCAGTTTTTTAAATGTGGCTGAGTGGCTTCTGGATACATTTTTTTTGCTACGTGCGCTGAGGGGTGACTTAATTTCACGAAAGCGAAAGCGAAAAATGTGTACACATTTTTAAGTGCTGAGCATAACGGTTCAGCGCAGTACAGGGTAAACGGGATGGGGATGTACGATTTTAATTTTAATTTGAAAAATATGCATCGCATAATGCGTACTAGTTTGAGGTGACTGTAAAAGCAACCGTGTTCGCTCATAAAGTTAAAGCCAATCTTCCAACGGTGGTCTGTTTGTTTCCAAAGGGTAGGTGCGGAATGAGAAGTATTTTTACGTGGGTAAAGCACTTAGGAGAAATTATGTTAGAAACAGGAACGCTATCTCCGCTAATGTAAAATGGAAAACAAAAAATCGATTTTTCTTCAACTTTAAATATTCTTCTTAAACTGTTTTTATTCCGCTAAGTCGTAATGCTAACAGACCTTCATCCCCACTTTTATGCAAAACTCATTTGGTGGCTCATGTTGTGCTCATTAAATAGGCAAAAAATGAGGGTGATACATTTTTTTCTTGGATGACTGCCAGCGTACACAGAAAAATCTGTAATGAATCCTTTTGCTTTTCGAGCGCCGTAATTGTGTATACTTCTTTCCATTAGGACGTGTGCGCTCCACGCGCTCTTCTCCTTATAAGACATCCTTACAAGCCATAAGAAATTAAATTAACGTCAAATCGTTGGTGAGCATAAAAAAAATTACGAACAAAGAATAAATGATACTTAAGAGAAGTGTTGACTGAAGGATAGCGGCAGAAGGTGGTACGAGTGTGCTGCTGCTTAATCATTGCTCTCATTTCCCTCGAATTTTATATTAATGTACAAAAAATATTTTTTGAGAACAAAGCATAAGAGGCAAGGATTTTCTTATTAAAAAGCTATAAAATTATCTTCTCTGCAGAAAAGATGGGGAAAACTTCTAATTTTTTTTGAATTTTTTGCCGGTTTTAATTTTAGGATCAAAAATATTTTGGCATTTATACATACATACATGTGCAGATATTTGTTTTGTGTATTATTTGTTCGTTATATACTGATAGTGAGCGTTCAATGGCGGCTAGAAAGATTTCGTTAAGGGTAAAATTTTGTGAAGGGACAATTTTAAGAATGCCAGTTCCGGAAAAGTCGAAGGAACAGTTTACAGTGACATATCCAATAGCAAAATTGCTGTATATACATACATAGGAAGATATCAATTTCTTTTTTTAAATTTCAATCGATCCAGTCTTTGGTTCTATTTTTCTTCCTGGTGATATGTAAGATAAGAAAAATTACAATTTAATTGTATTTTTCATTTCTCGTTCTTGTTTTTGTAAACCTAATTTGTTGCTATATGGTAACGTATTCCGTTAAACGCTACCAGCACTGCATGTACGTACATACATACATATATACATATATTATTGTAAAAAGCATAGTTATAACAATCTGTAAAGAAAACAAGTAAGGAAGGGCTAAGTTCGGGTGTCACCGAACATTTTATACTCTCGCATCAAATACCGTATTTGTGTAAAGTTTT
>NW_017537476.1:2162-33447 GCF_001853355.1 Bactrocera latifrons | reverse complement strand
TATATATAACCCTATATCTGACTCTTTTAGTGTTAGGACTTACAAACAACCGTTATGTGAACAAAACTATAATACTCTCTTTAGCAACTTTGTTGCGAGAGTATAAAAATAACTGTCTTAAAGTCAAAATGAACAAGTATTTCACCAGTTCAAAAGAGGTGTAACCTGCCAAACGTCAACACCAAAACAGTCTGATATTTATAAACGGCCCTTTCACAGCAAGAGGTAATTCATAAGAAGTTTCTGGAACCCTTGTAGAGTATCTTTTATCTTTTCCTTGTTTCAGCACCTAATCCATGTCTACTCACAAACATCAAAGGGTTGCTAAGGGAATTTATATTTATGTAAGCAAGTAAAATTTCTTTTAAAAAACTGAACCAAACTGTCCTTTAGACAAAGTTGCTGGTATATAAGAGAGTGATATAAAAATATGTAAGCATATATGTTTAAGTATTTGCAAATAAGCAGAAGAAAATTAGGTAAAAACTGAAAAAGAGTACGTACATAAAACGTGCTGCATTTCACCCGTCCAATTACTTTTGTAGAAATAAAGAAAATGTGCTGCACGCCAATGAAGAAAAACCACCTACAGTAAATAATTGAAAGAGAGGAATAAAATTAAAATATCGATTAACTGCAGAGTAATGAAAGGAATAACTGAACTTCTGTTTACCAACTTGTACAGTAGCATCTTTGAGCAGTGTATGGCAATGTAACTTACTCAATAAAACCTAGTACTTGGAAAATTCAAGTATACATACTTATTTCAGCAATGCTTCATTTCCTAGTGATAATTAGGATTAGGAGTAATTTAAGATATTATGGCATCTTGTCTGGGATTTGATCCCTGGATAAGGGATATGGTAAAATTGATAATGTGTTTAACAAAAGTCTTGATAAAAATCATATTACTATTTACTTATTATTTCTACTAAATTATTGTAATTAATAAAGGAGTATCCTCTAAAATCATCTGTCCAAATCAAACATCTGAATTTTGACTTTCTCCCCCACCTGAGAAAATATTTTCATTGCCATTGCTTATGGCACATATTGCTATAAATCTGCACGTTTTTCTAAGTTTACGAAAATCATAAGTGTGTGGCGAAAGTGGTTGAAAGCAAACAAACCTCTTTCTTGACAATTTGTGAATGGAATAACCCCCCAGGGGATCTGAAAGTTATCCTTTTTTGTTGCTGGTGTTTATTGTTCGGTTGTTTTGCAAAGCGTAAAATTTGCGTGGTTAAACAACCTTAAAAAGGAACATACATATCACCATTTCATATGTAAAATGTAGTTGCCAGGAAGCTAACCACATGTGCCACTCAAATTGGGATTAGCCACAAAATAGCAGCAAATACAATACACAAAGAATATTTGCATACATATTGTAATCAATGTGTTTATAAAATTGCGTACGTACAGACATTTTAAAACGTTTAGGTGAGAAGGGAGTGTAGATGTTGACAGAGTGCACAAAATAGCATATGAGTTGGCACACATCAGCACTTCCTTTCTGAATTCATAAACTGTTGCTTCTTTTGTGAGGGTGAAAGCAATGAGTACCACTGCATATACCAATATTTATGCATATGTGTGAATTTACATGTGTTTAGTTACACGTATGGTTGAACAGGTTGTCATATATAAACTATTGATATTATCATGATAACTTTCGAATAAGCAAATTCGTTCATACGTGTTTTATTGTTTATTGGGTTTCCAGTTTTGATATGTATTTTGTGTATTGGATTATAGGTATTAAATTTACTTTTTTGAACGTAGGTAATTAAATGTGTAAGTATAAATACATACCTATAAAGTGCTGCCGGTGAAAATGTTGCATTTTTCTAAAATGGATATTTGAAATTCCGAATATCAGTTTGATGTAGTAATTTAAACATAGAATATGTACATCTGAGAGTTTTTCGACTCCTTTGCCATTTTTATTCAATTAACACTGAGTTTTTGCTTCCTAACGCTTTTCTTTTATTATATTTTTCTCGTATACCCTTTTTATTATTTAATATGTTCGTTTTTTATTGGTCATATCTGAGCTTTCATTCGTTGCACTTCAGAAGGAGGACTATATAAATTATTTCAAGTGAATTCAATTTACAGCACTCGTTCACATTAGTTTTTTTCTTTTGATCCCGAAGATAATGCAATTCCATAACGCGGATATGTGTATGTATGATAATATAATATTCAGTATGTTGTAACATATACTTTTGGCTGGATGTGGCTATTTGTTTAATTAAATGAATTAAGTGTGTACAGTGCATTTGAACTACTTTCGTATTTTTCTGTTTGGCAGCTTCAATGTTGAAGCACATAATTCATAGGGTACATACTTATAAGTTTCTTTAAATTGTTGTAATGTTTCATGAAGTTGTTAGTTCAGTTCTTTGGCGTTGAACTCCTTTTTGCTTTGGCGGCCTTTGGCCACGCTTTAGAAAATTTTATGTTACTCATCACACGACAATGAATTGTACTCTATATTTCTGTGTTATTTATTTTTATTCGTTTACAAAATTTGGTAACACTTATTTTTTGCTACTTTCAAAATTCTTTGCGCAGGAACAATGAAAATGTTTTTCGCAAATTTTCCATCCACATCACATGCAATTTATGACGCGGTTAATTGGGCATTTTTCTTTACCGCATTCAATATTGAGCGACTTTCACTTTTCGGTTGGCGATCAGATCGAGGTATTGACGTGATAATTTCTGCAGATTTCAAGTTTTTATCACGGTATAGTCTGAATAGTGTGATTTTCCAACCAAACGACCGATTTCGCGGTTTCATTTCCCTTCCTTCCAAAATTAAATAACAATGTTTCTTTCGTTGTCTTTTTCTTTTCTTTTGAATACCATCGTCAATATTACAGAAGTTTTTTTTAGTGCACTGTTTTTGATTAATTAAGAAACACTATCAACAACACGCGCCAAACCCTCAACAATACCGAGTGATTGTAGACTTAGAATACACTAAATATTTTATTTTAAAAAATATTTTCAAACATTTTTGTATTAGCTTTTTATATACTTATGACGCTAACTGAACTGAACTTTAGGTAATGGCTACCTGACGAAGCACCTAAGCTTTAAGAGGCCCATTGTCATACCATCGAGACTAATATTCCCTCACTCTATTGTCTCCTCTCTGAACCATCTCGAGCTCCTGATAAAATTTATCAGTGCACGAAGTTTTATATCATTCATTTTGACATTTAATAGTCCGCATGTGTAGTCACTGTTCCATTCAAGCGACATTTGCTTACTTGATCAGTTTTAAGACATGTTTGTGTTTACATAAGTCATATAGTTAATAGTATATAATTTTTATAAAAATATACTGTGAAAGATTTCGCCTCAGTTATTAACTTAAAAATTACTAATACACCTTTTTACAATGGTGAACTGCTTTTCTTGGTAATTATATATGTATATATGTACCAGTAAATATTTAGGTAAATGAAATATTATGTGGATAAAAACAACAAATTTATTAAAAAGTGTATAGCTTCTTCTTATGAGTAGAATCCACTATACAATTTTTTTGTCGAATTTTTGCCATATTCACTAAATTTAAATAAAAAATTTGTGCCTCCATAAAAATAATTTTATTTCTATATTAAAGCATTACTTGAACTAAAAAATTACATAGTAAGTAGTGAAAAATTTTAATTTTTGAAAACAGATGAAAAAGAAACAAGTAAACGATTAGAGGTCCAATTAGCAATTAAAATATACTATTATTTTTTCTCCAAAAAGTTTTTTCTATGCTCGAAAGTGGCCACAGGTGTAGGTGTACAACTTTTTGTTGTTAATTTTTTTGTACGAAGCAAATGAGCTAATATTTCTCGTTAAGTCACCGTTAACGCATATTGCATACTGCTTTCTCTGTTTTACTGCTATATAGCAAGTTTGTTCACCACCTTTCATATCAGCATCCATAGTAAGAAATTTTAAACGTATGCAAATGAGTCACTGGAAGATGAAAGCGGGGTGCGCTTCAAACACGAATCAACCAAATGAGTATTTTCCTGCCTAAACCGCTTCCCTCCGCTTTTGTTTACTTTCTCAATGTATGGCTGATAAAATGTTCGCCGACGTTCCAGAGAGAATGAGCTGAATTTTCTTTTTACGCCGTTCTGCATAAATTACGAAAGGAGTAAAAGTACGAAAATATAATGAAGAACATTTTTTCATTATTACGTTTCTCCAACTCTGTTTTTATAATTTTCATCATTTACACTCTCTGGTTCTTTTCGTGACATTCGCCCCACTCCAACATTCATTTTAGGCTTACTCCACCTCTTTTCAGATAATCAAATATGCTGTATTTTAAGGCAGCAGGAGTCAAAGACAAGCAAATCGTACAAAGCTTTAAAAGAAATGTGGTAGTACTCGCATAGCCCAAAAAGTCGCGATGGAGTTTCGAAAAGAATAAAAAATTGCATAGTATTAATTTATGTTTGCTGTACTTCTCGCTGTAAAGACAGTATAGCGGTAAATAAGGGAGGTGAATGGATATTTGTGAATACGTACATACAAATATAAAGAATTTAAAATCCATACACTGGTGTTCAGATAAATATAAATGGCTTTGTTTTACAATTTTTGACTATATAGTTTTATTAATTAGTTTTAATTAATTTTTTTAGCAATTTCAGCAAATACCAAAAGGAAAATAAAGTTTCTAAATTATCGTAACATCTTCTAAATGTTTAACTAAAATTTTACCAGGCCAATTAATATTTTATACGCTCCCTACATATAGTACTATAGTTTTTATAGTTTTTGCGAGGTGCCGTTCAAGCTCTTCGAACAATACATCGAAAAAGTTAGGTAATGGAATAGGTTCTCAAAATATGTTATACATTATTTCTGAAATCTTAATTATCTATGTATTTAGGGAACTAAGAATGATATAACTATAGCTCACAAATAATATACAAGTATTTGGAAATGTGGATTAAAGGCGGCCATACTTTTTGTAAGTGACAAATACAATTTTGTTTTTAACAGTAAGAAGATTGTTAACATAACCTTATTAAACTCGTTGCTCTCCTAAAAAGAATACAGGTGCACATACAAATGTATTTACGAACGTAAAGCAAAAATGATAAAAAACGAATAGCAACGCAGAATCAGATGAAGGAGCGCAACCAACATGGCAGACAACCCAAGTTAATGGTTGCGCGACAACGCGAATGAAAGAGGCCCGTACAGTTAGAGCACCATTAAAATATATTCTAAGAGAAAAGGACAAAATATCTTCACGTTATGGGGAGTGCAAGTACGTTTCTCAATAACCTGAATTAAAAGTTGGTGGTGGTATATTGTACTTGTACAATGCAAAAGGGCTGTTTCTTCATAATTAAGAATATGTAAATTCGTTAAAAAACGTGCTACATTGTCACTACAGCGAGTGTGTGTTTATAGACAAATACTTATGTATAATATGTATATATTTTTCGTTGGGAAATGTTTACATGATTTTAGAGCTACAAAATAGCTGTAGACATAATATATGTATGTTAAATACAAATTTTTACACATTTTTAACACTTACTAATTTGTTTATTTTTTTATGAGCTTTGTATATTTATTCTGCTTTGGTAATTAATACAATGTAGTACATTTTTACAATTGTTTACGCTAAAATAAATATGTACTACATATATATGTACATATCTATATGTTATTTTCTTATTTTAGGCTTCCAAACATGTTAGTTTCATTATTTTAAATTATTAATGAATTTATTGGGTACAGAGAATTTTAAATTTTTTCCTTAATACATACATTCGTACAATTAAATCAATAACTATTTATAAATTTGACTAGAAATGTTTCTGAGCTACGACCCGTTTAGCTGTGTTGCTAGGAATGTATGCATATGTACATATGTATGTATGCATAAACTGCTGCCATAAAAAATCTAAGCTCTTATTCGTTTGAAAACCTTTAAAAGTTGTAAATGAGCAACACTTATGTCCTACACACTGAGAGATATGCAGTTCTTTATATTTACTATATTATTACCCGAAAATTGTTATATTGCACGTTGGTTTTTAATTTTATTACATTACATCATCTTTACATTAAATAGTGGACCTTTTTTAAAATAAATACCTAGCATATCTTTATAGTCTACGAACTTATTTTATTTTATTTTTACATTACTATTAATGATTATGTGGAATTAATTACAATTTGATGAAGTGATTATCATATGAAATACTAAAAATGTAGTAGAGCAATAAATAATTTTAGTTTAATGCTCCAAAATATTTTTAATAATGAAAACGTAAAGATTTAATATTTAGTTCTATGTTTGGTATTTAAGGTAAACAACATCGAAGCGTACTGCAGTGTCTATACAACTTTAAAGAATAAAATTAATCAATTGTTCACTCATTAAAACGATATTCATTTAAATATAAAAATTAATACTCCGTTATTAGTTATTATATAAATTAAAGTTGTACAAGAGCCGAAATTTATTGCTTACTACGTAATGTATATCAGTGTCACTATTTTCTTGTAATTAATCAGAGGAACTTTTTATACCATACACTTTTGAATTAACAAAGAAAATTATACAACTTTGTCATAGTCTTAAATTTAAGCTTTTATATGTACAAATTCAAAGAACTTTTCAAGGTTCTGATATTATGATAATTATTACATTTATTAGTTATTTTTTATTTATTTTTCAAACATAGCTTGGTTATTGTTTTTATTAAAATATTTCGATTGCTTAATTGTATAACTTTGTATAATACCCTATATTTAAATGTTAAATTCCTAAGTTCTACATATTATATTTTAATTGTTCTCAAAGGTAAATTCATCGTTTTCGATCTCTGTTTGTCATACATTCTTTTCTTACCAGCGTTAGTTTTTTGAAGAGGTAAAAGAGGTAATTGGTTTTATAGTAATTTACTATTTGTCATTTTAACACCATCGACCAACTAGACAATATGTTCATGATTATAATTAAAAATTATAATTTAATAAAAAACAAATTTTGATTTTTTTAATAGTTTAATCCATTGTTATTGATCTAAACATTACAAACACATTTTTAAGACTCGTAAAACTTAAATATTTGAATAAATAAAAGCAAATTTTAGCTCTATCTTTGGAAACATAAAAAACGTTAAAGTTTAGCAATTGGAAACAATTAAATTTAACTAAAAACAATGTCTTATTAATATAATTTCAGTTCGTTTTAACTTACAGTCATTTTTGATTTTGTTTATTTAAATAGTTTGAAACTTAAAAAATAAATACATAAACTTATTATAACGATTTAATTTAAGAACAATTTAAATAAATAAGCCAACATACTTATTTTACTACATGCAGAATTTCCCAATTTACATATATATTTACAATCTTTAAATATAGTCAGCTTGAGTAACATATAAATAATCGTCTTCAGATCGGCTAATAAACTCGAACCAAACTCGAACATTCTTATTTATTTTTCTGTTTTTTAACAATGTGGGTTTAAAAGGGAAGATCGGGACAACCAAGCGCAAGAGGCATCGTTGAATTTATCAAGCTCATTCTAACAATTAACTACACAGGCATATTTACAATTCAAATATTTAAGTCCCTATTATAACTAGTTTAAATTCTCTTATTAATTTTGTATACTCAAATGATATACTATATTAGCCCAAGTTGAACTAGCTAACGAAAACAAAGTCAACTCTACTCATTTTGGAGAGTACCTAGTATCAAAGTGTGATTTATTTTACTTTTCAACTATGGTGAATATCTGGTCGGGGGCCACCGTTATATCCCATCATTGCCGTTAGGGAGCGTAGAAGTGCCGGAAACTGTAAAAATGGATTTCCACCCATTGCCCGCAATATTGAAATAAATGGTTTCTGCTCTTTCTGCCTTGACATCACCTCTTCCTACTCCATTAGGGTGGTTTGTTTTACATTGGTAAAATGATGTTGCCGCATATAGTGCATGGTGGCATCATCTAGGTCATCAAAATCAGTATCGTCATGCAACATTGTCATAGACTCGTTGGTTGCAAAAGTTGTCGAAGAGGAATTGTTTCGATGCATGCTCAGGTCTTCAGGTTCAGTTTGTTCTGGAATATCACTATGCATGATTTGAGTTGGTAAGCGAAAAATGTGGTAAAGGTCTTGGGATCCCTTGGTAGAATTCCGTCCAACATCAATGCTCATGTCACTTTCAGATAGATCGAGGGGAGTTTCCTCATCATCTTCATCGTCTACGTAAGATTCGGCAATACTTAACGAAGTACCAACGGACGATGAAGTCATGTGGAGATGACTGTTGTGATGATGTTCCATAAGTTCATAGGAAGATACCGAGATATTGGTGGGACGTCCGACTTCCATTGACTCTTCCGAACCGTAGCTAGATTCTATAACAGATTTCTGGTCACATAGCCCATAATCACCACTGAGACCAGCGGGGCTTAGTGCTGCATCTGGAGAAGTTGGCGGTGACTGTAAGCTGGAAATTGTTGTCTGACCACATTTGTGATTCAACAAATGATGGCGTCTACGGAATTTCATGTGACATTCAGGACACTCGAATGGTTTCTCGCCGTTATGTATCAACATATGCGATTTAAGCTGGTTTGAATCACTAAATTTTCCATCGCAAATTTCGCAAGCATAAGGCCGCTCGCCGGTGTGAACACGCAGATGACGACGGAGATTTGCCACTTGAACAAACTGGCGGTCACAGTGTGAACAATGGTAGGGTTTTTCGCCAGTGTGCAGGCGCATGTGAGTCTTTAGATGGTGATCACGGGTGAATCGCTTATGACATTCTGGGCATTCAAAAGGCTTTTCACCTGTATGAGTACGTTCGTGATTTTGCAAGACATGTTTATATCCAAAGGACCGTGAACAGATTTTACATGTAAAGCTCTTGTCACGGGAGGTATCTTTTGACGCAGAATTAGCGATGGTAGCATCGGCACGGTTATGGGGGTCATGAGCTGAGTTCGGAGAAGAACCAGATGATGGTGGTGATATTGGACCGGCAGGACTATACAAATCGCTAACATTCATCGACATTTCCATTGGAGGAGAAATCAAATCCTTCTTGACCGCGATTTTGCGTGTTTTTTTTGTAGATAATTCACTTTGTGCAGAACATATGGGTGATATACTTTGGCTGTGTTTACCGCCATTTGAGGGAGTCGTCGCTGTAACTGGTGAATGTGGACTTGTTGGTGGCGAATGCTGGCTGGTGTTTAATGGAATATGAGGAACCGCATTGGACCACATTTGACCAAATATTGCAGGATGTTGTGGAAACAACTGAGATGCCATAATTGCGGCAGCAGCTTGACGATTTGCAGCTAATAGTTGTGAAGGCGATAATATGCCAAAAGCAGTTGCAGTGGCGGCGTGCTGGAGTCCGGAATACAAATTGTTGGCAGATGTATTTGCGGACATTGGCGGCGACATGGACAAAGCATTATGCACATCTACATCTTCGCGTTTGATACCAGCTAATGCTGCAGCTAAGCCTAAAATAAAGAGTAAAACATTTGATTAGGTCAACTTAAGTAAAATATAGTTAACTACAGAAAAACTTATGCTAAACTAAACATGAGTCACATTCCTATTCAAACACCTAAAGGTAAAAAGTACTGCCTATTTCCGGGCGGGAAATTGCGAAAACGACACGTGCCACTGAAATACAAACAATAACGTAAAGAGAAATATAGAACAATATTATAGGGAATATTGGGACTTAAACTCGCTTGGGAAACATTTAACAGACGCGCGTAAAAAATTGCATACATAGATGCATGTGTGTGTCAATCGGCACATAAGTGAATTTGTAAATAAAGCCTCGCATGCGAGTATTTTTCTAGGTGAATTGAAGAGTATACGAATATACAAAGAGAAAATGTGCGAACAGTATATAATAGAAATCTTTATATTTAAGGATATGTGGTCTCATATGTGAGAAATACTCTCCACTCAAATAATGCACAACACTCTTAAACTCTAAAAAGGGTGATGAGTGAGGTAAATATGCATATATGTCCATATGAATATAAGCCAGTAAGCGAAAGCAGTCTGTGTTCTCTTTTTTGCATACATACTCGTATGGATGTGTTTCAGTTGTGCTCATTTCAGTTATTTATATAACTATTCTAAACAGCGTGGGCGTGAGAACGAGTTAAACGCCGGCTTTACAAAGAATATCAACAAACTAGGTATATATATATTAAAAATGAGAGTGTGAATTGTTGTAAATAAGTGGGTCTGATGAATATAGTAATGATGACGAAGATGACAATGACAACATCAGTAATTCAAATAATGGAAATGTGCATTGAAATGTCATATCTGCGGGTAAGCCTTAGCCGGCTTGCTTGACATCTTTCATTAGCAATCTGTACTATTTGCTAATGCTGTGAAGAGTGGGCGTAAGGGGTAGTACGTACAGCGCCATTATTATTGCGTGTGACAATCGAGATGTTCGCTTTTTACTCGTATTAAAGGGGTAGTTGGCAGTAGGTATAAAGCTGTGTGTGCAACTCGAATGGGTTAATAATGAAATAATATTTGTTACAGATACTAATGGATATACGAATAATACCACGTATTTAATGAAAACTTTATATCAATCATATTAAAATCGTTAGCTTTTAATATTTATTACATACCTCTCTGTGAAAATTTTAAAACATAATTAGAAATAAGTGTTTATTGTGAGATACTCACCTCGTGTCTGAGCGTCCTGAAATATCGATATTGCCATTATGCCTACTAGCGATTTACGTTTAATAAGTGGTGCTAACTCAGCAATTGCTGAATTATATTTGTTTAATTTCCGCACTTGAACTTAATATAAGACTTGTCTCTTTGCCGAAAAATTAATATTTTGAGGTTGTTATGTTAACTTGTTGATTATTTTCTTATGAGCACTTTTTGTACTTGGAGGTAGTTTTGTACGTGAATTAATATAATTGTCTCATAGATAGATTCCACTCATATTCTTTTTTTAAGAATATAGTTCACAGAAATTATGGTGAATGAGGTAGTTTATAGTATATAATTTACTATTACCTAGTATATTATTTTATTTAGTTAATATATTGAGGTATTTTTTAAGTTATATGTTAATATTTTTCCTGGGATATTTAAATTTTTTTTTCGATGTTTCTTTCGGTTCACTGGCGGTGCATACCGGACGAGTTCTCTTAACGAAGTGTTTAATTTGCGTAGTGTCAGATCGAATTAACGGTATGGGGTTTAATATTTGTCACTTTGTGCTGATATTTTTATCTGTACAATTTTTTTGATAATATAGCACACTGTATGGTCTTATATGTAATCGATGGCTAATAAGTTAGTTCAGCAAATGTTCTAATGTAGAAAAATTCGTCAGACTATTTTATAAAAAAAAGTGAACTTCACCTCCACTCACTACCAGAGCCAAATCACAACTGATATGATTCGGTTGCGTAGCTCAGCTTTAAGTAACCAAACAGCAGTCACAAACATTTAGTGAAAAGGCAACATATTTTAACAGAGTGCAATGGAAATAATTCAACAAGGAAACAACCACTCGCAAGGAGGGTTGATTTTCACGCACACATTGACGCATTAACTGAGAGAATCATTGACAGCAATAGGAATCATAACTGTGACGAACAACTGACTCAAATATTGAGCAACAATTTCTCGAGTTTTCAAAGACCGAACGAATACAAAGTAGAGTTTTTCCTATTTACCTTATCTCTTAACATAATCTAGTATATAATATTTTACACCGAACATATAAAGGAATACAATAATAACAGACGAAACAGGCGAAAGCCTACAAGAGTACAGGTATTCTTCGTTCGCTCAACAAACATACTCATTATCCCCTCTCCCGTATAAATATTCTCAACTAACTAAGTTATTTAGTGACATTAGCAAGGTTGTTTTACTTTAGGCACTCAAAACATTTACCCTCTCTGATATAATAATAATGTCATCAGTAGTCCTTGAAAGTATAACTTTTTACCTCTGTAATATTATGTATAGTATGATGCCTGCCATAAGATGCGTCCTTGAACTTTTAAAAAATGCAGATCACCAAGTTAGTGCAACCTTTTCTTTGTGTTATTGACGTGCATTGGCGTTTTAATGGGCGTTGTGTTGTCCTGTACCTTTTTTTGCTCTAATAACTATTCAAAACAATTCTCTTTTAGCTTAAGATTTATGATACATCCTACCTGGAGGTATGTCGCAGACAATATAAAGAAGAAACCTGCGCCGAATATATTAAGAAATGTATAAATTTGTATATGTAAATACATATAGTGTTTTACATATACATATTTGCATATGTAAAATATGTTTCAACTATCGCAAATTTTGTAGCAACACAATTCTAAATAAAATGTAGTCTAGTTCTTGTAATTTGTAGTAGAAGTTACAACCGTAATTTTATTTTTTTTAAATATTTGTAATATCATAAAAAATTAATATAAATTTACATGCAGTACTTGCATTTGTGTATATCTGCAGTTAACTTGCGCAAATTTAAAATAATTTTTTATTTGATAGATGTACAGTAAATATACTCGTATATATGAATTATTGTGATAAAATTACTGATTCTGATTTCGTAATTAAATTAATTCAAGTGTATAGACTCTCCATCAAAAAATTTGTTAAATTACTCGAAAATTGCTCCATTATTTTAATAGTTACAAGTAATTCACATATACTCTCTTCCAGTCTTATGAGAATTCTCCTTCGTCAGAACAGATCGTATTTGAACAGTTGTGAGCGAAGTTTGTGTACTTCCCCAACATACTCATTCACTCTTTGCGCAAAACCAACCCCCTTAATAGTATATATAAGGGGCACCTCCTTTAACACTTCACCAACACTTTCTGGGTTATCCAATACGAGCAGAATCACTGAAGAAGTGAGTACATGTGCATGTATCTATATAGAAATATTATTTACTTTAGGATATGGATATACATATGTATATATAATTCTTTGCTCATGCTCTAGAGCATCTTTTATATGCTTTATTGTCTCGTTTTATAGTGACTTTTGTGCTTCCAATTCTATGTTCTCCTCAATATTACTACATAAGTATTTACATCCTTGTATGTTATGTTTTGTATTAAAGTTTTCGTGCAGAGAATGGATGCATACTTCGGAATTTTCGCTCTTTCATTCTTAAAAATGAATTATTTATTAATTTATCACGTTGTCTCTCGCAACTCATAGGTTTTATCATATATTATTCTCTACTGTATTGCTCTCTGTATATTTTGATATGTTCTACCAAACTACTCTTATTATACAATTTATATTATATGAATAAGATCTAACGAGTCTTGGATACTTATGGAGACAAAGGTAGCTTTGGATATCCTGCCTTTCCACCATTTTCATAATATACCAAAATATACAAATTCGATATAGTAAAATTGTCAAAGGAGGTAGTTACTTTTGAGTTTTAGCAAAATCTAAATGTATTTACATATGTATATATATTAGAGCTTCTAAGGGTTCCAGTGAGTAAAGTTTTAACTAGAACTAAACTGATCTATTTTAAAAGTTTAAGCTTGTTCAGGTTTATTAACTTTTCAACTAATAACTTATGGGCGAGTTTCATTACTTAATTATAGCAAAAAATCTTCAATTGGAAAATCGTGGTGTTATTGAAACCAGAAAATTTGTCATGACAATATATTGTATACATATTTAAATGATCTGCATGATGAGGAGAATTTAATTCAGATATGAGTTTGACAATATACTGTATACATACTATATTTAAATGATCAGTATGATGAGGAGAATTGAATTCAAAATGTTGGTCCGTTCGTTCCTTGATTAAAAATTGGGAAAGTTAACACACATATTGATGTGCTAAATCGAACCACTGTCTGCTGTATGACAAAAATTTTCAACTCATTTCAATAACTCCAGAATAAAAACGTCACATGCATGAACTCTAATCACAAGTATGCTTTTCATCTAAAAAGAAAGTCGTCACAAACGAAATAAACTTTAAAAACTCCAAAGCACCAAATATAAGAAGTACCAAACTCAAATCTGGCTTATTACAAAAATATTGAAAATCATATATTAATGATTGGTGTACGCATTTTCCAAAAGAGTAATATCAATTCAATATTCCATCTAATATTGGATATGGTATTCATTTGCTTTTTTTTATAAAGTTTTGCAAATATTTCTACCTTTCTCGTTTCTACGTTTATATTGTTTGTAATCTGCGACATACATTTGAAGCTTCTTTAACATAAGAACAATTGACCGGATTGTATTCACTCTCTAATTCCCCTGGCTACGACATTTTGTATATTTAACATTTATTTATTTTTATTGTGCGTGTTGTCTTAGGTTAGTTTCCCAAATGTGAACTATCAGGCTTATCGCGTAAACTCAAACAATAAATACATAAAAAAAAAATTAATAATTAGGCTGTTTGTATTATTTATTAGTTTTAATATATATGTAATCCAGAATGATTGAACATTGAACTAAAGGGTTATCTAATAGTATGAAAAAAATATACAACAGCTGATCGTTTGCACTGTATTAACTGCTTTCTAACTGTAAATCATGTTGAATCTTTGATGGTTTATGCTAACTTTAGGAACTTCAATTTAGCTCTCATCTCAGGGAAAAATTTTGAGATACTAAATCTTTTACATAGAAGCGAACGAAATGTGTATATGTGTGTAAAAGATGAGAATGTATGTAATGACCGCATTTTATTAAATTTGATTTAAAACCATTTATTTATGTACAAATAAAAGTGATAATTAAGAAATGAATTTGTCAAATAGAGTACATTTGAAAGGGGAAAGTAAATATTTGAAACATTTCGGGAATTATATAAAAATGGATCATTGCTTATCAGTTTGATGCAAAAACACAATTGGTCGTTATCGCCACGGAAAGTTTCAAGCTACAGTCAGTAATTGGAATTAAATGAACAATAAAGTTTTTGTAGAGAGTAAAACTTTATGGAATTTTGAAAAACACTGGGTATGTATATGCTGAGATATAGCATAAGCATCGTTTTCTTAATTGTAGAGATAAAATGTTAATATTTCCAAATATCGTATTAAAGACGAAAAATACGTATGTATGTTATACATTTGTGAATTGTATAATTTTTATTTAGACATAAAAAATAATTCCATACGATTTACATATGTACATTCATACATAATTATGTACATATATGGAAATTTGTAGAAATGCCAATGGTGCCTTATAGAAAGAAAATATTACATTTTCTCTATTACTACTGCTCTTTACAATTTGTCTTTTTTGATCGAAATATTAGTTCATATGAAACTGAGATTCGGAGAATATGCTTGTTAATTTGTTATGCTTCGACTTTTACGTAACATTACATAAAATGTAGGGGACAAACAATTGGTAAAATGTACTTTAAATCATCACTGGCCTTTTGTCCATCTGACACTGTTCAAGAAACTACATACAGTACAGGCAGTTTGGAAGTCAAATTATTCAATATGAAAATTTGCAAAACCGTGTCATACTGCCAAAAGAAATGCAAACTGTTTGCTTTCTGAACAAGAAAATTTCTGCACGGGTGTCCTTCATTGGACTACGCAACAATACCCCATGAGAATACAATGTTATGCCCTTGGCGGTGCTATTTGCATTTTGTAACGTTATAATTCATTTGGCGATATTTCAAAAAGTCACGGCGCGCTCAAAATTCTTTAAGTAATTCAGATCGATTCTAGCGAACATAGAAAGATTTCAATTCATAACAGTTTATAACTAACTTTTATTTTTGTTAAAGGTAGCGAGTGTATCTTTTATAGGCAAGAATATAATGTGTGGTTCAAATGTTTAAAGCATTATTGGTATATCTAAGGTAAAAATCTGCCTGAGCAATAAAACGACGTGGGAGGAAATATGCAAATCGCCTTCATTATTGAGCTTAAAAAAAGTAAAATAAAAATAGTAATACTTAACTTCTAAAAATCAAGAAATCGATTATAATATTTAAAAATTTGAACATAGCGTAAACACAGAATTTCAAAATGAAAAGGAATCGTTACTACAAGTAGTTTGGGCAACAAAAGTCATCGTGTGTAAATGCTCACTAAGGATAGGATAGAAAGTAAGGGTGTAAAGCACTGACACAATGAAACTTAGAGACAAAAAAGATGAGTGCACATGCATATGGCTATGTATTTTTTGTAGTGTATTAGATCCTGCAACACGCGCTAACAATTAATGCAGGCGCGCGAGGTTAGAACTCTAGCATCGGCATGCGTCGGGCGTATGCATTTCTCTTACAATAATTGTGTTGTTTTGATGTTAATATACTTTTTTGTTTGCAGTCTGGTTGGTTTGAGGATCGATTGGGGTTGCTAGCTGTTGATAGTAAAAATTTTTCCGTCTGTAGTTTGTACGGAAGTAGTTCTTTTTACTTTTTAGCTAATAGTTTTACTTTTTATTTATTTTTATTATATTTTTAGAAATATGTTGAACATCCAATTAAACGGAATGTTTTTTTGGCTATCGTTCATTATTAGAGAAAAATATTATTTTTCGGTTTTATAAATCTCGGCGTTTAAGTTAATAGCCTACTGATAAACCTAGCTACTTGATTAGATTTCAAGTATCAGAAATAAGCATTTATTTCAGTTCTTATAAATTTATAAAATATGCCATATGTTATTTTCAATCTTATAGTAACTTAACCCTCTTTGTAATGAGATATGAAATGTCGTTTCATATTACCGCACTTTACAAATTTAATGTAAAAATTTAATATTTTCTGGACGATCGAATAACATTAAACACAATTGTAAATATAAACAATACACAGAACAAAAAATTGCATTCTTGCGAAGATTCCATCCTTTTGGAATATAAAACAACAAATTTTCGTTAACAAAATTAAACGCTTTCGGATGATTTCAAGTGGAAATGCTGAATTACTCATCTCGGCCAAAACAAAGCAAAGCTCATAAATAAACGTCGGTGAAATGCCGACAACAAGTATCATTATATGCGGTTGTATCATAATACAGTTCAGATATATTAAATAATAATGATTAAATTAATGACTTAAGGGTATATTGAGGGTACCAAAACGTCATATAAGTTTGTACACACATACCTCTAACCTAAAAGCGGCGAGAGGACTAAAAGTGGTGACAATGAAAAAAGGGTGAATTTATTGTATAGGTGTAGTCAATCTGTAGCGCAAAATACTATAGCCATGTTAGTGGAAACCCACAAATTTAGATGTTGACGTCAGACGTGTGCATTTTTTAGCAATATGATTTTATTATCACTATTATGCTTTATACAAACATACATAAGTAGGAATTCATTTGTAAGCATTTGGTTTTTATTTCAATTTAATTTTCTACCTTTCCATATTAACCTTGCTAATATTATAGGATATATGAAAAGAAATTGTAAATAAAACGCAAACTATTTATTTATTTATCAATAATTATTTTGTTGCCTTCAAAGTAATCCTAAATGTGGTCACAATCGTACTTTTTTTTTAAATTTAGCTTTATTCAATATTTTCATCAGTTGAAGAGATCGAAGATCCCTTGTAATAATCGCAAGGCACTACGGAGGTGTACCTATTTACATCGATACAACACTGCTCTAAATAAACTGGTTGATAGATCGCGCTCTTATTTGGCATAGTAATTAAAGATAGTCCTATCAACTTAGCAAAATAGAATTTTTAAAATATCATTTACTCGGGGAATTTAATTACAATTTCCACGTGCTTTTTTGTCTTAATATATATTTTACAGTGGCTTAATAATATCAATTACAATAATTACATATTCATAATATTAATAGTTTTTTATATAAACAACTTTTAATGTTAGGTAATCCACTATAATAACGATCACTACTGCTTGACATTGTAATTAAGATTTTGCCAAAGATGAGCTTTGCTGTCCATGAAATGATCATGCACTAAATGAATATTTTACTAGTTTTACGGATCAATAATATGTTATTATCTAAATTAATATACAATATTTTGGTAGTTAGAATTTTTGTCGAATATCCTTTTTGAAATTATTAAAACAACATATTACCTCTCTTAAAATACACTTTATCATTCATGTTCGCGCAATCCTCTTGTATGCTCTAATTAAATACAAAAACCAGTATGTACACATTTAAGAAACGAAAAACCGCAGTGGAAATAATCTGCGCTTTTGTTCAGAGCATTATCTGAAGCATAACTTATAATAATTAGAGCACTATAACAAAGGAAATGTAAAAATAATTGTAACAATCGTGAAAATGTAGCAGGCGGAATGTTTGAAACGAACTATAGCCACACTTATGTGACTATGACCATGTTTGATCCATCGTGGTTCAGATTACGCACAGGAAAACATACAAGGTCGAAGAAGTAGTTTCGCCAATTTTAAATATGATCTTGTTGATACTAAAGTCGGCGATGCTTTTGGTCTTTAAATAATCCGCAGCACGACCCAAATGTAAAACATGTCGCCTACTTTTTGGAAAAGGATATGTAAAATCCGCGAACACAGACAAATAAATTCAGGTAATAAACTCTCCTAACTAAACGAATGACCTAAAATAAATGGGTGTTCTATTTTACAAACATACCTATTGTTTTATTATAGTTAGGAGGGTAAGTTGAGGTGCTTGGTTGAGCTCACTCATTCAATTGCAAGTATAGAAAACAATTACGCTGACGATTTGCAAATTTTACATGGACTATGGCAAAACCTACTTTACTTAACGAACAATGTGCCGTTTAACAGGAAATGTGTTACGCATGCAAAAATCTTTTTTTTTAGTGAAATTTGTTTTCACAATATTTCGGCATTGAATAGATGCTTCCTTCATTTGTGTGAATATTCTTTGACATATGTATCTATTTTGAAAATTTTGTCGTTGACCTTAATAAAAAAGAAGTTAATGTACAAAAGTTAAAACTGTTATGGCGGAAAGCTGAAAAGTCAGTTCATGGAGCCTGCTTCGGTTTTGTTTGGATTGTATGGTTAATTGTATGCAATAATATAATATATCTTGGGCTTTCTTTTGAAATTTTTATTTAATGACAGTTATTTGAAATTTGAAAAAATTGTCTTGTAACATATCTCTTGATGAGTAAGACATCCACGCTAAAAAGTTATTTTGTTATATAAAATTAAGGGATCGTCTTTTTTGAAATTTTCGAGAAATCGATTTGCATTGTCGGATAGTATACATTATAATAAACATTCTCTCAAATTTTGAAAACGAAATTCAAATTATTAGAATTTTCGTAATTTGTCAATAGATGTCGTTGCAGTCGTATCTCTCCAGTGCTACCAATCACATTGTGCCATACCATATAGTGTTGGAAAAGTGAGATTTTAAGCTTCATTTAACCAAAAATTAAATTCGGCGAAGTAGAAAAAAAGTTACAGCTGTTCAAAAATGAGTGAAAATTTTGAAGAAATCCGCTTTGTATAAAAAGTGAAGGCGGTGCTCCATCAGTTCTCGCAATGGTACGCTCGCTTCTGTTCTGGAAATTCCGAAATTTCGATTTACACTGATGGAATAATGCCACTAACGGAGAAATGGCAAAAGGGGGTGTACATATTTGTTTATTTATTTTTTTGTATAATTATAAAAAAAATAAGATTAAGTTTGATTAAAAATACGAAAAGATTTTTTCGACTACCAATATTCAATACGATAGTATAAAATAACTAGTCACTTATGCAGATATAGTAAGACTTTGTCTCCCATAAATTTGATTTCTAATGATCTTATAATGAAAGTCCTTAATTAAATTTTTTCATTGCTAATATGTGTTATTTTGGAGAAATAGAACCAGTTGGCTCGTGCACTGTTGAAATGATACTCTTTCCTTTCCTAAGTTATACAATGTGTGCATCTATATGATTTTGTATGGAAAGGTATATAATTTCTGCATTCTTAATCTATAATGGGAACAATAGAGAATATTGAGAGGTTTAAAAAATGAATTAAATGAAATATTTTAATCCCCATTATACTTTAGGCATTAGGCAAACAGGAAGTTACCTCGCAATGTTATGTTTCTCTAATCGAAGAATGAAACAATCAACCATTTGTATGATGGGCAGTTTCTGCATTTAAGACTTCTTCCTGTCTCAGAGCGTTATTCCTACACCGTTTGTTTTCTTTGCTTTTCATCAGATGGTTTTTATATATATTCTTTAAAGCCAAATTCTATGTACATACATATATAGTATATACGTATGTTTAATATAAAAATAACAGTTTTCTCACCGATATAATAGATAATGAACAGAAAACAGTTAACCGGTTGGCCATTGAATTTTGTTTCAATAATAATAAAACGGAAGCGTTTACAATGTCATAAGGGCGAATGTACAGGAAAGTGTCAGCAGAGATAAGGTTTGGAATATACGGTAAATACAAATTTTCAGTACTTCTACTTAAACCAATTATTATATATGATTTAGAAACCAGTCAGTGAAATTGTAACATCGTATGAAGCCAACGAAATAAATTTTGTTCAATTATTTTGCTGAAAAAGAAACAATTCAGAGCATTATTATATACATATATGTATACCTAAGAATATTACATGGTTATATGTACCAGACATATGTAAGTTGGGTTTCTGAAAGCTGTTAGGGTCTTTGACTATACCATGTGTAGGTTTAATTATTACATGTTTTCCAAGAAGCTTTTCATAGAAAATTTGTGAAACTAAAGACATTGTTTTGACATCACTCAACATTTACTCCTTTCATTGGAATCGCCTCTGACATGGCGTAAAGATTTTTCGCGAAAGTATTTATGTATATTATATCACGAATATACTTGTAGTAGCCAAATTGCTCCATTAAATTGCGCCCAAGAGTATAATTGAAAGTAAACAAGAAAATAAAGCTCAAGAAAGAGTACGTGTGTGTTTGAGGTGGGGTAAAAATCTTAATATGTAGAATGAATTAAAATACTTTTGTTTGAACCAGTGTTGACGAGCAAGAGTTCTGTGTTATCAGCGATAAGGCCAGAAGCTGTGCTGCAGCTAGGGGGGCTAAATAAATTTCAGTATAAGCGCTGATTGAATGCTTGTTTGCAAAGGACGGGCGTCGCGTAGCATATCTGTCAAATCCGTCACATGCGACTTTAGATGAAATCGCTGCAACTTAGCATTGATGCGCGTAGTTTGAAGATCAAGGACTTTGGGCTTATCATGGGGTCGGCCACTGCACTTTGCGCATAGTCACTAATTTGGGTAGCGAAATTTTCAGCTTATACTGTGCTATTATCGAGTAATCACATTGCGGTGGTTCTTTTTGCGAACTCGTTCGGAGAGTAGAAGAATGTACTATTTTTAAACATACATATACAATATTTATATATGAGTACATACAAATGCAAGTATTTGCAAGTTATCTCATCATACATACATATGTGCATAAATGTGTTTTCTATAGTTTGCATACTCATGAAAATATTATTTGGAATTGTGTGTTGGTAGCTTAAGTGGTCTCATTTATGTGTATTGTACATACATATATTATACATACATACATACATATGTACGCTTGCTATTTACTTGCCATAATTTCTATTGTGGCCACCGTTGGGTGTTTTGCTTAGCTGTTGCAAAGTGACGACCCGATGAATTCTCAACCAAACTGTACATCCATGATAGGTAAGAAATAAATATTTACTTAATTAAAATAAAAATTAGCTTATTAAACTCCGCAAGTATGTATATATGTATGTATGTATATGTATGAATGTAGATATGAATGTACGTATATAGTATACTAAAATAGTTTACAATACATGCATGGAATACTAATTTTATTAAAATAATTTTTGGCTAATATAAAATTATTAAATTCTACATACATATGTATTAACTTATTATTATTATATTGGCAAATAATAACCCGATATGAAAAAGAAAATGGAAAACATCACATGGTAATTGACTTGAATTCATTTTATGATCGCAACATTTAAATCCTAATAACTGCATCAAATTAAAAATAAATTAAAGGTTTAAAACAAAAATTACTATTGAGTATTACAATCACAATATATAATAATTTTGCTAAGTAAATTCTAGTAAAATACATACGTAACTGAGTAAGTAGCGGTGTGACAACAATGTATGTATGCACATGAGTACATATGTACATGCAAAAATATTAATCTTCAATATATGCCGAGAAAGAATTATAGTTTGTGAAAAGAATGAAAATATAGGTACATATACATATGTATGTATGTATGTATATAAGACATTAGTATAGTTTGACTTAACTAAATATAAGTAAGTTCTCATTGTCTTCATGTTCAGTATAAATGTCACATGTCAACAATCTTTCAAAGCCAATTAGTATTTGATATAACTAGCGTTGACATGAGGCAAACTCTTTCAAATTCATATAAAAAACTTTGAAAAGTACAGAAATTCTAAAGGTATGCATTCATATTTTTTACATTTAATTTTGTTGCTTGTTAACGTTCGCGTTGACATTTGTTACGAAGTGTCAAAATTTGCGAGCTATGCACCATACGATGACAGCACGTTGACATTGTTATCCACATACATACATACATATGTATATATTTTCTTAACAGTGGTAAACCATCATCAACTTTTGTTACTATGTGGACTCACCCATGGTATTAACTGTATATTCATATGGTAATGCGATACTTTTTAAAACACACAAAAAATCATTAGTCACTTTATGTGAGTACCGAATTGCATGGATAGCTTTAATTACCAAACAATACGTCTCTGATTATCCTGTCTAGCATTAGTACTGATTCATCACTTGTGAGTGTTGTCACATTTGGACATGCTACTTGCAGGGGGGGGCGCCGCTATTAGCTTGCTGGTAGTCCAGTACCTTTGACAATGTTAATCCTTATATATCATGTATAACACTAAGCATGTAGTAGAGTTATTTTTTGAGGTTTCCCAATTGAAACCGTTATATATTTTTAAGTGTGATTTTAGTCACTTTGTTACCTATAGAGCCATTTTAAAGCAAACAAGCAATTCTTAATATAATCATTTGCTTGAAATTAATTGGATCGGTAATATTGTAACTATATTCGATTGACGTTATATCAGTAATATTCCGTTCTCGACCGTATATATGTACATACATATGTATGTACATTTGAGAATTACTATGATGTATGTATGTATATAGCTTGGCTCGAGTGAACAATAGTTTATTCTCTCCTCTCATAGCAATTTGAATTTAGCTGTCATACACCGAAAGGACTTTGAAGAAAGTATTCTAAAATTTACCCGACACAAATTACAAAATATTTCTTGTTTATTTGTTAAATCTAATTTACATTTAAATATACTTCAAAAGTTTCGAAATTTGATTTAGCAACGGAAATATTAGGTTTTACGTTTTCAACAGCTTTGTTGTCGGCAAGGATATTCACAGATAATAAAACCATAAAATTCCTGCATATTTGTATTCGTACGTACATACATACATGTGTTTGTATGTTATTTATTAGTATGTATATTAATATTGTATTAAATGGCATACAATCAAAAGATTAAAAACAAAAGAGCCTTAATTTGCACTATATACAGTCCCGAAGTGCTGATAGGCAATTGGTTCCAAGAGCGTATGAGTGGTCTACAAAACGACGTTCACGCCATAACACCAGGAATTTACGGTCAAAGTGGATGTATCGATGGAAAAACCACGTATAAAAGCGATTATTTAGAGCCGGTTGCAAAAGACGATCCAAGAGGTGCAGACGATTTTATAAATGTTAAGATAATTCGTTTTCGCAACAAAATGAAAAACAAAGAAACAAATATACAACAATGCAATGACATATTTCTGCATAATATGACGTCCATGGCAGATCTTCAGTATCGGATTTTACCAGAAACATCACGAGGTTTGTTGGGTGGGAACGATTGGATGTTAAAAAAGAACCCGAAGAAAGAACTTACTCGAAATTATGGCAATCAGACAAATTTTGGATTACTTAAAGCTAAGCGTTGTGATGAGCTTCGGGAATTGCAGAAGTATCGCCACTTATCTGAAACAAAGAGCAATTTTGGACTTAAAATTAGAATCCCCTTAACACCGACAAATCGAAAATGCAGTGGGAACCTATGAATATACATATGTACATTTCTATAAGTATATGCATTAATATTAAACTATACACATACATATCATCGAATATCTATAGTAAATATAGTTATAGTTTTTAAACTACTAGTTTTATCAATAACAAATGTTTTTTTTTACTAATTATTAAATTTGTGACAAATTGACCGTTCTTCCAGAAAACTATTTATAAAATTTCTAATAAGTACAAGCGTTTACAAATTGGATGATTTCTAAACTTATAAGGATAATGTTGTGGTAATAATGGGTTCATTTGAAAAGCATATATAAATTTACTAAAAACGATTATTATAGCATTTATAACATTCACTGTACTTTTCATATTGATTGATTTTTGGTGATTTCAGCTCCGAACCAATTATTATTAACACTTGGAATTTTACAATGTGTCTATATAAACGGCAAAATCTTTACGTGATATAACACTCGTTCAATTCGATTCCACCACAATTAGCGAATGCTGACACACACTTTTCCATTATTCTCACTGATAATCGAGAAAAAATAGAGAAATTAACAATCGCCGCTATCTTCAAAGAGTAGAGTTTGGGATTACGTCTTTTACATTATTATTATGTCATGTGTCTCCTTTTTTTTGAATACTTACACAGTTCACATAAACCGGTTCTTTATATTCACTTAACGTAGTTATCCTTTGGGGAAGCACGTACCTTTGACACTTAAATTATTAAAATTTTCACCTTCGCAAATGATTTTTCACTGGCTAAACTAAACTAATCTATAAAAAAATTAACAAAGCACGAATCCATCTACGCTTGATGAGATTATAGAGACCACTGCATCGAATGTGCTAACTCTGACTGCCATGGCAAACTCTTACTTACTAAATAATTATTGAAAAATTGCATCTGTTCTATTTTTTGGCCTCAGCACTAGTACTTATTTCTCCAACATTATATATTCAACATTGTAAATCACATCATTTTTAGATGTGTAATAATTTTTGGAAAGTCGTTTAATTTTTCCTATTTCTTTTTGACATGGTTTTGATTACGATTTTTTTGGCGCCGCGATTTGAGGGTATAATCTGAAAGAGGATGATCTCTGGATTAGAAAATATATACGCGTATACCCTTCGCAGACTTATAGTTTACGAGATATTTGTATTTAAAATTCCACAATTTTATATGCAATTCACTCTCATTTTATTTTTAATTACATGACATGGCAAATACCAGTGTTGCCACATATTGTGATTTAAAAAAATTACCAAAAAATCACCTGGGTGTTCATAGTTCTTTTGTATCGAACTATTTTCTGCACTGGCAGCCTTCGGCCGCGCTTCAAAAAAAATAATCCTGGTCGGTCCAAAACCGGGTTGTTCATAGTCAAGGGGAGAAATACTGAAAAACTTTGCATTCTATAATAAGTTTTTTCTATTATGGTATATAATCCATATAAATAATTGAAACAATAGTTTATTTTGAATAATTTATATCTCTAAATATGAAACATAAAAGTGGTTTATTATATTCTCAGGACGCAAAGAAGGGCAACACTGCTATTTTTCATAAATGTAAATACATAAATCTCTTGAAAGTTTGAATGTGCAAAATAGTTTTTAAAGTATATTTATTTACTTAAAAAATGCAGAATTATACAGTGTAAATTTTTGATATACATATTTGAATATGTACAGCGTAATTAAATATAAATTAACGAAATAACGAGCATTGTTTTTAAAAATTTTTGAACTTTAAATAGAAATATCTCGAATCTCTGAGAAGGGTATATGTGCATACATTTTTTAATGAAGACCTCCTATATCCATCCGTAGCATCAAATCGCGGCGCCAAAAGAATCGTAATATTGCCGTTTTAAAGTGTTTTAGCGAATTCGACTAATCTATAAAGAACTAAAATATAAACATACGTACTAAATTTAATTTAAATAATTAGATTTTATGCAATATGTCCGATTAGTTAATTACATACACATGTAGATAGATTAGATGGTAAAGATTTTCTCTCAAACAAACATGAGTTTCACAGATATGTATGTATGTGTGTTCGATTTTATTACTCTCTCTCCTGTCGTCAACGATAAACTTTTAAATTTTATAGACTTCCCGTTGCGTTTGTGCAATTTGATAACCAACGATTAATGTCCTCCTATTTTGTTTGCATTTGCTTCTATTATATATTCGATAAATTTCTAGTTTTCATTTTCATTGATTTCACTTCGATTATGGTCGTGTTATTTATATGTACTCTGAATACCGGAAATTTCACTTTCATTCACAAAGCAATAATTTGTTTCCACATTTTTGTGGGTTTTTCGTGTTATTTGAATTTCACTTTCGCTTTTAACGCTTTACAGCTCCTCGCATCAAAAATATAAAGAAGAAACCAAAGGCGTGTCGTGATTGCCATCCGAGGCAGCACAGTTGGCAATGGATGATTACTGATCAGCAAACTAACATTGTTCTTTGGGCACAAATCAAAACCGCATGCATCGGCTTTATGTTTAATTATTTGTTGTTAATATTATTGGTGCATGTTTTGCAAAAAAAAAAAAACGTACATATATGTGTTGCACAAGAATACAATGAATTTGTTTCCCTTGATTTATTGGTACCAATCGCGTTTGCAGTAACATGTGATTATCCCTTTACATTTTGTTGGTTTCATCGGAAATGATATCTCTTTTTTATTGCAGGGAACCAATAAAGAACTCTTCTATCTCAGAGAACTTTTCCACTGAACTTTCCAATTTATCGCAATAATGCACATTTGTGCACAAAACCACAAAGCCTTGGGACGGTACTATAAATGTTATATGGACATATTTTATTGTTGTATCTATGAGTTGTTGTTGTAGAAGCAACAGATAGTGCACTGTTTTGAAATTTCGACAATAACGCTTTGAGGAGATTTTTAAAATATTACGGACATGCTTAGAATATCCTTTTCAATCCGTTAAACGGGTATGGAATCATTCTGTTTTAAGGTAAGATCTTGCAAATTAATTCATACGTATGGTTATGTACATACATATGTACATACTTTGCTGTGAAGAGGGACAACCGATCTATAATACATATGCTTTGTATGTATATGTACGTGTGGATATACATATATAGATGTTATGTGAATATTTTGAAAATGTGTTTATATCGTTAATTGTTGTACAATGACTAATTCATGAAACTCGATTTAAGTAGGAACCACTCTTATAAAATTGATCAACGGTCTAATTACCATATGATCATTACTTGTGCATTGCAGAGATAAACAAAACCGAAAACCGGCAATGTTGTTTTCAAATGTCTTGTAGAAAAAAATGAAAAGGTCAAGAAATGGATAGCTACGCAACCATTCGCAAATGACATGAACACACATTGCAAAATCTGAAGGTATTCAAAATTTCTTTTCAAGCGCAAAAGGCTAAGCCTAAAAGGGATGAACCCAAAACCAGATAAAACAGCAAGTGTTCAAAAGGATAGATAATAAGAATATGTGGCGAATAAACCGATGCGAAAGGATATTAGAAATAAAGATTATCCTGACGAATGAGTAAATTCGGATTTGTAGCCGAAATGCAACTTATGCGCATCAGCGTCCAGTTTGGGTTGAAAAGAATCATTGAACCACTAGCTGATTGCGGTTTGTTATATACAGTTTTATGCAATTCGGAAACTTCTAAAATACTTTCAGCACCAGACGTCTTGCAACGGCGTATTGCATACTTGATCTTTCTCGAAATCAATTCTTCTTTATATACAGCAAGTAACTGAATCCGTACCGAGTTTCAATTGAATTTTGCCCGAATGTCAATGTGAAAAGTACTTCCTGCTTTACCAAAATTTTGAGCGAAATACATATCTATTAGCGCTGTCCAAAAATATACACGCTTATGTTTGTCTCTGAAAACATATATATGTAACCAAATCAGTAGCTGATGAAATGAAAAGCAACGTGGGTGGGAACCTTTTTACCGGGCACTAATTCTCTGTTACCTTCCACATAGAGACAATGACATAATATTATTCAACCTGATGTTTCTAAAAAGTAGCAATCGCTTTTAGAATTGAACATGTTTCATAATGATTCGTTTCTACTTTTCTGCAGTTTTTTTACACTCATTCTAAAAAAATGAAATCGATAAATGTAGAGATTTTATGTTCTGATAACATTAATTTGTTAAACTTATTTACTGACATTTGAGACCTCCCGAGCTAATTTTTATAAAACACAGAAATGGGTTCTGTCGGGATTACATACGTATGTGTCATATAAAAAATAATAATACTAGAGTAACTTTTTATGAATGAATAAGTTGTGATTCAATAGATTGATAAAGGCTCTCTATACATTTTCTTGATCTCGTTCTTATTTGTTTAAATTTGGAAATGATATTGTGTTCTATTAATGTATTTTCATTATAAAGTTTGTACTTATATTTATAAATTGTGACAAAAAAGAACCCGGAATTTGTAAATAGAACGCAAAATATTTAGTTATACATCAATATTTATGGTGATCCTCACCAGATGTAATATACATATGCCAACGATTTTTCCAATCCTTGACACACTTTTTATAAACACTTTTTGGGATGGCCTTTAGCTCCTTTAGTGAATTTCGTTTTATCTCTTCGATCGACTGAAAACAAGTTCCACTGAGTGGCAAATTCAGTTTCGTGAACGGGAAAAAAGTATACGGGGTGAACCTGGCGAATACGGTGGTTGATCAATGATATTCATTGCGTTTTTGGCTTTAAATTCGGTCATAATCGTACTATTTAAAAAAAAAAAAAAAATCAACTTTATCGTGACCAGTCGAGGAAGAACGCATTTCATTCCCAAAATATCCACCAAAATCATTCTAACGGACTCGCGAGAGATGTTGATCTCTCTTGCCATCTCTCTAACACTTGCCTTAAAGGCTTGTGTTTTTGAATCACCATAAATCTTTTCGAACATCCACACCGATTCCGCGCACGAATTGGAGCTTCAGTCGATCTACTTATTGAGACAAATTATATGTAAACTAATTTGTAATGAGTTCTGTGGCATATATATAGTATATAGTATATGTACAAGTATATATTTTTTACTTTTCAAATATAATTGTTAGAAATCGGAGTTCAAATGTGATTTACCCATCGTTAAAGGTGTAGATGCGATTATTTCATGTTGAACTAATTTTTTAGATGACCCTCGTCTGCGTGCTATATTGTTTTTATACAGAGCAATATTTATGATAAGTGGAAAGTACAAAAAGTTGGGAACGTACATAAAATTATTTTTTGCTTACACTTGTAATTGCAGTACGCAATAGACGAGTGTGCGTATCAAATCACACTATTTTATTAGGCGATACTAAGATCGATGCACAATTTATATGTTTATACGTCAAGTGAGCACGCATACACTTGGTAACATTTATTACATAGGCATTAAGTAAGCTGCTACAAATGGTCTAAAACGTTCACATTTTGATCCTTTGCAACAAATTAGTGTGTTGTATACTTATTGTCGCCATGCCTGGTGATTTCTTTATTTCTTTTGAGGATTCGAATAGTATTACGAAGACCCTCTTCACCTTGCTGCAAGAAATAAAAGGACATGTGATGCTGAACTTTACTTGCTGGAAATGTGTTTTTTATGTGCCGCCACACATTTGACTTTAACCGTCTTTTCCATTGTGGTCTTCTAACTACACTCCTTACACTTATTGAACTGCGGAGCGGTCGTAGCTACCATACATATTTTTTATGCTTATGTTTTGTTTTATACTTCCTTGTTCTCACTGCATTTGTTGCTTTGTTTTCTTAGTGTTTTCTCTTATTTTCCTGAATTTCAGGTTAATATTTGCTATACTTGGATTTGATGAGCTATGTGAGATTGAGTGTCATTTTTATGAGTAAGTTAACAGTATAAACCTCAAACAAGTGGTGAATGCGACTGTGTCAGCTTGTGAATAAATTCTCTAGTCCCGTGGTTTAGCGGATGTTTGTAAATGTTTAAGTGGGAATTGTTGTATTGTTCTAGGCTATTTTAGTGAACCCGTAATAAAATGAAATTATTTTCTCGTTCCAAGTTTTTATGTCGGATGTGGTTCACTTAAGCTTTTTCTACATACGATTTTTATATGGCAACATTTGGTTGACTTAGTTTTAAGTAAACATATGATTTACATAGCTAATTTCAAAAACTTAAAGAAAACTGTATAATAATAAATTGTTGCATCTAGAGCTATCGTAAATATTTATCATAATGGGTAAAATTTACAAATTGTGTTTCAAATCACATCTTATAAATGGATATCAATTCAAAAATGTTTTTTTAAGTGTCGTTCAAAGGAAAACACCGAAGTAAGGGCAGTAACATTATAAACTGAAAGTCGTGCATATCACATACATACATACATATATGTACGTACATACTATGAAGAAAATAACGTAAGCCAGCCAAACAACATTTATATCCGGGCAACTATCGATATACATATGTAGGTTTAATGTGTACCGGATATCTCTTCTCTAACCATTGAAGGTAAATACAAATTATCAACAATAATGGACTATTGTCTACCTGTCAGCAAAATCAACCAATTTATGTTGTTATACTTTGGCTGGGTGCTTTTAGTCTAACTCGCTGCAAACTAAAATCGCCCTTTAGTTATACAATACTTGACTTCCTTAATTATGAGTGTTTGTTTAAAGTTATAAATTTCTACGTCACGCTGTCATTTGAATGAAATGTCTAAGTGGATATTGGTTCTTATCGCATCTTATTGAATTTATTTTTAACTTTACAGTGTCCAATAATTGATTGACTCATTTCAATGTAGTTGGAGAAATTTTATGTATATTTTGAAATTTTGTTCTTAAGAATATTCGATAAACACATAGCCCAGTCTATTAATAGTATGAATATTATTACGGAGTTTCAGCCTTTTTAAAAAATCTTTTTTTCATAAAAGATTAAATATTTTATTACAAACATACTCTATTAACAAAGAAATTAAGAAATTTCCGGTGACCCGTCGTTACCAGGATACTCTTTACGGGATCAGG
>NW_017537476.1:0-1872 GCF_001853355.1 Bactrocera latifrons | reverse complement strand
AAGTAGTGTATCTCAAAGATCTGTGTAAGGTTTCATTATGATCGGTTGAGTAATTCTTAAAAAACTTGTCAACCGACTTCAAAAACACTGCTTCAAGAAGTTCTCAAGGCTGTATCTCCGAGACTATTACTCGGATCAACTTGAGGACAATGTTCTCGAGATGTTGTAGAACTAATAAGGCAATAAAAAAAATCGATTGGCCATATGATAGTATATTTATTACTTTGTTCGGGTAGTTGTGATCCAGGAATAAAACAAAATCCCACCTTCTACGTATGAACAAACGGTTATTTTAATATCGCCTTCTTCAACATTTCGTTATATGTATAAGTGAAAACTTATGTCTGTATACTTTTATTATTGATAATATTTACGACGGCCATAGGTTGAGTTTTAAAAATAATTACACGATGTAAATATCTTATGTTATATTGTAAATTAGTGTACTATGAATATAAAAATTTGAAATTATTCATAAGTACATACACATATGGTAGGTAACTCCATGTCCCATTAATGTTGTTGAAAGCGGAGAGGTGATAGTTGGAAATATTCAGCACAATACAAAAATAAACAAGAAAATATACATATAGTATATAAATAGTAAAACAACACCTCTGAAGGCTGGTATTTAAAATAAAATTTTGGAAAGCTATAAATGTTGTAGAGCCCTCCTTGTCCACGCGACAATACATCTGGTTATCAGCTGTTGAGCCATATAAAATAACGATGCACACCGAGAACTCATGCTGCTGCAACATACGCAAATAAACGATTGCCATAAAAAACAAGAAGAATTGAACTTTTTGACACAGCGGCTGAGCCACATCATCCCCTTCAATTAAACAACGAACCGCATTCATCACTCCATCGTTCAGGAATCGGAGATTTAACGGCATACAAAGCTGGATGTAGTAAAAAGATGAGCCAGTTGAAGTCCAGTAGTTGGTTCATATACAAAATTTGTGATAACGTAGCTTCGGGTGCGGCATCCCCAATATTAGCAGAGGCTATTTACATTTAAACTCCTTAATAAGTGAAAAAGGAGAATAAGTGTGTTATGTACGTATAAGGTAAACGATGAAGTTGACAAAGTACCATACACACTTTTTAGTTATAAATTTAGAGAGGGATGTCCCATTAATCCTGCAGATAAAAAATATACTGCTCAGCGAAACATCTCAATGCTTTCAAGGGAATATATGTATATGTATGTATGGTATGTACATAATATTCATGTATGCAAAATTACATGAATGCATTGATTACTATTATTTCTTAGAGTTTTATTACGTTTCGAATTCCACCTGTTCTAAACATTTAACACGGATGTTTGGTCAAAGTAGCATGCATCCTTTAGGGAAGTTGAAAATGAATTCGAATGAATGTGTATTTAGTCAGCCGTAATGCGGCTGCATCTGATTTACATAAGGTCACCGCATAGCGCAACGAACCGGATGCATAAGAGAAACAGAGTATCAAATTTCAAACAAAACTTATGCACAAATGCACTTGTATGTGGCTGAGCCTTATCATGGGAAAAGTGACTTCAATATTATCATCACTAATATTGTTTAAGGACATACAATAGCATAGAAATGTGAGACTTACGTAGTGAAAGTGTTTGGTGACTAAATATGTGAATTCTAATAGCAGGAACAGTGGAGAACGTAGAATCGTGGCCCGTGTCAGCTAATACGATCCATCTTATTGGCGCGCATTGTAAGTGCACAGTGAAAAACCATATTCCCTTTTCTCTTTGACGTAGGATGACGTGAGAATTCATGGCATTTGGATTTTTGCCGTAGAAACGTGTCAGCTGATTGCTCTCTCACAACGCAATATACTGCTGTAATTATCAACTTTTATAAT
>NW_017537475.1:71786-94222 GCF_001853355.1 Bactrocera latifrons | reverse complement strand
ATGTATAAATATAGTACTGTAAATATATAATTTAATATTAAGGCATTTTTGCTTTACGCAACCCGTTTTAACCTCTCGCCACCCTTATTCACCAGAGGTGGCCATGATACGATCGTACACTTGGGGGGTAGCTTAAGGACTGTGAATGGCTCTTTTACTACGGTGAATGGGACTTTCCTTACTCCCTTGTACCATGTTCTGGAGGATTCTGTTTTCGATTGGCTCTTAGAGTTCCAACGAGATGGGTGTTATTTTGAATCATCTTGTCCTCTAACGAAACACTTGTATACCAATTGTCAGTGAAGAGTTCTTCCTAAATTTAAGAGTCCATCCATTAGCTCAGTTACAACTGTTGCTGAAACTGATGTATCGTTATGTTTCACTTTGCCTGTATAGACTTTGAATGACCAGGTGTAACCTCCTGCTACACGGAAATGTATCCTTCCACGGAATGGAACGTTACTTTCGTCAATACACACGTGATTTTCTGGAACGTACGCCTCTTTGAACATGGACTGGAGCATATTTAGAACGTTAGATATTTTGTGAAGACGATCATTCAAATTTGCTTGGCTTTCGTTATCAGAAGTATGAAACATGGTCAATAATTGTTCAAATCTGTTTCTGCTCATAAATGTTGGAATTTCATTTTTATACAGTATGTTCCTGGACCTTTGAGGTCATCAGCAATGTCATCACGTGTTAAAAGTTTTCTAAACATCTCAAATTAGATCTATAGAACAAATAAATGAAAAAAATAAAAAAGATACATACATAAAAATATAAAATTAGAGTATGCTCACTGGTGGCCACTTGGACCCAATATGTATTTTAACATTCTGGGACAATGTGACCACCGGTGGTCACAAAAAAAAAACAGGAAAAAAGAACAAAAATGCATTTGGTTTATCAAAAATAAATATCACAAAGTCACCTCAATCGCAAAAATCAATAAAACTAAGTAAACAAATTTTGGTCCCAGATTGTCAACTAAAGCACAACCCTTCATCAGCATGCGGCCCACTAGTGCAGAAAAAAAATTACCACCGGTGGGCACGCGGGGCTCTAAGTGTTAAAAGGGATAGGAAACGTCGCAAAACTTCAATCAACCAAAGCAGACTACGACGGACATTATGAGACACGGAGCACTTTTTTAGGCGAGTAAACGGGTTGCCTTGTATCGAAACAAAATGTGGATTAACCGCCACACCTGTTACAGTTTTASTGGACACAGGATCAATTAATAATTATATTACCAACAAATGAGAAATTGGTAAGTCAATACAAATTAAATTTTCAAACCAAAACTTTACATGGCTTTTCAGTCACTAATTCAAAAAAAGTGATTGGGACATATGGATATGATTTAGTATATTATGAAATAGATAAGCTAAATGAATTCGATATAAAATTAGGCGAACAGGGACTTAGAACTCTTAAAGCAGAAGTGAATTTATTTGACTATAGTTTAAAGTACCAGAAGGAAGTGAATCATAACGTAGAGAAAAATATTAATTAATTAAATAAGTAAAACTCTTTCTTTCACTACAACTATTCAGGCGATAATTAGGACCCAGACAGAGGATCTAATATGAACAGAACAATATCCATATAGCATTGCGGATAACGACTTTTTGAATAAGTAAATTAGCGAGTTATTAAAAAATGGAATTATTAAACTAAATAAAGCCCATACAATTCTCCGATATGGACTGTTCCAAAAAAAGGCACTGACGAACAAGATAAACCAAAAAGAAGCTATTAATGCTCAGACAATCACAGATAGATATCCAAAGCCCATATAATTCTCCGATACCGACTGTTCCAAAAAAAGGCACTGGCGAACAAGATAGACCAAAAAGGAGCTATTATATTAATGCTCAGACAATCACAGATAGTAAATGTGACTATCCAAAATTTAGAAAAAGGAAAAGTATAGATAGTGGGTTGATGTACAGCTGTCGTTAGATGTTTTGGTGTACTGTTGTGGTGTCCTCAGCTGTGGTAAATTTAGCTGTGTTTTATTAGGATGCGCCATTTCTTTTTAAAGCAACTTGTGTTAGTTTACATAAAAATGGATCATAAAGCATTTCGTGTGTTAAAGCATTGCTTTTTGAGAGAATAAGGGACAACACTTTTTAACCGTTTTTATACAATAAAGCCTTAAATTTACAAAAACCGTCGGAAGCAAAGGCAATGTATGTATATAGACGATGTGTTAATATTCTCTTCTCCACCCGTAGAATATATTGAACAGGAACTATAATAAATGCACTTCATAAAGCCAATATGAAAATTTCAGACGAAAAGTCGCATATTTTTTAGGACTCTGTATCTTGTCCACATCATTAAACATAATAGGATTACTGTATATCCAAACGAGACTGAAAAAATTTCCCAGTTCATTTTTTGACTAGCTAGTTATTATAGAAAATTTATTAAGAATTTTTCATCTATCCCTAAAAGCTTAACAATTCAGTACCAAAGTAAAAATAAAATTAGACGAGGCAGCACTGGATGCACTGCAAAAAATAAAAATAGCACTTTGGAAACAAACAGAACTTTTCCAACCAGATTTCGCGAAACCATTTGATTTAACTACTGATGCAAGTAATTCTGCTATATTGACAGTCCTATCTTAAAATAAAGAACCTATTGCTTTCATTTCAAGTACATTAAATGAACAAAATTATAGCACAAATGAAAAAGAACTATTAGTCATAGTTTGGTCACTTCAAAAGTTATGATACTATCTATATGGGTTAGCAAATTTAACTATTTACACAGACTATCAGACCCTCATATATTCAATATCAGACAAAAATCCGACCACGAAATTAAAAATGTGGAAAAATTTAATTGAAGAATATGGAGCAAAACTTTTATTTGGCTGTGGTTTTTGGTGGGTATTTATTTATAGTGGGTCAGTTTGTTATTATATTTTTTTTCATTTCTTTGTGTATTAGTTGCGGCTACGTTTCGATTTTATCTGCGTTCGCTCCTTTAAGAAAATGCCCTGGCGTGAGGACAGTAAAGTCTGAGAGATCTTGCGAGAGGGCAGCGAGAGGCCGTGAGTTAAGAACGGCTTCAATTCTTGTTAAGAGTGTCGTGAACTCTTCATAAGTGAATTTGTGGTTGCCAGCTATCTTTTTAAAATGAGATTTGAAGCTTATCACAGCTGACTCCCATAAGCCCCCCATATGTGGGGCGCTTGGGGGAATAAACTGCCAATTGATACCTTGGGGAACATATTTTTGCACAATGTCAGGTGAGACTTGTTTCATAAAATCCACAAATTTTTTTTCTGTTGCTCTTTGAGCTCCGATAAATGTTTTACCATTATCGCTCATGATTTTTGATGGAAAGCCTCGTCGTCCGACGAAACGAGCAAAAGCCGCAAGAAAAGCCCAAGGTGTACTGCTTTTGTCGTGAAACAAACAAAAATAGCCACATAGCCTTTCATGAGGGTAGGAGACCTTAGCATGGATGCCCAGCAAAATCTACACCTATAGTGGTGAAAGGCAGAGCAAAAGTGCAGCGTTCAGGTTGCACTTCTTTATTTGGGGCTTCAGTCGGGGTATGTACAGCTCTTGGCGGACCATGGCATGAGGCGATGTTCGGCGTAGAGCATTAGTATGTGGATATATCTAATAAATAAAGTAGCAAACGGACACCTCTCTGGTATGATTATAGGGTGGCGTTCATTGTACGTTAGGCTTGAATTAGCAAGCCGACCATTCACACGAAGTAAACCCTTCGTATCTAGAAATGGGTTTAAAACTAAGAGTGAGCTCTTTTTATCAATAGGATTCGATTCTCTTAGTAATTCTATATCGCGGCTGAAGTAGCACGTTTGGGTTGATGCGATAAGAGCGACCTTTGCATTTTGTAAGTTTTGGTGCGTCAATTTATCGCAATGGAGATAAGTTGCTCCTTTAACTTTAAGTTTAAGCCGCTCTAAAAACTTGATCATATAGGCAACTACCCGGAGGGCTCGGGGGAACGATGAAAATCGTTCAAGGATGTCAGTGTCATCCAGTGTTGCATGATAAGTGTCGATTTTACGACTTTCTGGGGCAAGTATRTTGCGCATGGGCGATTGTGGCCAAGAATCGGGAGATTCTGTTAACCATCGGGGGCCATTCCACCAGAGGGTGGAGGTGGCGAGAAGCAGAGGTTTGCATCCTCTTGTACCTAGATCAGCAGGATTGTCAACACTGGCTACGTGACGACAAGTGGCTGATCCTACTAGGTCAAGTATTTCAGATGTTCGGTTAGAAATGTAAGTTTTCCACGCATGTGGGGGTTTTTCTAACCAGGCTAGAACTATCTCGGAATCGGATCATAAATATAATCTATATTTCGCCATGTTTAAGTGGGTCTGCACCATTGAAGCTAGCTTTGCTAGTAGCAGAGCGCCACAGAGTTAAAGTCGTGGGAGACTTAGCGTTTTTAGAGGCGCAACTTTTGCTTTTGCCGCTAATAGATAGCTTGTAGTTGCGACATCGCTTTGTGTACGCACATATATAGTGGCACAATAGGCCTTTACAGAGGCGTCGCAGTAGCCGTGTAGGTCCACTTTGTATTCGTGGAATTTGTATCTGCGAGATATCGTTCAAATTATTAGCGAACTGGGACCATTTTTCTAAGCGGAGAGGTTTCACTTGTTCGTCCCAGTTGGTTCCGTCTAGCCATAATTCTTGTATTACGATTTTCGCTTGTATCATAATTGGCGAAAGCCATCCTGCGTGGTCAAAAAGTTTTGCCACAGAGGAGAGAATGAGGATATGGACTCAGTCGTATATGAAAACTGGTCCGATATCGCATTCCATTGGATGCCTAGTGTTTTTGTTGTACTTTCCTTTTCAAATATAAGGAAATTAGTATCCAACAAATGGTCTTTAGGAATATTTTTTTAAATATTTGGATGATTGGCTGTAATATTTTTTAAAGGAAACGGTGCGGTATTGAGGGTATTGAGGTATTCCTGTGATAAGGTCTTGTATGCTTRTGGAAGACTGTGGCTTCCAGACAGGATATCGTCTACATACGTTTGCGTTTTTAAGACTTGTGTTGCCAGTGGAAATTCTGGCTTTGTGTCTTCTGCCAGTTCGTGAAGTGTACGAATGGCTAGATATGGTGCACAGTTTACGCCAAAGGTAACTGTTTTCAATTTAAAGTCGCGTAGTGGACTATTGGCAGATTTTCGGAAAATAATCCGCTGAAAATCTTGATTATCTTTATGAACCAGTATTTGCCGATACATATTTTCAACATCCCCATTGAAAACGTATTTGTATATATGCCAATTTAATATGAGGATCATTAAATCTGGTTGGAGCGTGGGTCCCGTAAATAGAATACCATTTAGGGAATTCCCCTAGCTAATGGATCGTGAGGCATTGAAGAAAACTCTAACCTTCGTGTTTTTTTTTTGTCAGGCTTTACTACTGCATGATGTGGCAAGTAGAATGAGTAAAATTTGCCTTTTATAATTTTATCACATGGGCTTACTTCCTCCTGTGGTCCAAATGAAGGTATTCTTCTAAGACACCATCATAATCTTGTTTAAGCTCACCTTTTCTAAGTAGGTTTTTCTCCATACTTAGAAACTGCTGTATTGCAGAGGTGCAAGAGTGACCTAAGGCGAGTGTGTCTGGAAATTGTTGTTTTAGTGGTAGTCGTACGACATACCGACCATTATCTGATCGAGTAGTTGTGGCTTTGCAAAATTATTCACAATACTGATCTTCAGGTGTTGCAATTGAAATGGGGGGGAGTTCTTCTACCTCCCAAAATTTTCTCAATTGTGAATTGAGGTACTCGTTTGAGATTTCCTCAACTTGAGTTGTCATTGCTGTGACTGGTTCCGCAACTAGTCCACTTAGGACCCATCCGAAAATGGTATTTTGCGCCAGTAGTGTTTTCGAAATTTTTTCAACACCTTCCAATATGATTTGCGGTATAAGGTCGCTGCCTATTAGGATGTCTATTTGAGCTGGCGTGTTGCAGTTCGGATCTGCAAGAGTCAGGTGTGAAATTTTATCCCAATGCTTGCTATTTATTTGATAGCTTGCAAGGATGTTTGTTAGTTGCGGTAAGATAATAGCATTTGTTTGAATGCGCTTATCCGCTTGGGGGGAAATTAGGGCAATGGGGCAGATTTTACTTGAGTTTTGTACTACTCGTCCGCCCATTCCCGTAATTTCATAGTTGGCATGTTTTGTTGGCAGTTGTAGCCCTAGACGCTATAAATGATCGTTGCGATCCTTGGTCTACTAGAGCTCTTAGTTTGAAGAGTTCTCCGCGATGTTCAATGCAGACAACTGCTGTGGGTAGTAGTACTCTATTATGATTTTCGCTGTGCAGCGTTTGAGTTTTTAATGCCTTTGAGCAGCATGGTGTCTCTTGGCAAATTTCTGGAGTTTTTGTTTCGGGAGTTGCTTTTGCAACTAAACCAGTGGCTTTTTTTTTGAAAAAGCGCTACTTTGAGATGTGTTGGGAAAGTTATTAAGATGTAACATAGAATGATGCCTTTTGTGGCAATATACGCAATTAARTTTGCTTTCGCAAGTATTAATATTGTGTGAGTGGGACAAGCAGTTTGTACAGAGTCTTTTTGACCTGACAAAGTTGTTCCTTTCATTCACATTAAATTTTTTTAATTTTTCGCAAGCGTTTAGCTTATGCCCTCCTGTACATAGTTCGCAGGACGTGAATTTATTTTGTTCAGACGTGAACGCTTGTGTTTTGAAGAAGCTTTGAAGGCTTGGGGTTTATTGAAGCTTCGATTTATGTCTTCTTGAACGTTTTTAGTTCTGACTACTTTTTTGTCTACCCTTTCCGCTATTTCGTATTGGGTATTTAAGAAATCTTTCATCCGCTGCCACGTTGATAATTTTCTTCTTGATGAGAGCGATTGCTCCCACAAAAGTAACGATTTTTCTGGTAATGCGGCGGGACATATGTTTACCAGAATAGGATCCCAATTGTGAGTGGGAATGTTTTGTATCGATAAAACCGACAAACAATTTGAAACAGTGGATTCTAGTTCGATGAATTCTTCACTGGTTTCTCTTTGAATTTTAGGCAAGTTCATAAGTATCGTTACTTGCTTGTCATCTAATATTCTCTCATTTTCATATCTAGATCTTAAAGCTTCCCAAGCTAAATTGAAATTATCGTCATTCAATGCGAACTGCTTGACTATTACGCCTGCTTGACCTTTAGTTTTGTATCGGAGGTGATACAATTTTTGCGCTTGTGATAATTTTGGATGGTTTATGTACACGGCTGTAAACATGTCCCGGAAGGACGGCCATTGTTCATAACCTCGTTTGGTTCATAATCAAACCGTTTTATGTTTTCTGTCTGTCAATTGTAAACAAATACATTCAGAAGAAAACTCACCACCGAGAAATCTAAAAACAGTGCAGCATTTTATTAATAACAATCACTACATAAAGGATATCTAACTATCAGTAAATGATATTTTTATGGGCGAAACATGACACACTATTTCAAATATTAGTAAGTATATGTCATTAATAAATAATTTCCTTTTATATTAAGCAACAATATTTATAGTTTTTGTTATTTAATAGAATAAACTAAGTATTTACTACCTCAATATATACAGCACTGCGTTGCTACCTGTGAAAATGAAAGATAGCGGCTATTCACCACTCAGAAAGCTAACACAAAAAGGTTGTCTACTGTATATACTGTGATTGCTATACGCGCTGTTCCATAGGTTACGCTTTGACCAACGTCCCGGTGTGGGTTGTAAATATTTTGATTAGGAATATTTCTAATGCCATTATTAGCATATCTATAATTACTCACTTGATTTGACTGATTCACTAATCTAATTCGATTAAATTATATTTCTTGTACGATAGACAATGCATTGGGTAAATCTTTTGGTCCCACGGCCAGTAAAAGTCATTTAAAAATAATTCAATTCTGTTAAATCCTTAGCGCGTCTTCCGGATGTTGTTTGTTATATTCCTTAGTAAATGACCCACATTAAAAGAGCAGGAGAAAATCAACAAAGAAAATGTACTTATATGTGTAAGTACTATATACAGATAACATTGATAAATGAGGAATCCATCGCGATCTTAGGTCTATTGTGCCCTCTCCTAAATCACAAGGACTCACCTAGCCCCAGCATATTGATAAAGTCCAACATCCTACCGGGTGCTAGTGAGGCCATGCGATGCCTATCCGGAAACATGGATCCAAGGGCCTTAAACCTGCATCTACAGACTGCTGTGCAGTGCAGTGTTTTTGTGTTTCAGGCTCCCTCCCATGTTATATAAATGCCTATTCAGCTTGCAGTGGCCGGTGTAAAATAGGACCAATAGCCTGAGTTTATCCCTAGGGATGTTAATTACAAATTTAAACTTGCTCTGGCTGTATTACTCAATTAGCAACTTCGCATACAATGCACTCGTTGCCAATGCTTTTCTCTGTCCAATCCTTCTTCCTTGCGGAACAACTCCTTTAAGGCATGGATAAGCACCCCAGTGAAGGGTTCGGGTCCTACCATATCGGTGGAGACTTTTAGTGCTGCTTGACTATGGCCACTTATATCTTCCATCCTCTTGCCTTTGCCACACTCCTCTACCGTTATTTGCAAAGGTGTGTGCTTGGCTACTTGACCGATCACTAAATGAAGCGACGTGAGTTCCAGCAGGACCTCCAGTGCTGCCGTTGGACAAGTACGCATTGCGCCCAAATTTGCGACGCTATTGAGGCCCAGGCCATCGCCCCGTACGTGATTATCGGTCGCACAATCATGGTGTACAACACTTCTATGAGACGTTTTGTCAAAGGCACCTTCTATGTTCAGGAAGGCGCATAGCATCACTTCCCCTCTCTCCAGTGAACTCTCTATCTCAGAGGTTAACTGGTACATAGCCGTGTTGGTGGATCTACCCGTGATGAAGATCACCTTAGCCGTCTTCCATAATTCAGGGATATACGCCATTTCGAGGCTCTCCCTCAGCAGGTGAACCAGGTATGGCAGCAAAATCTGCCCCCCCTATTGTAAAAGTGCTGGAAAGATGTCGTCCACTCCCGGAGACTTGAATTTCTCAATCGAGGCCATTGCCCACTTGATCGAATCCGAGGTATATAATTGTTTACCGATTATTCAATCCGGGGATGGCCTGTGCTCGATTACGGGTAGACATTGGTCTTTCCGAATAGTCTTCTGGAAGTGAACCCGCAGAAGCTCCGTCTGTCTTTTGCGCTGGTCGTAAATGTCCCGTCGCTTCTTTTGATTGCTAGCACTGTGTCCGTCTTACCTCTAGCCAGTGCCTCATGCAGCCGAGCCGCTTCTGCTGTGGACACTTTCGCAGTATCTCCTGAAGCTCGCTTGCTTTGCAGACCTAATCTCTTTATTSTATAAGGTGAGGTAGCTTCTTCCCACACCCCCGTATGTTGCGCTTTATTAAATAGGCTATGTCCTTTTTTCCAGAGGTCTGCCAGTTTCCTTCACCACCAGGGACAGTTTCGTAGGTCTGTGGGCACTTTTAGGGAGAACTGCCATGATAAGCGCTAATAACAGACCCATTCAGTGCTATTGTCAGTCTGTCCCTCCCTACTCAATTCCTCACTTAGCATCTCCCTGAACGTATTCCAGTTTGCCCTCCGAGGATTGCATCTAGGGGGAGTTGTCTGACTACTTTAGAGCAAACCTTACTATTCTCTGGTCTGATAGGGAGGGCTCCGTTGAAACCCTCCATTGTGAGACCAATCCGTTCGCATTCTGGTTACTAAAGGTCATGTCTTTCCTGCTTATTGTTATGAAGGTGGATACACCCCACATTCTCTATAGCTAAGTTATTGCCTAGTACATACTCTAAAAGAGACTCACCTCTTGCGTTGCAGTTCGTACTGTCCCATTCCACGTGGTCGGCGTTCCCGTCACAACCGATAATTAAGAGCAGCCTGTACCTCTTGCAGTACACCACCAGTCTCTCCACCACCTCTGGGGGTTTTGTGGATGTTGTGTGAAGTGATGAAAGCATTCGATGAACATTGTTTGCCGCAAATGAATTTGACAAAGGAGTCATACAAATTTAACAACATGGTGCAAAAAGAACATCAACCGTTCAGTAAATTCTTAACCGAACTGCGAACTCCAATCGATCGTTATGAATTCAATTGCACTTGCCAATTATTATACGAAGATCGAATGTTACATGATCGTATCATCACTGGGGTTTTTGATAAATAACTGTAAAGTTGCCTAACATTTTTAAGTTTCTTTGTAACTACTATAAACATTTATAACAGCATTTAATTTAATTTAATTTATTTGACATAATAAATTCTATGTTTGTTTTAATCTCACTTGCACAAATATATTTTTATTTGCTGATTCCTTATATTTTTGAAAATATTTGTCCCCTTTCTTTTTCCAGTATTACTATTTTAATACATTTCCTGAGGCAACGTAGACTTTTAAAATTTAACAAAACAATAATAGAAAAAACCTCAATTCTTTGAATATTTTGGTAAAACAACCAAACTGAAAATATCACAAATCATATATTTATATAAGCATTTTTATTAAATGGAACTGCGATATTGTTAAAGAAAATATATATTATGACTATCTCTTTTCTTTTTTATATATGCAGATATATAAAACTGCCTTTTATATATACGTATAAAAGCCCACAACTTGAGAAAAGTTTTCCCAATTGTCGCTATTTGTACAACTTGCATCACCACCATTAACTGTTCTATCGCATGTACAGTGGTGTGTACAAAAGAGGAACAACCATAAGGTGTTGTAAGGTTCTAAAATGTACTGTTTTCTTATTAAATAAAATTGCTTTTAGATACAAATATATCTAATATAATTTTTTCCTAACAGTGATTAGAATTTCCCACCATGCGCAGGTAAATAACAAACAAAACCTGTAAACTATGTTTACCTCTTTTTCTTCACTCGACTGTAGAATTCCGATATGAAGTAAACTTTCGCTCTTCATATTGTGGACAATGTCAGTATTGGCGAAACCACTCTGCCAGGGATAATGGGATTCAAACTTATTCCAGTGTGAGAGCGCCGCAAATAAGCGCTTTTTAATAACATATTCCATTCAGATCGAACAAAAAAAGAATTTTTGGGCATTTAAATTAAAACACCCAACATTTATTACGATTGCACATTATTATATATAATATTATAATTTTAATATACAGCGAAACTACTTAAATCCTTTTTATGATTATATGGTATATTAAAACAACTAACCTTTGATTTTCCAATACTTAATATGGTGAATTAAGCCTGTTAGTTCTCATTTAATAAATCTTCTTAATCTTTTGTATTTGAAATATAATTCTACTTTGCAAAACGTTTCATGAAATATATTTAAATTTCGCATTTTCTTTCATTTTCATTGTTTTACATTTTTATTAGCGATCTTGAAAGGCGGCAACAAAATCCTCCGTTCACATATACTTTTGGTATAATTTCAATCTGGCAATCAAAAGCTACCCAATCCAGTCAACTGTCAAAGTTCGGTAGAAGAGCGGTTCTCACATTTCCGGTGACAGGAGAGTTGGGGATCTCCTTATCTCTGATTCTGATATGAACATTAAGTTACGGAGGAATGTAATTGCTTTTTTTCGCTATTTTTCATGCCCTTCCCTCAGTAAACTGATATTCCCCTCATCTAGCCCTCGTGCGCACTTTGCTTACTTTGCGGGCTAAAAATGTGCCCATTCCTGGTGTAATAGTGATGTGCAAAGCATTTGAAGCGGCGAATGTGAACAAGGACATTTTAACAAAGGGATTACTCAAACGGGTTTTGGCAATTAGAATTGGATAAACCTCTGCGAATGGTAGGCACCTTGTGACGGTGCAGGGGCTTAGGCGCAAGGCATACTCGGCGCCCCACAACCTGAGCGGCTGGTGCTAGTCAGCACTGACCATGCGGGATGTCAGGTACCGCATGCGTACGCTAACCAAGAGCTACCACCTCCTAATCCAGGGGGTTATGCGACTCCCGTGCCCATTGGATGAGTTGCAGCCGGGAGGTTAAATTCGGCTGTATTCGAACGGAGCCTCCCCAACACYGGGCCGAATTGGGGAGTAACTGTGGCCTTACCGCGTCAAGGGGCTCTGGCGCGGCAGACCTCCTAGTTCCCCTACAAAAATTTTAGACCCGACAGCACCGCGGCCCGGTCAACACCACCCAGACCGCAGGGCGTGGCGATAGCAGGGCACTGCCCACAGACACGTATGCCCAAGCCGCAAAGTGGAAGAGCGGCCAGATCACGCCGCAGGAGCCCCCCAGCTCCAAAAGGTTGAGGGGCACAAATTTAAAGGCAGTCGAGGACCAAAAATCTGGACCGGCTCCCCACAGGGTGGAGGAGGGGCGGCGCAGATATGCGGACGCTGTCAAACGCATTCGCATGGCTGTACTGCCTCTTAACTACTTGGCGGAGTCGCTGAAACCGGAGGAACACACAGCGCTCCAGGACCTCCTCATGTAGGAAGTATTTAGAGGGGAGGACTAGGCGGCGTCCTTCCTGGGACTAGAATTTAGAGAAGATATGCTGCAAATAGACTGTATAATTGATGCGTCCGCCGATTGGCTTATGAAGTACGCTCCAAAGCTGGGAGGCTGGAAGGGCCCTGTCCTTTGCGCGAAGAGAGCGGAGGATATGCCAATCATGCACAGCACGACGATGTTCCTCCCTAGGTGTGGGGACAGAGCCTATGAGTTCGCCTTGGGTCTGGTGAAAACCAGAACCGGGGGCTCAGCATCTCGTCCTGGCGCGTCGCAAGCAGGAAAATGGAGGAGATCGGAGGAATGAAAGGATGGAGATTGTACCTGTACATCGACGATGAGTCGTACAGGTACGTCCGGGCAGCGAGCTTCTGCCTGTACTACGGGTTCAGTACGGTGGTCATGCGGCCCAACAATCCGACGCTTGCGACTCCCCTAAGCACAGTCTCTGACAAACCGGCAACGTCTGGAGCAGTCCCGGAGGTAGCAATAATGCAGGTGGACGAGGAGTCGAAGCAGCAGGGATGTTGAACTAAATATCAACCCCTCCACGACGTCAGTAATCTCGTTTACGAGACGTAGGACCCTACCCGGTCTTAGGAAACTCTCCCTATGGGGTAGTGAGATAGGAATGACGAACAGCGTAAAATACCCCGGGTTGACGCTAGACTCCACGCTGAGGTGAAAGCAGCACTTAAACCTGACCTTGGTCAAGGCGACAAAAGCCTTAATGGTGTGCAATCGGCTCTCAGGAAGGTCCTGGGGTTTAAAGCGAAGGATAGTTAGATGGTTGTATACCATGATCGTGAGACCGATAATCACATATGGGGCGGTAGCCTGGGCCTCAGTAGCGTCGCAAACATTCGTTAAGACTAAACTACTGAAGCTACAGCGGCTTGCCTGTGTCTGCATGACGGGCGCAATGCGAACCTGTCCAACGGCAGCTCTGGAGGTTCTCGTCATCGGTCTGGTAGCCAAACTCACCCCTCTGCAAATAACGGCAGGGGGGGTGGAAAAGGTAAAGTAGTCTCATCCCCGAGGATGGATATGATAAGTGGCAAGTTACCATTGGCCCTCCAACCTCGAGCTGTTGCTGAGGAACAGTCCTATGAGGTGATAAACAGATGGACCGAAAATGTCGGAAGGAATCGGCGCAGGGATTGTGGGCCCACGCACTAGGCGCCCCATACCCATGGTTGAGTTTCCGAGCATTTTCCAGGCAGAAGTTTACGCCATAAGCCGGTGTATAGAAATAAACCTGCATCGCAACTATCGCAATGAGCGAATAGCCATTCTAGGCGCTAAATTCGATCTCCTCTTACGAGATCAAATCGCTGCTAGTACAGGAGTGTAGGGAGAGGCTGAATAGGCTYGCGGAAAGAAACCAGGTACACCTAATCTGGGTGCCTGGTCACAAAGGTATAGCTGGCAATGAGCTCGCCCGATCCGCAGGTATAAGACACGTTAAGCTGCTAATGGGAGGTTACAACCTGAAAAGGTTTAATATCATTGTAAACCTCCCCAGGAGCAAACTCAGGCTTCTAGTCGCATGGCACACTGGCCACTGAAAGCTAAATAGGCATCTGCACAGCATGGGCCTTTCAGCTTGCGCCAGCTGCCGTTTCTGCGACAGGGAGCCTGAAACTCCGTTGATCGACTGCTCGGCAGTCTGTTGACGCAGATATAAGGCCCTTGGAGTGTTGTTTCCGGATAGGGATCGCATTGCCACGCTAGCGCCAAGTAGTCTACTGGACTTCATTGATAAGCTGGGTCTAGGCGAGTCAGTATGAGCAAGGAGAGGACACAATAGACCAAAGGTCGCAGTGCATTTCTCATCACTATTCATTCATTCATTGAATAAACGGAGTTCCAAGTTAACACCACTCATGTCACCTTTTGGTGAATACAAATTCAAGAGACTTTCTTTTGGGTTGAACATTTCTCTGGAAATTTTCTAAAGATGCTGATTCAAATTTTTGGTGATATATTTAGGAGTCTTTGTTTATTTTGATGATATTATAATCGTGGCGTCAGATGAGGGGGAACATGATAAAAACTTGGCAATTGTTCTTGAGCGTGCACGAATACATAATTTTAAATTCAACCCGGAAAAAAAATCAGTATCGTAAATTGCTTTTGCATCTAAGACCCTAAGCAAAAGTGAACAGATGTGCCCACAAATTGAAAAGATAAACAAAAATATTCTTCTTCTTGATTGGCGTAGACACAGCTACGCGATTATAGCCGAGTTAACAACAGCGCGCCAGTCGTTTCTTCTTTTCGCTACGTGGCGCCAATTAGATATTCCAAGTTAAGCCAGGTCCTTCTCCACTTGSTCCTTCCAACGGAGTGGAGGTCTTCCTCTTCCTCTGCTTCCCCCGGCGGGTACTGCGTCGAATACTTTCAGAGCTGGAGHGTTTTCGTCCATCCGGACAACATGACCTAGCCAGMGTAGCCGCTGTCTTTTAATTCGCTGAACTATGTCAATGTCGTCGTATATCTCGTACAGCTCATCGTTCCATCGAATGCGATATTCGCCGTGGCCAACGCGCAAAGGACCATAAATCTTTCGCAGAACTTTTCTCTCGAAAACTCGCAAAGTCGACTCATCTGTTGTTGACATCGTCCAACCCTCTGCACCATATAGCAGGACGGGAATTATGAGTGACTTATAGAGTTTGGTTTTTGTTTGGCGAGAGAGGACTTTGCTTCTCAATTGCCTATGACTGTCAACAGTGACGTGCGTGCCAAGTCGCGAGTGCGACGACTGTTTGTTTGATGACAGGAGATATTTCGTCTTGCCCTCGTTCACTGCCAGATCCATTTGTGTTGCTTCCTTGTCCAGTCTAGAAAAAGCAGAGCTAACGAACAAAAAGAACAAAAATATTACTATGAAGAAAATGTGAAGTCATTGCCATTATTGAAGGTGGGAGATTTGGTAATTCTTAAAAAGAAGGGAACGGCATTACGAAAGAATTATGGGACAGGGTAATGACCGTTCATACATTATTCGGGCTGTATTTGAGAATCACTTCAAACGTAATCGTTGATTTATTGCTAAAACTAGTAATAAAGATGTTTATAGCCGAACAATGGCGGATTTGCAGTCCTAGCCGCTCTAGGCCCCAGGCCATGTGCCGCCCCTTTCTCAGCACCCATCATTATAGACTAAAAACATAATTCATGAATTTACTTTATTCCCACTTTCAATTGATTCATAAAATTGTTTAACTAAAACTACCGGATAAAGCTAGTTTATAAAATTTTCCGAGATTCCAGGGATGATTGGGCATTTACGGAGTCACAACGGCGCGATGCACGCGCGTAATAAAAATAGGTTAGGTACCTAAGTACCTACTCTTCCTAGATACTTTATATGTACGATGCACGAAATTATTTATACTTTGATACTCAAAAAAATGATTTGGGAAGATTATATAAGCATACGGCTAAGATACTTTTCATTTGAGTTATTTCTTGTTAACATTTTTGTTATCAGTGATATTTTTGGCACGATTTGCCGCCTTTAATATCTGGCCGCCCTAGGTCCGGGCCTACTGGGTCTTTGGGAAAATCCGCCACTGTAGCCGAGTTTACAACAGCGCGCCAGTCGTTCTTTCTTTTCGCTGTTTGGTGCCAATTGGATATTCCAAGTGTAGATAAGTCTTTCTCCATCAATTATTTCCAACTGATTGGAGGTTTTCCTCTTCCTCTGCTTGCCCTGCTGTTACCGCGTGGAATACTCTCAGAGTTAAAGTGTTTTCATCCATTCGAACGACATGCCCTAGCCAGGGTAACCGTTGCCTCTTAGTCCGCTGATCTATGTTAATGGCGTCGTCCATTTCGTACAGTTCTTCGTTCGCTCGACTGCGGTATTCGTCATTGCCAATGCGGAAAGAACCACAAATTCTTCCAAGACCTTTCTCTCGAAAACTTCTAAAGCCGGCTTTCTAAATGTTGTCATCGTACATGTCACTGCACCATGACCTGTAGAATATAGTCTTTGTACGTCGAGAGAGTACTTTACTTCTCAATTGCCTATCCAGTCTTAAGTACCACATGTTGGTAAGACTCATTCTGCGTTGGTTGAAATTATCTACTACTTCGAAGTTATGACGCTCTACAGTGGAGTTCGCAAACTGTGGACGGCACTGTCATACTATCGATGGTTTGGAAAATTTTATCAAATACATTTTTTTTTTTTAGTTATGTTAAATTTTGTAATAGTAATACCTATGTCAGAGATAATGAGATGTTTAACTCCTCTCTCACTGGAAGTGAGAGAACAATTGCTAAACGTCAAAACCACCTAAACTTTGACAGTTGATCGAGTTCAGGAGGTTTGACGTTTAAAAATTGGAAACGAGCGATGGCCAGATTGAAATCTTAGCGAAAAAATACGTAAGCGGAGGGATTTGTTGCATCGTTCAATACCACTTGTAAAATATGTAAAACAATGAAAATTAAATAAATTTGTGAAATTTAAAGGTATTTGATGAAAGGTTTTGTAATTTGAAGCATTATAGTATTATTTTCAATGGAAAATGATTAAATCCTTTTATTGGGCATTGAAAGGTCAAATATCAGTTATTCTAATATACTTTAAAAAAATTTAAATAGTTTCTCCATATAATGAATAACCAGTATATAGTAATTTTTATTCGTACTAAATGTTGGTTGTTTTAATTTAAATGCCCAAAAATTATTATTTTGTCCAATCTGGTCATAATGGAAAATGTTATAAAAAACGTTAATTTTGAGGTGCTCTCACACTGGAATAAGTTTAACATCCCTTTATTCCTGCCTATGTGTTAGTGAAATTGACATTTTCTTCAAAACTTTTATTTTTCCAACTTGGCAACATTGTTAATTAATGTCAAAGTCGTTTCGTTGTAACGCGGGATCTCGACAGGCAAAAATTAATGGCATACTAACTGTTAAATCAATTGATATTGCCATTGCCAAATTTGTATGTGGGCATTTTTAACATAACATAATAATTTAAGCAAAGGCGTAGGGTAGGTAGGTTCGAAATGATGTAGCGCATATTTTGAGCTCTTGAAAATTTTGTTTTAGCACACTGCCAAATGCCGTTGGGTAGGGATGTTTGATGTAGCGCATGTTTTGAGCTCTTGAACTGTTTAAATTTTTTATGTCGAAAATAAAAAAGGAGAAAAATCCTGTTTTTTTTTTTACAAATGTATTTCTAAGAAAAATAAGAAAAGGCAAAAGATCCCTTTTTTACAAATGTATTTCTGGGAAAAATGAGAATTCATATTTTTGGACTACTATATAATAATTGTGGCCTCAATTTTATATATCAATWAAAACGATAAATTCAATCTGAGCAATATTTTGATTTATGCTTGTATAAGTTTATCAAATTTATGACTTCGCTCATTCCCAACCCATTTTGCATAATTTTTCTGTAAATTAGCAATATTAAACTAAATATTAATTCTTTGGAAAAAACTTATTTTGAATATGTACTTTTACAAATGTACTTTAACACGACCGCCTTAATACTCGCTCAACTAAATTTAATACTACGGAAATGAAAATGCCATCGGCGTATACATAAATGGGATACGTTGCCTCTTCGAAATTTTCATAGAGATGAAAACTTCACCGTGAAACTGCTGAAGTGACAGCTTATTGCTTTCAATATATGGAATACTAATTCCATAAGCAATATGGAGTATCCACAGGCAATAGGCACGGCAATACAGTTAGTATCACATAAATCTTATCCTATTGAGATGCCCCGTAAAGGTCCGTCTCCAGCTCTTAAGCAATTGCTCAAGAAAAAAATTCTTTATATCTTTAGCCGTAATCCTTATTAGAAGAGCAAGGGGAAATAAACAAAGCTTATATGTGTAAGTATATAAATAACTTCCTTCCGATTTAAGGAATGTGGATGTAGATTCGTCAATTTTATACAAGATTTCAACTAGAACTACATTTCATAATACTGAATTTAAATAATTGTAAGATGAATTTAATGATGACTTTGAATTTCCTTCAAACCAGAATTGTCTCAAAAACATTTTATACAAAAAAACAATAAATTATTAAAAAATCAGTACTAGATTTCTATAGAGCTGCATACTATCACATAAAATTTCAAGCATCAAATTTTCTTGACCATTTCTTAAGAATTTTTTGATATGAAGTTTTTACATTCCTTGAAAGCTGGAAACTACCTTTAAAATCTATTGCTATTGCCATTCCCAAATCTGCATGTGGGCATTTGTTATCATAACATAATCATTTGCGCAAAGGCTAAGGGTAGGTAGGTACGACCTGATGTAGCGCATGCCTTGAGCTCTTGAAAATTTTATTTTATCACTTTTTATCACAATGCATCCGGTACGTAGCTGATGTAGGGCATATTTTGAGCTCTTGAACTGTTTAAATCTTTTATGAGGAAAAAAAAAGAATTAGGATCCTTTTTTTTACATATGTATTTCTGGGAAAAATAAGAATTCATATTTTTGGACTACTATATAATAATTGTGGCATGCATTTTATATACCAATTAAAATAATAAATTTTATATGAGCAATGATATTTTGATTTATGATTGTATAAGTTTGATAAATTTAAGACTTCGCAATTTGCATAATTTTTCTGTAAATTAACAATATTGAACCCAAAATAAATTTTTTTGGAAAAATGCTATTTTAAAAATGTATTTACACTTACACTTTTCAAAATTTCATATTACTGAAATGAAAATGCCGACGGCATACGTGCAAATGGGATATGTTGGCTATTCGAAATTTTCATAGAAATGAAAACTGCGCTGTCAAAGTGCTGAGGTGACAGCTTATTGCTTACAATAAATGGCAAACTAATTAGTATTCCATATATTGTAAGCAATAAGCAATATTGAGTCACCACAGACAATAGGCACTGCAATACAAATAGTAAGACTTAGATTTTATCCTGTCGAGATGCCCTGTAAGGGTGCATTTCCCAAATGACTCAGTAAGCTCTTTCGATTCATAATATTGATTGCACTAAAATTATCGAAATTTCGATCTTTTAGTACCTGCAGAGAGGCCGGTAACGTTGTACACTTCGATACCAGTGATGCCAACTTAATGGGTGACCACTAAGACTAGTGGTTTTTCTTTCCCTCTATTGTCCGAAAAACTTTTTTAGTGGCTGGTGGTTTTTTAGTGGTAAATACTATCTGACGGTAAATACAAAAAATTAATAATATATATTATATATATTCTTCACAATTGCTAAGCTTTTAAAGAGCTACGAATAAGACCTGTTATATCACAAGGGGGGAGCTATTTTAACAGCTACATTCCACTATACTCAATTGTTTGACATACTCATACGTTCTCTTTAATATTTTTCGCTCTTTCTTTCTTTGTAACAGAATTAATCTTCATTTTTTTTTAAATATTTTAAAGATAAAATTTCCTTGTAATGTACTCCGTCATTAATATACTCATATAACAATGTTTAGTAAACGACAGTATTCTCAAAAATTTAGAGATTTCTGGCCCAAAGACACTATTTTAAAAGATTTGTTACAAGTTGTAGATGATAATGACGGCGATAAAGCAGCTAGTCATTGTATTTTTATAAGTTTAAAAGTATAAACTTTTAAATTAGTTTGCGATTATTAATAATTATTTATTTAAAATATCTTAAATTTCATTTTAATGACTTTTCTTTTTTTTTTTTCTTTTAACTATTTACATTAGTTAGTTCAGCTTGGAGAGAACGCTAGTGATTTTAGAGTCGACACTAGTGGTCCCTGGAAAAATATTCTGGCCACACTGTTCGAGACGTCCATTATAAATAAAAGGAAATATGAAGTACGCGGAGTTAAGGTGGTCATCTTTATATTCGAAAAGTGAATGACAATTGTTTTCTATTTATCTCTTTAAACTACGGTCTTTTATTTAATAGCATGTACTTTTATTTCGAGGAAACTCTCACTGGAAAGGATCGTATCCAGCCATATTAAAAAACCAGATTATTATTACCGATTTCACTATCCGGGTAGTACAATCGGTGTGCCAGATATTAAGAATGAATCGGAAATAAATACTATTCGCTTGAGTTGTAAGATGGCAGGACAAGTACTCCAAGCGTGCTCGCGATTAATAAAAGTAAGTTATATTTCAGGTTATGGAATTATATCGACTTCTATGAGGGCTCTACAAAAGCAGTGCCCCGCGACATCGCCGTTAAAAGGAGTATCTAAGGCTGCGATTTAGAAAAGCATCCTCCGATTTCGGGGTTACCGGTCCTCCAAATAAAGAATATATGTGTATACATATAGTTGCCGCCGATTTATGGTTTTTCAGATATTTGCATTTAAAGTTCAAAAAATTTGTGTGTTTGCCGATTTATAATGCATTTTACACTTATATTTTATACTTTTATGGAACGCTACCATTCTTTTAGCGCCGCGATTCGAAGGTATAATCTGAAAGAGGATAAGGGAAGACTTTAGTATACCGTCCCATGATTTCGAGAATAAAATGGGTATGGTCGGATAGAGGAGATTCTCCAGATTACGAATATATATGGTTATAGCAGCAGGAAGCTTATAGTTTTCGAGATATTCGCGATTAAAGTTGAAATTTTGCAATATTTTAATTACATGCGGTGGCTCCATCGCGTAATCGGACAAGAGTTTTTCTAATATAAATGTCCTCCAAACATAAAAAAATCAGAATGAGTTTTTTGCTTTTATTTACACTTAATATTATCGTCTGCTTAGATGATAAAGAAAAGGTAACTTTTTTAAATATAAGCTGTCAATTTAAATAAAAAAACTAAAACAATTCAATTTTTTATGCTCAACGAATAATCGGACAAAAAAAATAGAGCCACTTAATGTATAAAAAAAAAGGAGTCAATACTTAGTTGCATAACCCTTGTTATCCAGAACAGCCTGTAATCGCTCTGGAACAGATTCTACCAAGTTTTGACAAACCTCCGGCTCTATGGAATACCAAGCCTGTAATAAGGCCTCCTTTAGCTCACCTAAGGTGTTAAACTTTTTCTGATACACTCTTCTACTTAATTCCTCCCACAAATGCTCGATTACATTAAGGTCAGGGCTCTGCGGTGGTGTTTGTATTAGTTTAGGGCAGTTGTGTATCAACCAAAGCTTTGCAACGCCCGATGTGTGCTTGATAAAAAGCAAATTTGTMCGCGATACAAAACTTCTCTGCACTTTGCTTAACATTTTCTTTCAAAATATTGAGATAGCCAAATTTGTCCATTTTACCATCAATAAAATGCAAATTGCCTACTCCAGAACTTGACATGCATCCCCAAACCATGACAGAGCCCCTCCGTGCTTCACAGTGGATTTTGTATTTTTATGAGCAAATTCGGCATTTGGTTTACGATACACAAACATTTTGTCATCTGATCCATGCAAATTAAATTTGCTTTCATCAGTGAATAAATCCTGAAAACTAGCTATCAAAATAAATGTATTTTGRGAAGAAATAATGTGAAACTACCTGATTCCAAAAGTCTTTTGATTTTAATAAATACTCCTTAGCATATTTCAGCCTTTTGTTTTTATTTTGATGGCTAATGAAAGGTTTTTTTCTTGCAACTCTACCATGGTAATCGTATTTGTGTAACGTATTACGAATAGTATTTAGGCAGACATCTTTTCCACAACGATTTTTTAAAGAAACTTTAAGTTCTTTTGCCGTGTTGAAATGATCTTTTGCGACTTCCTTTACCATAGAACGCTCTTCTCGCACAGATAATATCTTGCCTTGACCTTCTCTGTTTCTATTAGCCAATCTGAACTCATGATGGAACCTCTTGATCACATCATGGACCGTGGATTTGCTTCTTCCTACCAATTCAGCGATTTCTCGGACGGTTTTACCT
>NW_017537475.1:68028-70461 GCF_001853355.1 Bactrocera latifrons | reverse complement strand
CCGAAATCCTGGGACGGTATACTAAAGCCGACCCGAGGATAATCTTTGAGAAGGGTATATGTGTATAAATTTTTTAATCCAGATTATACCTTCAAATCGCGGCGCCAAAAGAATAGTAATATTGCCACTTTTATATCCACTAACACTTCACTAATTCGTTTCTAATAATTTATTTTATATTAAATAGTGTAAACACAACTTTAATGCCATATCAAACTTTAATGGTAATGAATTTAGTTATGACCTCATAATCTTTATTTTTTCTTATTTTTATTCCATTACAAATATGGTAACATTAATTTTTTGATTGCTAGTTTACAACCATTTTCTTATTAATGAATTTTGTTATGAAATTAAAGTTATTTTTGCACTAGTGGATGTAAAAGTTAGAAATGTAAGTGTAAAACTGCATTATAAACCGAAGAAATAGTTGATTTTTTGAACATTAAATGCAAATATCTCAAATACCATAAATCAACCATATATATATATATATATATATATCTATATATTCTTGATCGGGAGGTCGTCTATCCGTACATACCCATATCACCCCCGAAATCGTGGAATGCTATTCTAAATCGCAGCCAAAATTAATGCAAAAACACTAATGGTTATTTATAGTATATAAATCAAAAGTAATTACAATAGTTTCAGCTGCTTTTGGCCTACATATTGATGCTATTATTGCCCCTAGATGGCGACGATTTCTGGTATTATTTCCAGATATTCTGACCCACTAAGTCTATGATCCAGTACATACAATACATAAATAATCATTCGTGTATGTAAACTTTTTTAATATGAATTAGGCGCAATTTAAGCTTTAGCATTAATTTTTTTCATATGGAGCGCACATATATATACTCGCTGCATAACTTCTCGTTACTTGGTGTACGCGCAATTTAACGTAGGTCTGACATTTTGAGCTTCAATTCGTTACACTTTCCACGTATTTTTATACTTTTAATTATAAAGTTAAATCCAAGGGGACAAGTCAGATTGGGAGCTATGTTGACTAGTTGAGCTCCGGGGGACCGTGGAGGTCCTCTGTTGGCCACTCGAGGTGGGTGGCGACGCAGCGCGCGAACTATGTGCTGGTTGCACAGCCGTAGAGGCTAGCGTCGCAGTATTGCGCAGGCAACAAGGAGCCACGTAACGTGTGGTCCACTCCGTATGGGTCTTAAGGCCTGATCAGGTCTTGAGATGGCTCCATCCATTGCATGTGTTGCACCTGACCGAGGTGGAGTTTGGATGGAGCCTTTTCGCGCAAACGCAGCAGAAGAATTCCTCCAGGCCCGGGTTGGACTCAATGCCAGCACGAGTCAGGAGGATACGGAGCAACCCTGCTGCAAGGCGTTGCTCCAGTGACGACACACACAAATCAACACTCACCGATCCAAATGGGGTTAGATCGCCCAAGAAACAGCCCTTGGTCGGATGAAAYCCGAGTCAATTCCGGTAACGTAGAACCGGCTGTCGTGGGAATTGATGAATTAAATTATCTACACGGACTGTGTTGTCCTTAATGATGGTTCCTCTACCCATTTCTCCACACATTCCACCTTCACCCATATAGATCTTACAATTTGTTCCACTTCACTCTCTCTGAAAGTTGTTTGGCATTGCATAGATAATTTGCATGGTAGCGATCATTTTCCTATCATAGCCAAAATCTCCTCCCATAATTCCAATTTCTTCAAACCCAGAATATTTTTTAACACTGATTCAGCTGATTGGCCCAAATTTCAAGATTTTTGTTTACGTTACTCAGACACCCTCCCGCCTACAGATATTATTAATCAGGAAACTTCTATGATTCAGAAGATTATAAGATCTGCTGCAAATCAATCTATATCACAAATCTCTCCTAAACCTCGTAACCATAACCCTCCTTGGTGGGATAGTAAGGTATCTTCTCTTAGACTGCATAAGCAACAAACATGGCATCATTTCAAACAAAATCATTCGTCATCAAATCTTGTTGCATATAAAAAAGCTAATGTYATTTTCAGAAGAAAAGCGAAGCAAGCAAAAGCTAAATCTTTCCAGACATTTACCAGCAGCATTTATTCCTCTTCTGACCCTTAAATGATTTGGTCAAATATAAGAAGACTATCTGGCAATATTTCTTTCTCTCCAATTCTCTCACTCAACACCTCTCAAGGCAATCTACTATATCCACAGGATATAGCTTTAGAATTCGCTAAATTTTTCTCGTCAAACTCTTCTGATTATAATTTCTCCTCTGAATAGTCGTCTAATAAGTACTCTTTACTTGCCTATAATTACGTTTCATCTGCTTTATCCCCTTCAGCCGAATATYTCGACTCAGATATATCTTTAATAGAACTCAATATAGCTCTTTCTGCGGTTAAAGGTAAAACACCTGGGTTAGATAAAGTTTCCTATCCCATCATCAAACATCTTCCT
>NW_017537475.1:56508-61263 GCF_001853355.1 Bactrocera latifrons | reverse complement strand
TCGATTTGAAAGACATTATATAATGATAATGGACGGATTTTGTCATCTGCAATTGGACCGATGGCACTTGCCACTAAGAACCGAGGGATATGGTCGTCATTTTGTTTTGGCGCAGGAAGTGGTACAAAGTCACTGAATTTTGGTCGTTTGTTGGGACGTTGCAAATCGGGATCGAGTAACCGAAACCTATTGCTTTCGGGGGGTCGGCCCCGTTCATGGTGTCAAATGATAACTACGGCACTGACTTTTTTTTTTTTTTTGCACTTAGTTTTTTTTTCTTTTTTAACAACTACAACTATAAGGAGCTGCGGTAACTGAATCGGCTAGACTATCGTTGTCGGTCGCAAAGAGGAAAAGAACGCGTGAAAAGGCCACGGGACGTGTTTACGCTTTGAACCACTTTGAACTGTTGGAGATTTATATTCACGGACGGTTCAAAAAAAATCCAAACCTCTTTTGCGATCGTTAGCGAGAAAGGTAAGCCAATTTCCTATGGACTGCTTTTTCCCTTTTGTTCGATATTCATTGCTGAAGCCACTGCGATTTTCCATGTTGTTCTACAAGCCACAAAAAGCCAGGGAAAATATGTAATATGCACCGACAGCTTATCACGTTTCCAAGCCATTCAAAATTGCAACAACCACACTAACATCATCATTTCAATTAGGGAATATCTTATTATATATGAAAATAAAATTAAGATAATGTGGGTTCCAAGTCACATTGGGTTATCCGGAAATAATTACGCTGATGTACTAGCAAAGAATGCATCCAACACGCCCACAATTACATAAAGTTTCTTTATGAAATCTGATATATTCCGACTCATACACCAAAATAGGCTTTCTAAATTGGCAATTGATTAGGCCTCATATAACCACCATTCTTCAATAGTTAACACAGCCAGAATCAAATCGTTATACCCATCAACAGTTGCAACTAATTTTATAACACCATACACTCGACTACGGATTGGACATACTATACTGACGCATGCTCACCTCCTCGGAAGAAACAGTACCAACTGCTGTCCGTTTTGTAACTCAACAACAACTGTGCTTCATATATTAGAATTTTGTCCAACACTGAAAGATAAGAGAGAGCAACGGAAGAAAATATAAAAACCATCTATCGTTTTCTTAAAGAATGTGATCTACTGAGGAGAATTTAAGCCAACACATTTATTCCACGGACAGCTGATAGTCTCTGGTTGTACATATGTTATTAACATTATATAAGCTTTTATAAATAAATAAATAAAATAAATATCCATTAACACTTCACTAATTCGTTTTTAACCATTTATTTTATATTAAATATTGCTCGTGCTCAGTTCTTTCGCGTTAAACTCTTTTTTCCGTTGGAGGTCACCCCGATATGATATAAATTTTATAATATCAAAGTTTTTTACTTAGGAAAAAGAATCTCGCGAAAAAACAAACAAAGAAAAATCGTTAAAAATCCTACATATTGGTGTTTAAGGAGTTAGGTGTGTTTCAGAGGTACAAAACAAGGTATCATATATTTGAATAATATAATATGTTATATATAGGTATATATTCGAACAATATCTCCTGAAATTTCGATACAAAAATTTTGAAAATTCCGCCGTTGAGACCGCATTTCCCTGGGTGTCTTTCAAAAAAGTGCTCTCGCCGTGGAGAGCATAACTTATTATTGGTTCATATAAAGTTAAGCATATTCTGTTAGTACATATGTAAATCTCGTTTTTGAACTTAGGAAATAAAAAAATATTAAAATTGTCCTTCTTTTCTCGGACTTTGAACAAAAAATCTCAATTTTGGTAAAATTTTCGGCATTTATTGGTCAGAAAATAAGTTATAATGAAACAAGAAAAAAGCYTTCGTTCAATAACTAGATAATATTATAAAACGTGGAATATAAGAAATCGTGTCCACTGGTTTCAAAAACACAGTTTCGAGAAAAACGCGTTTAAAGACAGTGCACTTAGCGCAGCTAGCCTTGAGTGCACAAGTTCTCAAGGCTGTATCTCCGAAATTATTACTCAGATCAACTTTAAAATTTAGGACTATATTCTAGAGGCATTGTAGAATTTAATAAAGCAATCAAAAAATAAGAAAATCGATTTTTGGAAATTTTTAAGCCCACCTAACCTCTTAAGATGTGACAATGCTCGTTTTAAAATTTTGTAAAATTTTTACATGCATGGTCCTGTTCTTAATGTTAATATTAAAGGCTCAAATTTTCAGGAAATTTTGTTTAGGGTATTTCCAAGGAAATTTCATGAGGGGATTGAAAAAAATTAATAGTTCAAAAAAAAAATCCTACTATATATACATACAAATATCTATTTTCTTAATCTGGAGGACCTCTTTTATCCCTATATAGCCATTTAAACCCCGAAATGGTGAGATGCTATTATAAATCCCAGCCAATTAAGAATTTGAGTTGGCCTTAGAATACCATACCCCAATTTCATCCGACCAAGGACTGTTTTTGGGGCGATCTAACCCCGTTTGGATCGGTGAGTGTTAATTTGTGTGTGTCGTCACTGGAGCAACGCCTTGCAGCAGGGTTGCTCCGTATCCTCCTGACTCGTGCTGGCATTGAGTCCAACCCGGGCCCGGAGGAATTCTTCTGCTGCGTTTGCGCGAAAAGGCTCCATCCAAACTCCACCTCGGTCAGGTGCAACACATGCAATGGATGGAGCCATCTTAAGACCTGCTCAGGCCTTAAGACCCATAGGGAGTGGACCACACGTTACGTGGCCCCATGTTGCCTACGCAATACTGCGACGCTAGCCTCTACGGCTGTGCAATCTGCACATAGTTCGCGCGATGCGCCGCCACCCACCTCGAGTGGCCAACACAGGACCTCCACGGTTCCCCGGAGCTCAACTAGGCAACATAGCTGCCCACCACACATCCCTCCCTCACCCCCAGGATCACCCACGGACACCCGCAACAAACCCGGCTACTTCAATTCAACTGCTACGGACTCCAGAGCAAGAGAGCGCGTATCGATATCTACTGTCCAAAAAACCGCTCAGATCTTCTGAGTTGTGCCGGTTTCAACGTTATACGTAAAGATCGGGAGCGAGATAATGGTGGTGGTCTAGTCTTCATATTGCACAACACCGTRCAGTATCGTCTAATCGATGAAGACATCGACCGCAGGGATACTACCCTAGAATGTGAGGGCATAGCTGTCCGGTCAGGCGATGTCGATCTCGAAATATTTAATATATACATCCCCCCAGTTACATGTTGCTCTACAGGATATCACCCGAATATAGGTGCGCTACTTCGTGGTGAAAAYCGTTTGGTGCTAGGCGACTTTAACGCGCACCACGATCTTTGGCATTCCTGTCTGTCAAATGACAGTAGGGGGATGGAGCTGGCTGGCAGATTGACGATTCGACATTCTGCACAATGAATGACGAAGTCCCCACCAGAGTTATGGGCACCTGTAGTAGCTCGCCCGATATTACAATTGCTAGTGGTGGTCTGGTAAATAGCATAACCTGGCGACCTATGCTAACTCTCGCATCAGACCAGCTACCCATAATTATCTTTGTCCAACCCGAAGAGTCACGACGACCGAGTTAAAGCTCAATTCAATGGTCATACCTCTTCGACAGTTTACACTGCACCCTTCAGTAGACAAAGTCAAACGTTGTGTTAACCGACGAATCAACATGCTAATGCTAAACCATCTAGGGTCGACGGGAGTAAGATATCTCACCAAGGTCCTCAACCTGTCGCKAACCACTCTTCAAATACCCGATGTGTGGAAAGTCGGAAGAGTGGTACCACTACTGAAACCTGGGAAAGCCGCCAACAAAGGGGAATCTTATCGCCCAATAACTCTCCTCTCCCCAGTAGTGAAGACACTTGAAGCCTTGTTACTCCCGACCTTCACTCACCACCTGAGCCTAGCCAGCCACCAGCATGGATTCCGTAAAATGCACAACACCACAACAGCACTTAGCGTCATAAACGCTAAAGATAGTTCGTGGCCTCAACCAGAAACCACCCTGTGAGAGAACTATCCTCGTAGCGTCGTTGGACCTGTCAAAAGCTTTTGACACGGCCAACCACACAAAAACCACGCTTCCTCCAGGGCTCAAGAGGTGGACCATGAACTATCTGCACGGTCGTCAGTCATCCGTACTATTTCGAGGTGCAACATCTAAACTGAGAAGAATTAAACAGGGGGTTCCGCAGGGTGGTGTCCTCCCCCCGCTACCTTTTAACTTCTACATTTCGAAACTCCCGCAACCACCGTTTCCATAACCTCGTACGCTCCAACTTTCCCCTACCAAATCCACAGCGACCATATTCACGAACTGGACGRAGGAGTATAGACTRGRRCTTAATATTGCAGTCGACGGCGTCAAAATTCCGACTGTAAATAACCCTAAGATTTTAGGTGTCACCTTCGACAGTCTATGCTCCTTCTCTCCACATACGACCGCGATTATTGCCAAAGTACAGAGCCGAAACAAAATTCTCAAGTCGCTAGCCGGCAGCACATGGGGAAAAGACAAAGAAACGTTGTTGGCAACTTACAAGGCAATCGGCCGGCCGGTCCTTAACTATGCAGCACCCATATGGCCGCCTGGATGCAGTGGCACGCAGATGAGGAAACTACAGACCTGCCAGAATACAGCACTCCGGACCACGACGGGATGCCTCTTGATGTCTCCCATCGAACACCTACATAGTGAGACGCTTAAGCTCCCAGTTAAGGAGCATAATGAACTCCTCTCCA
>NW_017537475.1:41207-56203 GCF_001853355.1 Bactrocera latifrons | reverse complement strand
AAACGCGAGTGACCCTTGCGCAACTTCGTTCTGGATATTGTAGCAGGTTAAACTCCTACTTATCCAGAATAGACCCTGACATACCCAACGTATGTCCTGCATGCAACGAGTCTCCGCATGACACTGACCACCTCTTTGCATGCCCAACCAACCCCACCCATCTAACACCCTTTTCCCTTTGGTCCGACTCCGTCGAAACAGCACGTTTCCTGGGCCTCCCGTTAGATGACATTGACGACAATACTGATAACTCTCACCATCCCAACAGGGACTGATAACCGTTAAAACCACAACAACACAACCAAGTGGGCAAATGCTTTCCCCCCTGCTATGAAGTCTTTTAGCACTGCTAACCAACAATGGGATCCGTTGCCAAGGGTACCCAGACAACATTGTAATTATAGCCAGAATCAAATTTTAAGACACTCTCTGCGACATAATACATAAAGAGAAAAGGGTGGTGTAGTGGAGTTGAGTTGAACATCAACCCCTCCAAGACGACCGAGGTGCCATTTAGTGACGTTGGTCACTACCCGGCCTCAGGAACCTTACACTTGGGGGTGGAGTAGAGAGATAGAGATGACCAACAACGTGAAATATCATAGTCCCACGCTGGATTCCACTTTGCGGTGGAAGCAGCATGCTGACCGGACCTTCGTAAAAGCGACAAAAGCATTAATGGTGTGCAATCGAATGGCGGGAACATCCTGGGACTGTAAGCCAAGGATCGTTAGGTGGTTGTACACCATGATGTGGTAAGTGGCACTATATCATTAGCCCTCCTCCCGAGGGACAGCATTACCAAAAAGGTTAACTTCACGAACAAGTTGAAGGTTAYCCTTTGCAGCAAGGATGAGTGGAACATGCTTTTGAGGAATAATACGATGAAGTGCTACACTGACGGCTCGAAAACGTCGGAGGGAATCCGTGTAGGCACCGCAGGTCCAAGCAGTAAGCCTCCGTACCTATGGGAAGTTTTCTTAGCATTTTCCAAGCAGAAGTCTTTGCCATAAGTCGGTGCATAGAGATAAACCTCCATCGCAACTATCACAATGAGCGAATAACAATACTTCGCGATAGTCAAGCGGCACTAAAAGCGATCTCCTCAAATCGCTACTGGTGCTGGAGTGCAGAGAACGGCTGAATAGCCTAGCGGAACGTAACCAGGTGCACCTATTCTGCGTGCCCGGTCACAGGAGTATAGCCGGTAACGCACTGGCTGACGGGCTCGAAAAACATTGGCAAAAAATGCATGGCATGCGAAATGCTAAGTTGCYAATTTGGGGGTACAACCACAGCAGGTTTAAATTTGTAATTAACCTTCCTAGGGACAAACTCAGGCTACAAGTCGCATTTTGCACCGACCACTGCAAGCTGGATAGGCATTTATCTAATATAGGCCTATCCTCTTGCGCTAACTGCCGGTTCTGCGACAGGGAGCCTAAAACACCAGAACACCTGCTAATCGACTGCACAGCAGTCTATATAGGCAGGATTAAGACCATTGGATCCATGTTTCCGAATAGGGATCGCATCGCCTCACTAGTACCCGGCAGAATATTAGACTTTATCCATATACTGGGGTTAGTGTCGCGGTGCATTCCTCATTTATTAATATTATCTATATACTTACGCACAGAAGTACATTTTCTTTGTTAATTTTCTCTTGCTCTTTTAATATGGGTCATTCACTAAGGAATATAACAAGCAACATCTGGAAGACGCGCTAAGGATTTTTAACAGAATTGTATTATTGTTTAAATGACTTTTACTGGCCATGGGACCAAAAGATTTACCCAATGCATTGTCTATCGTACAAGAAATATAATTTAATCGAATTAGATTAGTGAATCAGTCAAATCTTTAGTGAAATCAGTCAAATCAAGTGAGTAAATATAGATTAACAATGGCATTAGAAATATTCCTTAACAAAATAATTACAACCCACACTGACATAGTTTACGCTTTGACCAACGTCCCTTCCAACGGAACAGCGGGTATAGCAATTTTGGTTGGCAATAGAGATAAGCGATTTTTCGGCATCTGTGATTTCAGTGATTGCTATTTTTAAATCACTGTGATTTATGGGCGGATAGAGGAGGAGTCGCAGATTTTCGTCATAAGAAGGGTATAGTTAGGGTACGAAGTTATATAGTATATTGATTTAAAGTTGAAATTGTCAACTATTTAAAGTACGAAATTGTGCTTCTCTCTAATATAATTGCTTGACAAAGCTAAAGAGAGTTGTCCAACATTTTACTTGGCTTCGCTTCGAAAACTTTTATATGAACGTATTCATTATAATGCGTACAGAGAATTTTTCTGCCAAAACAATTGTGGGCACGATTACGATTCTTTTGGGGCCGCGATTTGATGGCGGAAAGAGGAGGTCCTTAGGATTAACAAATGTATACACATATTCCCTCCTCAGACTTATAGTTTTGAGTTCAAAAATTTGTAATGATCGTTATTTCCCAATTGTAAAATTAAACACTTGCACTACCCGAAATTAATAAGTAAAACACCGTTGTTTTTTTTTCTGCTGGATTGCAATTCTTTTTTTTCGTTCGTTTGCGGAAATATTGCCTTTACAAAAAATATTACAACGATTGATTTAAAGATAAACCGAAGTTGACACTGGCGTATTGGTCGTACAACGCGTCGTCGTTTCAAAGCGATCGGTATCGAAAAAACACAGCCGCTACTCCTCTTCCCTTTTTGTTGAAGTTTGGTGTGGGTGTTAGTATGGTGTATGATATGGATTGGGTGTTGTAAAATGGAGAATGCGGTGTGCCAGTATTGTGAGTCTACATAAGGTCGTGTGCAAGTGTGGTGTGTGGAGGCCTAGCTAGCCTAGGAGTTGCTGGAGCTGTTGCAAGGGGGCGACCACGTTGCTGAGTCCGGTCGTGCGGCGAGGTTGCGGTCTTGCTGATTGGAGGCGCGTCGAAATGCCGTTGTGTGGACGGCAGACACTAAGTGCTATGAGTACTTCTCTTTGACGGGTCCGTGCTACCCAGCTTTGGTGCGCATGCCGGGCTATAACGTGGCTAAGATGTGACCGCTCACAGTGCTATCACATGGTTGCAGACACGCACTCCTGTGTGGCATGCGTTTGAGCTCGACAATTCAAGCTGTGCCCATGTGCCTGAGCCACCTGCTGATCCCCTTAAAAATAGCGCAGTGCTGCAAGCTGGCATCGGTTTCGGGGCGGCTCCGAAGCCGCGGTCTGTGTTCGTCGGGTTGCCTTTCTTGTAACGGTTGATGCAGTTGTTACAGAGGGTGTTCATGGCGCTGCTACGGGGTCAGCCACAGTGCGCGGCACAGTGACAGACAAACGTATAGTTGGCGTTGGTTCAACCGGCATATCAACATCCATATTATCCTGTGTATAAGAAGACTAAGTGATTATAGAAATATATCATTTGGAGTTTGTTCCACAATCTTTCGAACGAGGTTTAAGTAATTTAGTGCTTTTGTTTAATTATTTTTAATTTCGGCGGTTGTTTTAACGAGTTTTGACAACGTTTCATTATTATAGGTAGTTGCAAAAAAATATTTTACGAGCCATCTAGTTAGCGTTGCAGTTTGGGGAGACAATCATCGTTAATCAGGACACAATCTCCAAGCTTAGGCGCATTTCCTGATGTTTTCCGATACCTCTTGTGGAGGTCTTTTAAGTAGTCTTTTTTTCTATCGGCGACTGAAATTATGACGAAGAATTTTAATTCTCTCCCATCGGCTTAACAACGGCAGCGACTCTAAGCGTAGGCTCAGGGGTGCCCAGAATGCGTGCTACTTTTAGAAAGTGCCCTGGGGTTAGGGCTGTAAGATCTGAGGGAGAGTGTTGTTAGTGCCCGTGAATTGAGTACGGCTTCAAAGCGAATTAGTAATGTTGTGAATTCTTCGTAATTAAATTTTTATCTTCCAGTTACTTTTCTTAAGTGGGATTTAAATCTTTTTACTACGAATTCCCATAAACCACCCATATGAGAAGCGCTTGGGGGGATAAATTGCCAATTAACACCTTGGGTAGCTTTTGTACGATCTTAGGCGAAACTTGCTTAATATTTGTATATAACGGATAAGTAATGTGGCAAGTTATGATTGTTCCGGTAGTATTATGTAAGCTTCCATAATGTAAGCGATTACCCTGAGTGTTCGGGGGTATGATGAAAATCGCTCAAAGATGTCGGTATCATCTTATCTTGTATGGAAAGAGTCGATTTTCGACTTTCCGGGAAAATTATACTTATAGGCGATTTTGGCCGATTCTTGGCATTCCGTTTGTACCATGGATACTAGTTTAGCTAATAGTAACGCACCACATAGTTCCAGTCGTGGTAGACCTATTGCTTTTGGAGGAGCTACCTTTGCCTTGACTACTAGTAGGTGACGTGGTCGCTGTGTCTGATTGTGTTCGCATATAAATGGCACAATATGTTCTTTCAGAAGCGTCGCAGAAGCCATTTAGTTCGACTTTGTGCTCTGGGGCATAATTTACCCATCGTTGGATTTGTATCTGTGAGCTATCACTAAGATTGCCCGCGAACTAGGACCACTTTTCTAAACGAAGTGGTTTCACTTGTTGATCCCAATCAGTTTCGTCTAGCCACAATTCCTGTGTTAGGATTTCTGCTTGTATCATAATTTTCCAAAGCCATCCTGCGGAGTCGACAAATTTTGCCATCGAGGTTAAAATCTGCCCCTTTGTTATGGCGGATGATGACTCAGTAGTGTATGAAAACTGGTCAGATATCGCATTCTATTGTATCCTCAAAGTTTTTGTTGTGCTTTCTTTTTTCAATTTAAGGAAGTCAGTGTCTAATAGATTTTCTTTAGGTGTGTCCTTTAAAATATTATGGTGGTTCGTGGTTATCTTTTTTTAACGGAAACTCTGCTCTTTTTAGAGCTTGTGGGACTTGTGCTAGTGCTATGCTTGTGGAAGACTGTGGCTTCCAGACAGAATATCGCCCACATACGTCTGTTTTTTTAACACTTGTGTTGCCAGAGGAAATTCAGATTTTTTGTTCTCTGCCAATTTGTGCAGTGTTCGAAAGCTAATTATGGAGCAGAGTTTTTAGCTTGTAGTCGCGTCGTGGGTTATTTGGGATTTTCGGAAAATTATTTGTATTAAATAAAAATGTGTCATCAAGAAGTATTTTTGAAATTTTTTCAACACCTTCTAGTATAATTTGTGATATAAAGTCGCTGCATAATAAAAGGTCTATTTGAGCGCGGGTGCTGCAGTTTGGGTTGATAGCTGGGCAGCAAATTTGTTAGCTGCGATAAGACTATAGCTTCTTCTTGTATTCTTATATCCGTTTGGGGGAAAATAGGTAAAGGGTCAGATCTTATTAGAGTTCTGTACTACTCTTCCGCCCATTTCCGTAATTTCAAAGTTGTTTTTTTTTTTGGTTGTTTTATCCCAAAATGCTATGAAAGATCGTTGTGATCCTTGGTCTATTAGGGCCCTGAGCTTAAACAGTTCTGCTCGATGTACGATGGAGACGCCTGACGTGGGTAGTAGTACCCTACTTTGATTTTCTTTGTATAGCGTTTAAGTTTTTAATGCAATGCAGCATTGTGCTTCTTGCCAGTTTTATGGATTTAGGACTTCTGTATTAGATGTTGCAACTAAACTCGTGGCCCTTTTGATATTTGCGCTGTTTGGGGGTGAGCAGTTTTAATTCGAACGCTAACTAACATTAGTTACGAAAAAGTTGCGTTCTCTCTTCTTTTGCGACAGCTCAACCGATCCAGTGGTAACTGTGTTTCCAAATTTTTTTATTAAAATTATATTTATTATAAGAAAACTTTTTTTTTCTTATTTAATATTTGTGTGGAATCATCTGCGCCGTCCATTTCCTTACGTCCAACCACAACCACGAAACGAGCCACACCGTGCTCAATCACCTGAATTAACATAAAGCATCCAATGGAATGGTGTCGTTTATGACAATAAACGCAATTAAATTTGCTTTCACAATCTTTGACTATATGAGCATGTATCAAGCAGTTTGTACACATTCTTTTTGACTTTACAAAATTGTTTCGGTCAATGATATTTACTTTTTTAAATTTCTCGCAAGCTTTAAGTTTATGTCCCCTTTTGCATGGTTCGAATGACGTTTGTTTATATTGTTCGGATATGAACGTTTGATTTTTAAAGAAGCTTATATTTTAATTGTTGTAGCTATTGGCTTGGGGCCTGTAGAAGCTTCTATTGAGGTCGGTTGAATACCTTTTGGTTTGGTTATTTTATTGTCTACCCTTWCGGCGATTTCGTACTGGGTAGTGACAAATGAAAGATGTATCGTATCAAACTGACACTCTCAACAATGAATTTGGTATATGAAATGTCTTTACCCCTCTTTAGTTTTCTAGTACATTGCTTTGAGAGTGTAGTTTCTGCAGGTGTACATGGACTTTTATCGTTTGAAATAATTTTTGGTATTTGTAAATATTTTGATTATTTTGAATCTAAGTTCATTTAGAAGATGTTGTTTTGCAAAATAATTGGTCTCAGTGAATACTGATTATAATGATTATTTGTAAACGAAAATTGAGCCTGAAACTCTTACATAAATAAGAATTTTTTTTTGGAGTTGTTTACTGAAAAAGCCGTTTATTGAATACATAAGTTTTGTATCTTATTTAAAAAAGACGTACTTTAATTATTAACCGCACTTTTGTTACTAATATAAATAGTATGTGTTATGTAAATATATATGTATATATGGTATATATAATATATATTTTGTTTGTTTATGTCCTTATCTTGTATGTAGGCACACCCTAATACTTGGACTTGTWTGTATGTTCTTGTGGAATTAAGATCTCGTTAAAGAGATTAATGCACTATAACGTATATATGCATAATGGTTTGTGCTTTAATATTTTATAAGCAGTCCTGTTTGCCTGCTGCAAGGGGTATTGCGGGCCAGATGCCGATATGGACTTTGAATATAAATTAATTTGTTCGAAATATTTTGATTCTTTGGGTATACCAGCTAAGCGGATTTTATGCTGTATGTAAATATATACGTATGTATGTGTATGCGAATTTTCGTAATTTTCGCAGTAGGAGAGAGAAAAGAAATAATATAATGCAGGATTTTTACCATCTGCACTACACCCAACTCTTTTTTTACAAGATAGATACGTTCCTCAGAAATCCGGGCCGTTTCCTATAGTAAAATGGGAGATACGTCAACTTATTTTAACTAGGAGTTAGGAAATGCATGCTTTTCCTAGCTGTGTGGCATGGAGCCCCATCTTGCATTCTTCTGCCGGAAAGTTAAGTTGGTTAACATAAGGCATCAACGTATCTTGTAAGTGCAGATATGTATTGGATGGATCGCATTGTGCCTTCTATGAATTGTATGGACCCAGGATCTTCTGCAGAAATGCAGCCCCAAATCATCACTGAAAGCGAGTGATTTACCCTGGGAAGAACACTGGAGCTAGAATATTGTTCTAACTTTCTTCTGCGAACGTAATTTTCTGTCTCATTCACTGCTTCTAAACAACATAAATCGCTAAAAATAACCTTTAAAAAAGTTTAAATACAATTTCAATATGCTTTCTATTGTGAGGTTAAATAAATAAATAAAGTAAATAAAAATAAAAGAATGTAAATATTTTAGAAACGTACCTTGCTCCAATAACTGGAATTAATATTAATATTATAATTTTTGTGCAGCTGAGCACACCAACACTCGATGTTGTCTTATCAAATCCGTTAATTTTGGCTTCTTCGCATGTTTCCTCCATTTTTAGCCGCTTTCGTAAAATCTTCTGGCAAGAGTATAAAGAGATGTCTTAACGCTGACGCTTTTAGCGTTTTGTAAAATACTTTGCGCTGACGCAGTTCTAATTTTTAGCGCTTTAGGCGATCTTTCCTTCTACTCGCAGTTTGAGCGATTATTATAGCTAATCAAATAAAAGTTTTTTTTTAAGTTTTTTAATAATCATAATAAGCTTTTTTTTCAGCCACCGATGTTTTAGGAATACAAACAATTTTGCTAGTTTCTGAGTAGCTTGAAGATTCTTCTTTCAAAAGAACTACAAAATGTATTTTCTTGTTTGATAAAATATCACATTTCCTAGGAGCATTAACTAAAGTCCTTGGTACCTTAGTTTGAAAGCGCTGAATGCTGGCAATACAGCTTTGACTTGAGCAACCCCATAATTGGGCTCTGTAGCCCCAAACTGCCTTTAGAACTTGATAATATAGTTTATATAAATTGGACAATATTTCAGCTTTTTCAAGGTAAAGTCGTCATGAATTGATTTGGTGTCGATAAATTTGATGCGCCACTTAGTAATTGCGTTGACTGCTGTCTGCACTCGTCAAGTAGATACTGAAGTTGACTCTCTTACATATAGTACTTTCCATAGCGATGAAACGTATCTTAGGCATAATGCGCTGTTTATAATGTTTACACGTTTTTTTATAGAATTATTTTTTAAATTGCATAATATTTCTCCAGTTATTAAATTGTACCCATGTGCTTTTTTGAGTCTTGTGTCATTAACATTTCTAATTTCTTTAATAGTGACAGGAAATATTGATGTGAGGATCCAACCAACTATTTTCACAGTTTATCTCATACCCATCGTTAGGCGTAAATGTATTTCTCATATGATTTGCAAAAAAGGCAGCTTTCTGTTCTTTAGTTTTGGCCCATGCAGTTTCGGTTAGTTTAATGGTGCTACACGTTTTATTTGTTTATTCATATTTCTTCTAGATTTCTAGAGTAATAGTCGGTGGATTTATCAGCTGTAAGTTTAGCCAGATAAGTTTTGAAATAAATTTTTTTAAACTTTTTAATTTGTGTTCTTAGTTTCGCTGTACATTTATTAAGCTCAGTTTTGAGAGCAGAGGACCCAGGTTGCAGCCAACTCCGTCGAAGCTTGCTTATTTTATGGTTTCACGCGGGTATTTGGTGTACTCATCCACGCAGCGTTTTGAATTATTTTTGTGAAATCTTCAACCTCACAGTGAAATTCAATACCTGTAGATATGTGCTTAAGCTTGGGTCGAAATTATTCACTATACTTTTGAATTTATACCAATTAGTGTGTATATTACATAACGTTGGTTTGGCGGCCGAAATAATTGACTTTTCATACAGAGTAAGTAGCACTGGTGAATGGTCAGAGCTTTGGTCTTAGTATTTTATTGATTATAAAGAAGTCATGAAGGTCTGGCAATTTCTGTCTATCTGCAGACCAAGAAGTGGGTCTTCCCGTCGAAAGAAAATTGAATCCAACTGCTTGTATAGCATTGAGTATTCACTTATATATGTTTGTACTTGCGAACGGTCGCTCTTTAGAAGCTGCTATCCAAAACGACGACCTTTTCGATTTCACAGGATATTTTTTGGAAATATAAACAGCCAAAAAGCAACAAAACTAAAAATCCTTTTTGCGTTGCTCCTCAAGAGAAGGAATATACTGAAGGATTTTGCATCATTAAAGACTATGATCCTATATATAGAGCACAATTTTTTTATTTGTTTTGGTCCTTAAACATATACATATGTATGTATATTTACATTTATATATTTTCGATTTTAATTTAAATATATAGCAAACTGTTTGTAATTATTGAAGGTTCTATTTTATGAGCGTAGACGTTGAGTAAATTTAAAAAGTGTAAGTTTTAAACCTAAAACGCAAATTTCTCTAAAGCTATAAGTTTAAAATTTTCGATTTGAATTTCAATACATAGCAAACTGTTTCTAATTATTGAAGGTTCTTTTTTATGAGCGTAGACGTTGAGTAAATTTAAAAAGTGTAAGTTTTAAACCTTAAACGCAAATTTCTGTAAAGCTATAAGTTTGCCGCTCCTATGTCTATAAATTTTATTTATTTAGAGAACCTTCTCCATCCGCACATGCCCGGTTGGGACGGATTTCTAAAGTTCTCCCGGTAAATGTATTGTTTAGGTCCCACAATGAAGGAGCCCGCGAAAACTTGGTTTTTTAATAAAAATTACTCTTTCTGACAGACATTCAAGATTTTTGTATTTTGGAAGATGAAAACTAAGTATATACATATGTATATTAATTATTCAATACAGTTTCTTTAATGCCTTGCCGCTGGTTGGGGATAGAAAAGACTTCTGTCAAATGAAAATATTTTCATTCTAATTTTTATTTGGTTTTTATTTTGTATATATACAATTTTGAACTCTTAATTTTATAATTTAATTGTTTGAACGCGATAAATGTAGCTGTTGTCGGCTTTTCATCTGCCTAAGTTGTTTATTTTGGGCATATTGCATATGCATTTTTCAAATTTTATTCTTTAAAGCATGTTTAAAAAAGTTTGCATATAACTGTTCAATTAACTTCTGTGCGAAAAGGCTATAAGGTTGTCTATGTGATTTCATTCTGAATATCAAGTGATTATTAAGGCTTTTTGTACACTTATTTAATTCTGTTTGTCCTATTAATAAGTAAGAATTAAGGGACGAGTAGGGTCATCTTTAAAAAAAAATTTTTTTTTTTTTGTATTTTCTATTCTCTTATACTTTTTTAATTATTGTAGAAACCCACCTTACCATTGGAAGAGAAAGGCCCAAAAATAATAAAACCGCTCGACGTTCGGAGCGCTCGGAGTGCACACCTGGTACCTCAAACTTTAAACGCGATTTTCTCAAAACACACTTTTTTAAACTGGCGCACATGATTCCGGTCGAACTACTCAACCGCTTGCTTAATTGTTATTTAAATATTCACAAAACGCCTGGCTATCGTCATACTAGATTTTTTATTTTTGTTGACAATGTTAGGACAAAATTTATGTAAAAAACACGTGAAAAATTAAAAAAAAAAACGATAATTACCTTTTTATTTATCAAAATTTTTTCATGATTCTAGTGCAAACGAGTGAAAAGATGCATCTCATTCAAATCTCTTTAAAAATAATCTAGGAATATGTTCCCAAAGTTTTAGATGGGAAATAGTGACCGGGCAGAAAGCAAAAGTTTTGACTCTCGATTTCTCGATTTTTTCAAATTGACGGTCAAGATAGAAAAAAAGTAAACGTCCTATCGAAACGCCTCCGTAAATTTCTTCAAACATGAAGTATATCTAATGTATAATAATAAAAAAATTTAGAAGACTCTTCAAATATATAAGAATAAATCCAAAAAGTTCATTTCAATCAGACATTTCTTTCCCTTCCAAAAAAATTCTTGAGAATGTAGGCCCAAAGTTGCAGACTAAAAATTCACCACCTAGTTTTACCTTTAATATTCTTCTTTTATATTCATGTGGAATTACTATTGATTTGTACATTTCTGATAATTCACTTTGTATTAACTTTTTGAGGGACAAAGATTTCAGAAAGTTAGAAAATTCGTGTGGTTCAAATTATAGACCACCGACGATGCAGCCATTTATATGACACTCTTGGAAACATGTTTTATCCTCGAAAGAGATGTGGAATATTGCATATTCCGCATATCTACAGATACGTCTCTTTCTGATCCTTCAATTATGTTCCGTTAAATTATACCAAATATATGAATTGACTACGCAAATATCCAAAAAGTAGAAAAAATACTTGAAACGCGTGGCTTCATATTTTCAATGCCTATATCATTATGGAATCTGCAGAAGCTTTGATATTGCCCTTAACTTATTCTGAGTTGGAAGGAATTTCAGCACAATCCAATCTCAATTCTTCAAATTCGTCAGAGAGGTGCCTGATTTTCTCATCGCTCACGTCTTTTCGGCAGTTGTTCCTTTTATCTGTTCACGAATCAATAAAATATTTTTCAGTACAAAACTCGCGGTGGTTAAAAATGACTACCAATATAAGAATTTCTCCTCATAAGCGTAGCATTTCGAGATAATTCAACAATATATTATAAGAAAAATTTTTTCTGTACTTATTCACACCTTATTTCATATACAAGCACAACTTTCAAAAGAATGGCGTGAAACGGATAGAAACAGTGAAGCTGCACCTGAATATTTCACATGATGGCCCATTAAACCGTTATATGTTTGGTAATAACTTGTAATAAATGAAAATGTTTGGATTTCAGAAAATGTACCATCTGCGCGTAAGTTACAAAAAATAATACAAATTTTAGACAGCTCTGCTGAAAGAGTTAATGGTAGTTCTGCTTTTATGACTAATGTATTACCCAAAAAATATCGAATAATTCTATGTACGCTGAAACCTTCATTATTATTAAAAGGAATAATGGAAGAAACATTAAATAACGAAATTATATTCAAAAAAAATAATAAGAGTAATAATTTCCGGAATTTCCATCTTAAAAATTTATATAATATTATATAATTATTTCAATACAAGTATATGTCTTTTTATTTATAAATCAAATAATATTGAACTTTTGAATAAGGAATCATGTTACCCTTGTGTATTATCACCAGTTGCATACGATGAAAGTTCGCTATCAGTTCATTGTCTTGCTGGAAAATCTATTCATCGCCATATAAATCGCCAGAAAATGAGAAAGTTCGTTTTCTAAAAAGTCATGAATGGAACACATAGATGACGACAGCGACAATACACACGTCTTTATGGGAAGAGTTTTATCGAAGATAGCACGACTTCGCGGCACCAGACTTGGTATTGTCGCTGTCGGTAACTTAAAACCATTTCTAATTTTGTCGATGACAATGGGCAGCTGTAAAGTTGCCACTAGTATGTGAGATGTAAAATTATTCAATTCTTTAAAGGGTTACGTGGGTTTCTTCGGGTAGAAAACAGCTTATTTTCCAAAAAAAATTTTCATAAAAATATGAAATATTTTATTATAATTTTTTATTGTTACAAAGATGTACAATATGTACAGATGTACATAGTGAGTTTGTTGTCGCGTAGTAAGTTGAAAATCTGCTCAAAGTGTTGAAGATGTTCCTCATGGGTTTCAGAATCCACTATGAGGTCATCAATGAAACAGCCAACAAAGTCCAAACCTCTTAAGATGTTGTCCATGTAGCGCTGAAAAGTTTGGTTTGCATTGCGTAGTCCCGGTGGCATTCCCAGGAATATAAAAGAACCGAAAGTTGTTGTGACTGCTATCTTCTGGAGCCACAGGAATCTGATGGTATGAACGATTGTTGAAAGTTTTCCTTCCGTGGAGACGCTGAAATAAGTCTTCAGCGAGAGGTACTGGGTTCAGTCGCCTGAAGTTTCCCGCAGTTTGCCACTCCTTCAGCTTCTTGGGTAGCATGTGTATGGGACTGGCCTAGCCGCTAGAAAGTCGAATCACCCTTGTTGGACCACTGTCGAAATATATTCCGTGGTTTCAGCAAGCTCTTTCGTCATAGTGAGTGATGTTAACGGGTCGATCAGTCGTTGTGGTTTTAGGTCTATCAGTAGGCCATAATGTACGATGAAGTCAGTCCCAGTCAGTGATCGCAAACTTCGTCGGCAATGATGAAGGGCCATGTGAAAGCTCGACCAAGGATGAGAGTGACTGGTTGATGACCGTATGTTTTGATGCTAGTTGAGATTGCTGCGTAAAGTTTAAATTCCGACCGTACTAGTTTTTGCTTGGCAAAAGCTTGTGGTACTACAGAGACCACTAAGCCAGAGTCAACGAGGAACCTCTGGTGTGAATGTAACATGATGACTGCTGACTACTGACGACGACAGCCTCGCTAGTTTCCCTGGTTCGTAGCAGGTTTGTATGTGCAGGGTGGAAGACATCGGTGGGCTCTCTCACCGAGTTTGCTGGTCAACTCGGAGACTGCGGCTGTCAGAGTCTCTATGGCCCGCTCTAGAGCTGCTGAGCCTGTGCTCGACAGAAGACCTGATGTCGTAACTGTGATGTATATGGGAATGAAAATCACTGTTTCTCACGGCCTGTACATGAGCTGGTAAATCCTGGATGCTGGTTGACATTACTTGCGAACTGGTGTGGTTTTCTATAGCACTGTCTGCAGCTTTCGGCTGGATTTTGCATACGATGTCAGGCAACAGCGCCAACCACTGCGAAGAAGCTCTTCTGATGCTCTGTTGCCAGCCAGGGTCCTCATTTCTCTGAGAAGCTGGCTAGACTTCTGATTCCCGAGTTCAATTTGTGAAACGTTTTATGAGATTTTTTTTTTTAAAGATGTACTTACCTTGAGCTGGTGGTGCCCTGATGTTGTCCGACACCTCCTTGAACACTGCTGGCTTCAAGACGGTACATAGTATTGTCGTTCCTGATGTTTCKCGACCCCAGCTGTGCCTCCACTTGAATGAACCACAGCTCAGGGAGCCTGAGCAGTGTGACTGTCATAATTTTTACATCTTTATTAGGCTGGACGATGCGATACGGATAGTGATTGTTAAAGTTGCCTTGTATTGCATTGAAATAAATGTTTGCACCAGATGGTCTGTTGTTTGAGACAGGAACTGAAAAATCTTTTGGGCGCCTCCGGATAACAAGGAATTCTGTAGCAGCTGGTCGTTTCGCCGCTGTTGTTGCGTCTCTGCTACCCCTTGGTCTTGTTGATTTTGCTCATGGCAAACAGGTGAACGATCGAGAGTCATTTTTGTTTAACTTGTAGTAATTTGGATTAATTTGACGCAATCCCCCGTAGTTAATTTATCACTTACTTAYGTAGATAAGTAATTTAACACTTACACTTTAGCACCCACTCCGGAATAAAAAACCCTTTTTTTTTGTTGTATGGCCAAATGATTGCCTTTAATTCTTTAATAATTATATGCAMAAGCTTTCCACAGTGTTTCAAATACAAGATTAAACGAAAAATCTCCCTGGTCGGATACCAATGGAGGTTATTCCAAGTATATAGAAAATAAAAATTGAGTTGATTGGAGAAAACTGAGAAAATGCTGCGCGCCGAGAATAGCCAAAGAAACGTCCGCTGTTGTGTGYCGCTCGTAGATCGTGATCGAAAAAAAGGGGCTGGCTTCTTCCAGGACGAAGGTTTTTGTTCGTTGGGCTTTGGAGAGATATGGTAGGTTGATGGACGGCATGGATTGGTGTGTGT
>NW_017537475.1:39357-41042 GCF_001853355.1 Bactrocera latifrons | reverse complement strand
TGGTGTAGTGGTGTATGAGGGCGGGAAATTTAACTCATTTAGCCATCCCGGCCCCCCTAGGCGAATGTTCAGCCTAGCAATCGCTGAAGTTGTTGCAACGTTGCCACAACGTTGTTAAGTCCGGACGCGCGCCGGTAGGGTGGCCTTTGACGATGGCGCCTGGTGGGTGCTGCGTTTCGTGGACGCCATAGACGGGACTCAGAGGGTGGTACCGGTCTTCGTCGTCGTGCCACATGGTTGGTTTGCTGCGGTCTGCGAATGGTAGGTGGCCGACCGACCTCACGTCTTGGAGTGCGGTGGAGCAGCGTGTGATGCTGCCTGCCACATTTTCCGTACAAAGCCCCAGAGTCACAGTCCTCAGTCGCATGCGTGGGTGCCAGACAATTGTTGCAATGCCCATGCGCCTGTGCTACCTGCTGCCGCTGGATGGGTGACATGCCCTTGAAGAGTCCACAGTGTTGCAGTCGGTGGGGGCGGCGACAAAGGGCGCATCGTAAGCGATGCGGTTCCGCTGGTGGTGCCGGTGTGGTTACAAGCGCTCATGTGCTATTACGAGCTGCAGTTGACGGTGCTGTTGCGGTGATTGTACGGGGCGCGGCTGTTGGGACAACCCCAGGACGGGGGACACTGATGGCCGATCGCTGTGTTGGCGTCGGAGTTGAAATATTTTCTGAATCCATATTTGCCTGTATGCAAAAAAAAGTCGAGTTTAGTTGCAACTCATTTGTATATATTATGAAATGTGCGGTTTGTAACCAATTTTATTTGGTTTGTCAGATTTTACTAATCTACCCAGTGTTTTGTAGTATCTGTATGATTTATCATATGTGCGATTGATTTCGGGTTTAGGTATTAAACGGATGTTTCAATTTCTGTGTGTCGGTATTATTGTACGGATTGTTTATTATGTGCATTTTCGATATTATCTGCGGTTGGCAAGAGCATAGTTTAACGAGCGGTCTTGTTAGAGTTTCGTTTTGAGTACGGAGGTCAACTACTCGTATGTGACCGTCGGAGCCGTGATGTAGCTTCTCTATGCGACCAAGCCGCCATTCTGTAGGRGGGAGACAGTCGTCATGTATTAGGACAAGATCTCCAAGCTTAGGCGCCTTTTCGGGAGTCTTCCAGCGGTACCTTTTATGAAGGTCCGTTATATACTCCTCCTTCCATCGGCGGCTGAAATCATGATGGAGAATTTTAATTCTTTCTCATCTATTTAGCAAAGAAAGCGACTCCACGCCTGGCTCAGGTATGGCCAGAATGGRTGCTCCTGTCAGAAAGTGCCCTGGTGTAAGAGCTGTTAGATCTGAGGGATCTTGCGAGAGTGTCGCTTCAATACGAATTAATAATGTTGTAAATTCTTCAAAGTTAAATTTGTAGYTTCCAGCTACTTTTTTAAAGTGGGATTTAAAGCTTTTTACCGCTGATTCCCATAAACCACTCATATGAGGAGCGCTTGGAGGGATGAACTGCCAATTAATGCCTTGGGGAGCGTACTTTTGTACAATCTCAGGTGAAACTTGTTTGATAAAGTCCACGAACTGTTTTTCAGTGGCTCTTTCAGCTCCTATAAATGTCTTGCCATKGTCGCTCATGAGTTTTGACGGAAAACCACGTCGTCCGACGARGCGRGMAAATGCCGCGAGAAAAGCCTCTTTTGTCAGATTAGTACATAGCTCGAGGTG
>NW_017537475.1:36519-38405 GCF_001853355.1 Bactrocera latifrons | reverse complement strand
GTTGTATACGTATTTGAATATACGCCAGTTTAGAATAAGCAGCATTAAATCAGGTTGGGGCGTTGGTCCGTAAACAAGATATTGTTTAGGGAATTCCCCGAGCTAGTGGATCGTGAGGCGTGGAAGACAACTTTTTATCTGGCTTTACTACTGCATGATGTGGCAAGTAAAATGAGTAGTATTTGCTATTGATGATTTTTTCGCACGGGCCTACTTCCTCCATGTGATCTAAATAGAGGTATTCTTCCAACACACCATCATATTCTGGTTTGAGTTCACCTTTTTTAAGTAGGTTTCTTTCCATACTTTGAAACTGCTGTATTGCAGAGGTGCGAGAGTGACCTAAGGCGATTGTGTTGGGAAATTGTTGTTTTAGTGGTAGTCGTACGACATACCGATCATTATCTGATCTAGTAGTGGTGGCTTTGTAAAAGTCTTCACAATACTGATCTTCGGGGGCTTTGATTGAAATGCGGGGGAGTTCTTCTATCTCCCAAAATTTTCTCAATTGTGAATTGAGGTACTCATTTGAGATTTCTTCAACTTGAGTTGTCGTTGTTGTGACTGGTTCCGTAACTAGTCCACTTAGGATCCAACCGAAAATAGTCTTTTGTGCTAAAAGTGTGTTTGAAATTTTCTCAATACCATCGATTTTTATCTGTGGTATGAGATCGCTGACTAATAGAAGGTCTATTTGAGCGGGGGTGTTGCAGTTGGGATCTGCTAACTTAAGGTGTGAAACCTTTTCCCAATGCTTGCTATTTATATGATAGCTGGGANAAGACAGCCACGTAGCCTTTCATCAGTGTGGGAGACCTTAGCATGGACGCCTTTATTTGAAAAGGCCCAGCAAAATCGACACCTGTGATAGTGAAGGGCAGAGCAAAGWTGCAGCGTTCCGGTGGAAGTGCTGCCATAATCTGCGTTCGCATCTTTTGCTTATACATAGTGCATATCTTGCACGAAAAAATGCATTTCTTTATTTTTGGCTTGAGTCTTGGGATATAAAACTCTTGTCGGACTATTTGTTGCATGAGGCGGTGTTCTGCGTGTAATAATAGTACGTGAATTGACAAGCCGACCGTTTGCGAGAAGTAGACCCTTCGTATCGATGAATGGATTTAGTACTAGGAGTGAGCTCTTTTTATCAATCGGCTTCGATTCTCTCAGTACTGAAATCTCTTGGCTGAAGTAGCGCACTTGAGTAGATGCGATAAGAGCGACCTTTGCTTTTTGTAAGTCTAGGTGCGTCACTGTATCGCCTTGGGGATATACTGTGCGTATTCCCTTAATTCTAAGTTTGAGTCGCTCTATGAATTTGAGCATGTACGCGATTACCCTGAGGGCTCGGGCGTAAAATGAAAATCTCTCAAGGATGTCAGTATCATCCAATGTTATGTGAAAGGAGTCGATTTTTCGACTTTCTGGGCAATAATGTTGCGCATGGGCGATTGTGGCCAAGAATCGGGAGATTCTGTTAACCATCGGGGGCCATTCCATCAGAGGGTGGTGGTGGCAAGGCGCAGAGGTTTGCACCCTCTTGTACCTAGATCAGCAGGATTGKCAGCACTGGCTACGTGTCTCCAAGTGGCTGATCCCACTAGGTCAAGAATTTGAGACGTTCGATTGGAGATATACGTTTTCCATGCATGTGGTGGTTTTTCCAACCAGKCTAATACAATCTCGGAATCGGACCAGAGATATAATTTATTTTTTGCCATATTCAGTTGCGTTTTCACTATGGATGCTAGTTTCGCAAGTAGTAGTGCACCACATAGTTCTAGTCGTGGTAGACTTATTGTTTTTAAAGGAGGCACCTTTGCTTTTGCAACTATTAAGTGGCTTGTGGTCGCCTTGTCGCTTTGTGTGCGAACATATATAGTGGC
>NW_017537475.1:31675-33419 GCF_001853355.1 Bactrocera latifrons | reverse complement strand
GTTGATGGACGGCATGGATTGGTGTGTGTGTGGGTGTAGACTTCTGCTTCCAGTTGAGTGTTGTCTCCAAGTGTGGTGAGTGTGCCAGTGTTGCTTTGTGAGTGGTGTGTTGTGGTGTAGTGGTGTATGAGGGCGGGAAATTTAACTCATTTAGCCACCCCGAATCACGTAGGGGTCACCAATTTTAGCGTTAAAAGCCTTTATTACTCCCATGGTATTCAACGACTCTTATATGAAATACAATAAAAATTTTTAACTTTTTCTTTGAAAAAAATTAACGTATATAAAATATTTTAGCGTGTGGAAGCGTAGCTAGTATAATGTTCTGGTAGCGTCAGAAGTTGCTAGAATAATAACTGCTCAGAGAATCGTAACTTCAATTCAGCCAAACACCTGTAATTATTATTGTTTAGTGGCATAAGACTTATAACTGTAATTCAACTCAACAGCTGTAATTGTGATGTGGTGGAATTTGTTGCAGTCGGAGTTGCCATAGATATACGACTGCAACGACATTCATTGACAAAATACGAAATCTCGGCCATTGCAACGCCATTTTCGGTACACCCGCAAAGAAACGTATTTTAATTAAAACCTTTACTTTAAATTTGGACGATGGAAAAACTGACATTGGATTTTTGCCAGATATTTTTACAAAAAAAAATTAAAATTCCAGTGATAATTTCGCGAAATTTTTTTTAACAGTTGTTAACGAAAAAAATCCTTCGTCGAAGTCTTAAAGGATTATACCGACCTCAAAAACACAGTTTCGAGAAAAACACTTAAAGGCGGAGCACTTAGCCTAGCTACCCTCGAGCTCACAAGTTCTCAATGCTGTTCCTCCGAAACTATTATTCGGATCATCTTAAACATTTAAGACAATTCACATAGTCTTATAAAGTTATAACTTATAACGATCTGTAAACTTAGCGTTCAGAGCTGTATTTGCGTAAACTTATTTTAGTATGCAATCCAACAACACATTTTTAAAACTAGTATAAAAAATTATGATTTTACGGTGCTTTATGACACGTTGCGAGTACCGTAAACATTCTAGAGGTGTTGTAAAATTTAAATAAGACAATACAAACAAAACGATTCGATGTACCCCTTTAACAAGTCTAACGTTGCTATTTTACCAACATATGCATATAACAGCTCTGATTTATCGTTTGAAATAATTGATAATTTCCAACAATTAATTTGCCAATTTACTTAGTTTTTGCACAAAAAAATTCAAATCGAGCAACACATTGAAATTTTATTCATCTGAAAAGTTTTAGTACGACAACAACGGAGTTAAGTACAATAGCTGGTTTATATATCGCTGCCGTCTTCAAAATGTTCAAGAAGCTGGCTTCAAGACGACTTTTGCAAACAAAAAAATTTCTCTGTTGTATCGTGCCGCCGTCTTTGTGCTTAAAGCTTCCATTTAGATAGATGCATCCATTTTGCCGAAGCATATTTGGGACTTGCCTTACCCATACCATTCGTTTGTTGTCCACCTATTAAAAGATTGGCTGCCAGCTTCTCTGTAAATTATAGTTATGTTTCATTTGTTTTAATAATTCACCCACTGTCGCACTAAGTACCTTTGATTAACGAAAAAAAATGCACATGAGAATTAAGTTTAAGACACATTTAATTCTCAATCAAAATTATTCGTGGTTCACAAGGAATATTCAAAAGGAAATTATAAGTCCACTCGTATATATATAAAATATGTATAAAATCATATGAATAT
>NW_017537475.1:27655-31670 GCF_001853355.1 Bactrocera latifrons | reverse complement strand
CGTATATATATAAAATATGTATAAAATCATATGAATATAAAATCGATGACCAGATCAACGGCGATCAGACGGCGATTCAATTTAAGTATATATGCGGTACCGAAGCGGACCGGGTGATGACGACGGGCGCAGTCAGTCAGCGAAAGTTGACGTGCGAATTGTATGTAGCGAATTTTGATGGCGGAAGGTGTCGACGCGACGCAGTGTGTAAATGAATGTGTGGCTTTCCCTTTTTCCCATCGGTTTTGTTGAGTGGGTTGAATAATGTAGATGTAAGGTGAGTTGTGTTGAGTGGTGTCATTAATTGTGGTGAATGGCGCTGTTGTATTAGGGTGCGCCAGTTTTCCTGGGTAGAGGGGGTGGATGCTTAACTCATTTAAACATCCTGGGCCCCCTAGGCGAATATTTTGCCTAGTTTTATATATATAATCTGAGATATGTATATAATTCGGCTTACTGTTGGTGTAATAGCCGAGTCCGCAGAAGATTAGCTGTAAGAAGCAATTTTGGTTTTAATAGAATTTTGTATTTTATGTAAGTAGTGGTGCTTGAGATAGTAATTTCCTTTTGCGTGTTTTGACGGCTTACTATTGTAGTAAAAAAAAACTATTTGACATTATGTATTTTACTAACGGTTATTTAAAATTTATTATTTTATTTGGTAGGTTGTTTAGTATTTGCCTTTTCTCTGTTATCGGCAATTGTTTGCGTTTCATTTATTCTCGGCTTATGAAGGATAGTAACTCCACACCTGGCTCAGATATGGCCAGAGTGGGTACTCCTTAGCCCTAGAGATAGGACTGTGACAATAGGTGGATCTTGCGAGGGAGTGGTCGTGAATAGAGAACGGCTTCGATTCGTGGAATAGATAATTCTTTATATTTAATTTCAAACTTTGTATAGCTTATTTCCATAACTCACCCATATGAGGAGCTCTTGGATAGATGCGATAAGAGCGACCTTGCTGTTTGTAAGTGTAGGTGCGTCACTTTACTTGGAGTATGGTGATCCCTTAACTTCCTTTTGAGATTTTATTTATTTTTGAAAATTTATGAAGAGTGTCGATTTTTCGACTTTTTGATACAACTGTGTTATATTTTGTGTTTTAGTACGTATGCACCAATTTGGCGTTTAGTAGCCCGCGACCGCTCTAGGATTTGTTCAGAATTGTTTTTTCATTATTGGCGAAAGCCAACCTGCGGGGCCGAAAAGTTGTATTTATTTGAGTTTTTAAGATTGTTAGACCGAAATCTTACTTTTTCCTGCCAATATGTGAAGTATTGGAAAATTGTGGCTCTCGTGGTAGTACGTACCGGCCATTATTTGATGGTGTAGTTGCAGCTTTAGAGAAGTCTTCACAATACTGATCTTCTAGAGTTTGAAATTTCCTTAATTGTGAATTAAGGCATTTATTTGTATTGTACTCAACTTGAGTTAGTATGGTAGTAACTAGTTCGGTAACTAGTCCACTTTGTGTTTCGCTGTGCAGCGTTTGCGATTTTTGTGCCTTTGAGCAGCATGGTGTCTCTTGGCAATTTTTAGTATTTTGGCTTTCGGGATTTGCTTTTGTGGTTCTTTTTGTATATGCGCTCCTTTGAGGTGAGATGACATATGTGCTGTAATGAAGCATTGTATGATGTCTTTTATGACAATATAAGCAATTAAATTTGCTTTTACAATTATTATGATTGTGTGAGTGGGACAAGCAGTTTGTACAGAGTCTTTTTGACCTGACAAAGTTGTTCCTTTCGTTAATATTTAAGCTTTTAAACCTCTGGCATGATATAAGCTTATGCCCTCTTTTACATAGTTCGCATGGCGTTTGTTTTCTTTGTTCTGTTGCGAACGTTTGTGTGCATATATTCAGTGTCGATAGAACCGACAAACAATTAGAAACAGTGGATTCTAGTTTGATGAATTCTACACTTGTTTCTTTTTTAATTTTTGGCAAGTTCATTAGTGTCGTTACTTGTTTATCGRCCAGTATTCTTTTGTTTTCATATCGTGCTTTCAGAGCTTCCCAAGCCAAATTGAAATTAACGTCATTTAATGCGAACTGTTTGACTATTTCGCCTGCTTGACCTTTAGTTTTGTATCGGAGGTGATACAATTTTTGTGCTCTTGATAGTTCTGGATGGTTGATGTAAACGGCTGTAAACATGTCCCGGAAGGACGATCATTTTTCATAACCTCCATAGAATGTTTCTGTGTCACATGGCGGCACCTCGAGGTGGATGCCGGAACTTACCTTTTGACTGTCTATTTGTGGCAGTTCTACTCTACTGTGGGGAGTAGGTGCAATTGCTTTAATTAGCTTTAGTTGATCGGAGATCATAGCTTTTGTTTCTTCGAACTGGTCTAAGCAGTTTTCGTATATTGCGTAAGCCGATTGTTTAAAATTTTGTGATAGATCTGAATCGTCAGGTTCTATTATGGCGTCATGAGCCGCTTGGAGGCGAGTCCAGAAATTTTTAAGATTTTGACTTTTTATTTCTAATAACGATTCAGAGTTTTCTTGAATCGGTGAAGAGGCAAATCTAGTGCAGTATCTTGTTAAACTGTCACTTTCTGAAATAAATTTAACAACCWGTTTTGGGCGTGTAGCTCCAGCGGKCGTATCTTGATTATTGTTGTTGTTAACCATTTTTGTTATATTGTATATTTGTATATTAAAATACTGTTAAAGATTTTCTCAGTGTAAACTGATTTATGGTATTTTAATAGAAAGATATAATAAATTGAATACTCTTTTAAAGAGTTTTTTTTTTGTCTTAGATTATATCTGTAAAATAACGTATTTTTAATTAATATCGTTTTTTATTTATTTGCAATGGTTTTGCAATATTATTATTATTTATATTTTATTTTGAATTGTTAATTGTTATTAAAAACCACGCTTTTTATTAATTTAAACATTTGATGTCCGAATGATTTGTATTTAGGTACACCCTAATATTTGGACTTGTATGTGCTTATGTTTTGTGCTCGTTAAAGAGATCAATGTGCTATTTACATAAGTATGTACGAATTGTTTGTATGTATTTCTGATTTATGTTCTTAAGCAATTGAGAGCTCGTATGAGAGATCAATTCGCTTTTTGTAAGTAATCCTGCTTGTTTGCTTGTTTTTGTTTGCCAAAGAACAAGAGGAAGATGCCAAAGTGAACTTATATGTTTATGTGCTAATATATCTTTTAAATAGTTCTCACAAATTGTACATATGTTTATGTTTTTTTGACTGTTTTTTTTTTAGAGATTTTGTGTTTTGTGTCCCAGGCAGATTTTGCCATATGTTTGTATGTAAATGATACTGTACTATGAGAGTGAGATTGAAACCGGGGGTGAAAAAAGTAATTTTCTTTATGCTGTTAAAATGCACTGCATAAAACAATTAAGAAAAGAAATATTTTGAGAATATGAAACAAAATATAAAAACAGATACAAAATAAGTATAACCCACAAAGATGTATACATATGTATGTATATATCTATAATGTATATTAGATGGCGGGTTTAATAGTAGTTTCTTAATTGTTTTATGCAGTTATGCTTATGCACTTATGTATGTTTGCATATAGATACTTATGTATGTATGTATGTAAATTTATTTTGCTCTCTTTTCTTGCTATAATTTTGATTTGCCTTCGCTTTTTCGTTTTGACTTACTCCTGCTTATTGCTTTATTGAGCATAAGGGGTATTGGCGGAAAATAAATAGATAATTGAATTTGTTTTGATTTTTTTGTTTGTTAAATATATTTATATACATATGTGTTTGAATACACAAAACTAAATATAGAAAGCAGTGAATATTTATTTATTAATAATATTTCTGACAAAAATGCAAGATAAAGTCGTAACTTAAAACAGTTCGGAATATTAAATTTTTAAACCGTTTTTTTTTTTATTATTATTACAGTTTTTGTTCTAAAAAACTGAAATCTGTATCATACATAAATGCATCATGAAATAAATGGAAAGCAAAACGATACGACTCACTTTATCCTCCATCAAGGG
>NW_017537475.1:8616-24920 GCF_001853355.1 Bactrocera latifrons | reverse complement strand
CGTATATATATAAAATATGTATAAAATCATATGAATATAAAATCGATGACCAGATCAACGGCGATCAGACGGCGATTCAATTTAAGTATATATGCCAGTGATGACGACGGCTTTCCCTTTTTCCCATCGTTTTTGTTGAGTGGGTTGAATAATGTAGATGTAAGGTGAGTTGTGTTGAGTGGTGTCATTAGTTGTGATGAATTGCGCTGTTGTATTAGGGTGCGCCAGTTTTCCCGGGTAGAGGGGGTGGATGCTTAACTCATTTAAACAATAAGCAATTATTGTTATGCTTTTGCAATATGTTGCCACATAGTATATTTTGATTCATTTAACGGTTGTTTGTATCACCTAAAACTAATCGAGTTAGATATAGGGTTATTTATGTGGGGCCCGTCACCCTCTTCAATCCACACTATCTAAATACATATATATGCCCCTTTTGATTTGAAAATATTTATTAGTTTACTTTTATTAAAAAAATTCCATTCTGCTTTTAGTTACAATATCAACTTCTTCTGAATTACAAAACGTTATTCTTTCACTTTCAGTTAAAACGTACAATAATCTTATTTTTTCACTTTTTCTTAATTATAAAACATTATAATGTATTTCTTAACTTTTTACTCTATTCGCCGTGCGCGTCCGTTTCATTCAGTGGCTGATTTCTAATCAGAGATAAAGAGATCCCCAACTCTCCTGCCACTGGAAATGTGAGAACCGTTCACCTACCGAACTTTGACAGTTGAGCGGGTTGGGTAGGTTTTGACATTTTTCAATTGGAATGACTGGAACGGCTAGATTGAAGTCATACCACAAATATATGTGAACGGAGGAATTTCTTGCCGCCGTTTAGGATCGCTAATAAAAATTTAAAACATTGAAAATTAAAGAAAATGCGAAATTAAAATACGTTTCATGAACCGTTTTGTAATTTGATGCATAATATTATATAATTAATTCTCAATTACAAATGATTAATAACATTAACTAATTGAGAACTAACCGGCTTAATTCACCTTCTTAAGTGTTGAATGGTCGAAAGTCAGTTGTTTTAATATACCATAAAATCATAAAAAAGGATTTAAGTAGTTTCGCCATATWTTAAAAGTGCAATATATAATAATTTGCAATCGTAATAAATTTTGGGTGTTTTAATTTAAAATGCCCAAAAATTCTTATTTTGTTTGATCTGGCGATAATGGAAAATGTTATAAAAAACGCTTATTTTGATACGCTCTCACACTGGAATAAGTTGGCCATCCCATTGTCCCTGCTTCTAACTTTAACTCTTTTAGCTCATCGCCATCGGAGCAACCTACGGTCTGTCATTTCTCTGTTGTCACTTTTCCCTTTCTGCCAGAGATACCATTCCACATTCGGCCTTCCTGACCCTGTATTCGCCCTCGAATGAAGGTTGCGATCTTTTCATATTTTCAGCTACAGTTGTCGTGTGGCCGGATCCCTCGTGATCCCTTACCTTTTCTACTTCGTATCAGTCGTGTCCTAAAGTCTGTTTTACCTTGTACGGACCGAAAAACTTGGGTCTAAATTTTAAAGCCGTACCATATTGGGTACGCTTTCTTTCCTGTTTTTTTTAATATATTTCTTATTGCGCTTCCTTTCGTTGTGAATCTCTTTCTTTATCTAAATCTTCAATAGTTATCTCGGCTAGTGCTGTTACAACATTAACGCGCATTTCAACACCCGTGAAAGGGTGAAAACCTTGTACTTCTTGGCGGTGTATTGTTTGTACATCTTTGCTAGCATCGGAATTACTATCTTATGCTCGCGTTTTACCTGGCCATTTCCCCTCAAAACACCTGGGGCGATTAGTAAATGTTGTATTCCCTCGCTTACACAGTAATCCTTACCCATATTTGACGTAAACGCCGTTCCCCTGCTTGAGCGAATTATATTCGTTTGGGGTTACCGAACAGGGCTGACTGTTTTTTGATGTTTGCCACTACGCTATCGGTACCTGTATTTCACGTGGGGTACTGCCACACAAACTTTGAAAATGTGTCGACTACTACAAAAATATAATTATAGGACTTACTTGTGGTTTCCATGGGGCCGACGTGATTTATGTGGTAGGTCCCAAGAGGTCTATCTTCGTTATGAATTGGTTACAAAAAGCCTTCCTTCCAACCGGTTTTACTTTCGGATATTATGCATTAGATGCTCTCTTCATAACCTTTCGGCTTTTGTCGCCAGACTTGGCATATCAAATGTTTTTTTTAACTGAATCTAATCTTCTTTTGACTGAGAAATGTCCTTGTTCATGAACTATTCTAATATCTTCGTTTTCCATCAAAGTTGGTACTACTATAAGTTCCTTGATGGTATCTTTATAGAGCACACCCTGCTTCACGTAAAAGTTTTCATACTCATGTTCCAATACCTTAACAACTGCTCGGACTTAATCGTCCACTTGCTGTGCTTGCTGAAGTCGATGGTGCAGACATGACACCCTGCTGAGCGCATCTACATGACGCATTTTGCTGCCCGATCTATGTTTTATTTCGTAATTGTAATTTTGTAATAAAAGTGCCCACCGCGCGACGCGTAAAGGAATATCTTTTTTCTGCATGGTCATAGTGAACGCATTGCAGTCTGTGATAATTTTGAACTTAATACCCAAGACATATCCTCGCCACTTTTTCAGGGCTTCCATTATCGCCAATACTTCAAACTCATAGGCGTGGTATTTCTCTTCAGCCGGTTTGGTTTTCCGGCTCATATATTGTATAGGGTGATACAATTGATCGTTTACTTTTTGGAGCAAAACACCCCCATACCTATGCATGGAAGCATCGCTATGTACCTCTGTTGTCGCTTTGAGGTTATAAAGCCGAAGAACTGGTGTACTTATGAGAGCTGGTTTTAATTGCTGAAAAGCGGCTACGTGTTCGTCGTTTATGGTAAACTTTGTACCTTGACGTAGTATGTCTGAAAGAGGTTTAGCTAACCTTGCATATCCTTCAATGGAATGCGTAAAATATGACGTTAACCCTAAATAACGCTGCACAGATTTACGATCATGTGGCAGATGAATCTTTTTTACTGCCAGAACTTTAGGTTATAACGGCCTAATCGGCTGCTCGCCCTAGAACACGCCGTAACTTTTGGATTCCTTCCTATTCATCCTAAGAAGGAATGATCAGTTCGTCCATGTAAGCCACGCATATACCATCTTGCATGTACTCTCTGAAAATTGCAAAATAAACCTCGAGAAAACCGCTCGAGAGTTTGGTCTCCCAAATGGAACAAAATGAAACTCGTATTGACCACTATGATTTACAAACGATGTAAACTTCCTTATCCCTCATTATTTTTAAGTTAAGGAGTTAGGGGTAGTCAAAGGCACGAAAAAATTACAATTTTCATGTTTGTTTTTTTTTTTTGCTAGTTAATGGTGTTATTTTACAAAAGTAGTAATATGACATTATTATAGAATGTGTTGACTTGAAGTCACGAAATTTCAAAAAAAAAAAATAATAATAATTTCCAAAGTTATAGTTGTTTGTGTTGACCCTGTTATAAAAAAGGTACTTGCGGTGACAACTATAAGTCCTTGAAGATTCATCTAAAATCAACCGGACAAAAATAAATAGATAAACTCAGGCCTGATCGAAGGATTTATTTTTCTTTCAAAAATGACCGAAATGTCGGCAAGAATATTTTTCTAAACTTTTGGCCTTAAAAATCGAAATTTTTCAAAAACAAAAAATCCTTTGATCATGCCCGAGTTTATTATATATTCTAAAAGCTGTATAAATTTCTTTAAAATCTACTGAGCGGTTTTCGAATTACAGTTGTCACCAGTTCGAAGAAGATAGTTTTGAGAAAAACGCATTTAAAGTTTCACACTAGCGCTTTGAAGTGCCCGAGCTCTCTTTGCTTCCAAAGATGTCCCTAGTAGCTACCACGTTGTCCGGATCTATTTGGTCGCCAATGTACGCACTTGTGGCCTTCACATATGCAGCCACCCCTGCTGTATGCTCTGCATCGCGCAGATTTTGCAGCCATCACTGATTAATACTTCTGAGTCGCACTCAGAGTACTCCAAATGAAATTCTCTGTCACCACTGCTTTGCGCTCTTCGTGCCACGAGCAGATTTTATAAAACGAGTTTTCGGCGTCTGCGTTACTTTATAGCAGTACTTAAATAACGGGTCTAACTGTCCAATGCGCGGCTGTACAGTTTTTCAGAAGTTTCGGAACTTCTAAGGACTGTACTTTGCCCCACGTGCCCGCACAATTGTTTGCTTTTACGTACTTTTTGCCACAAGTTTTAACACAATTATCATTTTGGTTTTCCCTTAAAAGGAAAAACCCGCACTTTCCACTTCTGATACCAATTTGTGGGGTCCGTCACCCTCTTCAATCCACACTATCCAAATACATATGTATGTCTCTTTAGATTTGAAAATATTTATTAGTTTACTTTTATTTAAAAGACACAATCCGCTGTTATAAAAAAGGTACTTGAGGTGACAACTATAAGTCCTTGAAGATTCATCTAAAATCAACCGGACAAAATTAGTTTTATAAATAGATAAACTCAGGCCTGATCGAAGGATTTATTTTTCTTTCAAAAATGACCGAAATGGCGGCAAGAATTTTTTTTTCTAAATTTTTGGCCTTAAAAATCGAAATTTTTCAAAAACAAAAAATCCTTTGATCATGCCCGAGTTTATTATATATTCTAAAAGCTGTATAAATTTCATTAAAATCTACTGAGCGGTTTTCGAGTTACAGTTGTCACCAGTTCAAAGAAGATAGTTTTGAGAAAAACGCGTTTAAAGTTTCACACTAGCGCTTTGAAGTGCCCGAGCTCTCTTTGCTATTTGTCGAATAAGTCAAAAACTAATTATCCGATCCAATGCGTGGCTGTACAGTTTTTCAGAAGTTTCGGAACTTCTAAGGACTGTACTTTGCGCCACGTGCCCGCACAATTGTTTGTCTTTTACGCACTTTTTGCCACAAGTTTTAACACAATTATAATTTTGGTTTTCCCTTAAAAGGAAAAACCCGCACTTTCCACTTCTGATACACTATCCAAACACATATGTATGTCTCTTTAGATTTGAAAATATTTATTAGTTTACTTTTATTTAAAAGACATAATCCGATTTTTGTTAAAACAGCAACATCTTCTGAATTACAAAACGTTATTCTTTCACTTTCAGTTACAACGTGCAATACAATAATATTATTCTTTTCACTTCTTCTTAATTACAAAACGTTATTCTTTCACCCACATTTATATATAATAAGACAAGTTCAACGGTGCCTGTCTGTCTGTTCCTCTGTGCAAGCTGTAATTTGAGTAAAAATTTAGATATCTTAATGAAAGTACACATGTTTCTCGGTATCGAAACTAACCACCTGGTATTGCTGATGGACTTAACCGGACCAATGCGCCCTCACAAAACGCCATTAAGCGAATACTGAGTACTAGGGTTGCTTCGAAAGTTGCAAATGGAAGATGAAAATTTAAATTTTCCATTCTAAAGTACTCTCTTCAAGCTCGCAGTAACAGGCGGCACCTTCGTGCTAAAAATTTAAAAAAAAGTGTGCTTGTCCGGTCTCTAATTAATATAATATAAATATCTCCTAAACAACTTAAGCCACAAAAACCTAATTCGATCATTACAAATTCTTTTAGCAACACTACCAATACACCAAAGTGGATGAAAGCGGAAAATAACCCTGTTCATTCCCCATATAAAGGTATTTCACACCCGGATAGTATGAGAACCCTTAACAGGAGCCAGGTAGAAACTCGACGATGGGGGTAACGCTTTCTTCATACCGGTTTACCTGTTATTTGTTCGTAATAGTTGTTAATTTACCCCATTTAAGCAATTAATATTTTTTTTCGTGGCTGTTATAATTGAAAAAAACTTATTACTTTGGAACTAGTTCGGACAAAAATACGAACAAGCAACTTGAATATGATTTAAACGTATAGTTATTACTAAATTACAAAACTATTCTGAGAGTATTGGCTAATTTGAAACATCGCTGTGCTTGAGGCGATTAAGTCGTCTTGGTGGTTATCTCTATATGTATGTTAACTTGGTTACTTCTTTGTTACAATGTTGTAGCAATCTTGCATTATGGCTGCAGAAAGTTTGGATATTTCTGCGTTAGCCGAGTCTACGCTTAGATCACTCTCTTTATCAGCACATCTACAATACCAAGGCGCTTTGACAGTTAAATGACTGTCTTATTATTTGCGTTAGTAACTAGGTCCCAAGGGTTGCGCACCTTCCTTAATTGAGAAGGTACCGTTGCCCAGCTGGTTAATCATCTCGTGAAAATAAAGGATGACATCACTGCTATCCAAGAAGTGCGGGACAAGGACTAAAACTAATGGGTAATGCTCGAAAATTCTGCGAAAAGATGTGGCGACTAGTAGAAGGTGGGTAGACGTTCATCCATGTTGTTGTTGTTGTTGTAACGGCAAAATTCTGCCGAGTTGACAGTCCTTGGCCGGATAAAAATCCGGGTCCGTTACGGTTTTCGTAGACCCGACTGTCGTGGGAACGGGACGTTCATCCATCTGGGAGAATGCCAATACTCGGCGACGGGGTGTCTTACGCACAATGAATCCCACACCGAACTTGCGCTCCAATATATGACTACAGTTGTAAGTTCTATAAAATAGCACATTTGAAATACTGCCTTTATGCTATACTGTCAAACCTTAAATTGATCATAATCCGAGCAGAACTGTTCAAGCCTCCAGATACCGAATATGTGGACCTATGTGCTTACAGCTCACTTTTTAACAAAAATATAGGTTAGTTCGTGAATGTTACTGACAGTGTGAGAGAGTCTTTTGCCGATAATTATGTCGTGTCGAAAATCGACAAAATCGGGTTAATACTCGGGTCAATACTAAATAGCTATAAAGTACTTAACACTACCGATTAACTTTTACTTGCATATTTAACAGAAATTTTTCAAATTTCCGGTTGACGGATACATGAATATGATATATACATATATGTATATGATCTGTCTCTTATACACATCTAGATGTGTATTATGATATATATATATATATATATAAAGATATATAAATATATAACTTCAAATTTAACGGGGAATATTTGGTATCATTTGTAAGGATATTCTTTACCATCGATTATTTGGAGATTATATTTTTCAAATGTTTGTACGCTTCCAAATTAAGTTGTCGACGTAATCGTTCCATGCATCAGTCCGAGTTGCGCCGACTCGACTCTAGACGGCTTTCGTGTACACTCTCAGCTATGGCTGCTATATTTTCGTCAGTACGTATTAGACGTGATCTATTCGGTAAAATATTATCCAATAATTAATGCTGGGTCTTAATCGCAAAATCGAGCTAAATCGTTTTTCAAGAACTCAGTTGTTTTCTTATGTCGTTTTCAACTATACCAATGAACACAATTATCTCATATATTAACGTTGTTGTTAAAATTATGATTAGCTTGTGAGCAGGTAAAAGTTGGTAAAAATACTCATTTACTTTTTCAGTGTATGGGCTTAAGTTCCACTTGAATTTTGAATATTAAAACACCTACTAGGGCACCACTTAAAACATAAGGTTTGGTTTTTGATTTATTCCTCAGCAACTTTAATCAAGACAGATAGATTCTTCGGATATTGATGTTATTTGCGATCCTTGATCTATGAGAGCACGTATGTAGCAGATAAATTCTCCGCATAGTGTTTTTGCTATAGCTAAAATAACTGATTTTGATGAAATTTTTGTGGACGTATCTTTTTTACTCTCTTCGGGTTTTAAATGGAAGATATCACGATGATTTTGGAAACATTTTTTACCTTTGATGTTCATTTTTTATTTTTCCCCACTTACATGACTTAGAAAATTGTAGCAGACAATAAAAAATATAATATCAATCGATTTAAAGAATTTTTCGATTTTACGAATTAGATGTACAACAAAAAATTTGTTATATTGGCCGATCATCGTAAATGATAAAAAATTTTGATGGCACTATCCTTTCTAAGAAATCGTTTATTCCTAACTTACCTAAGTACGAGCACGATACGAAAGGTACAAATGGTTTTATATGTGAAGACTTTTTGCCAAAAGTAATAAAACGATTTACTTCTGATATTCAAAGCGTAGTTCTGTAGATTAACTCTCAGAAAAGGTCCCGATCATAAGGCCGCCAGTAACTGTCAGGACTGTGTTATGTTGGTCTTATTTCTTTTTCGTTTTTCTCGGAACCCGTTTACGAATGTACTTCATTGCCAATTGCAATATTAGAGCTATATAACGTGATTGTGTAAACAGTCTCTAGTCACTATTAGAGACATTTTGAGGTAAAGTCTCACTTTGTGACTAGTTATTCTTCACTAAACAGTCTCTAGCGTTAGTCTCAAAATATTGCCTCAAATTTGAGACCTGATAGTTAGCAGGTCACAAAACTAAAAACAATCCTCTTTGCCATTTTGAATATACTGAATAGAGATAATCATAGATATTAATCGATTATCGTTTTTTTTCATATTTTTTAAGCAACTCAAACACGAAAACCTTATAAATAAATTATTTTAACATAAATTTCGAAAATTTATTAAAGAAAGTCAACATATATTTTTATTTTTATTGTTAATTATGATTATTGCTGTTATAGAAAATTTTATATTTGTTATCGACGTATTTATTTTCATTCCAGTGTAAAAACATCATCATCACTGAATAAAGAAATGCAATAGATTTTGTGACTGTCACTTACAGAATAGCAAAATCATCTGTAACAAAAATTGTCTCTAACTTAAAATCTCAACTCCACTGCAAATATTTTGTTTCTTCTTCAAGCCAAAAGCAATTGGAATGGCATTGACATGGACATTGACTATTATAATCAAATCTATAAAAATGAGAATTTCGAGAATTAAAGCAGACAGTTGGCTGGCTAGCATGTTCCCTATAAACAAGTACCTCAAAAATTGGCAGCAAAACTGTTCATGTTGTTGTTGGATGAAAATCCATATCACTCCCCATATAACAGTACTGGTCAAATCTACTAAAAGCGCGATAAATCAATAACTAAATGCATCAGAGACGTAAAAATTTGCGCGCCGGGGTGGTATGACAAGGCTTTATAGGGACCGTGGTAAAAATTGGGCGATCGGCGTGCCACCGATTGGTCGATATTACCTGTCAGCATATGAGTTATCTATATATATATATATTATATATGTAAGCCTAGCTTACTTGTTTACATTGTCATTAATAAATAATAAGTTTATTAATTCTCATTTAAATTTGTAATTAAACTGTACTGAACTAATTTATACTATATGTTGTATAAACCCTATTCTTCTAAATCAGAGGTTCAAACTTACTCAAAAAGAATTGTTATTAAAATTTTTGTCATTATTTTAAAAGCCAGATTTAGAGGGTTTAGTCTTTCTTATTACAAATATTAGAATTGAGTAATTTAGACAGGAGTTACCGATAGCACACCAGATAGCATATTCGTTAATTCATCACCATGATTTTATTTATTGATAATAATGTTTTTAGAATTATCGATATTCCCAAGTCTGCTGAAATACACATTTATTACCTGTAAATAAGAAAATAATAAAACACAGTTTTGAGTTTGCTTTTATAAAAATATACCGATGATATGGTATAAATTCCAAATTATTAAAAATAAACACTTCCTTTTCCTTTCATTGTCCGTAGATTAGTAGAGTTTCTTTTTTTTAACTCTCAAATGTAGTCTCCCTTAATATTTTCCTTATACTGGCCATAGTAATGTCTCTCAAATGCCATTATATCATGATGGAAGCGTTCTAGTCGTTCTTCCGAATATATRTATCTAGACAGATCCTAGATCCTATTATGGTGAAATCCGTTATGATGTCAGTTATCAGCTCGTCATAATTGGCAACTTTATCCAAGGAAACCATAGAACTTTTCTAGGCCTTTTTATCCTCATTGCTAAGTAACTTTGGGAAAATATCACCATCCAAAATTTCGTGAGTGCCTACAAAGATTCCATTCTTCAAATATCTTTCACCGTCAACAACGCGTGAAGACCAACATTATAAATTGTCTAATGCTTAAAACAAATATTTTTCATCCTTTTGTAATCCTGTGCAACGTCAAGTAGATACCGAAAATATTCCTATATCACCGATTTTACCTTTACCTTTTACCTTTACGTTTACCTTTAATAATATGAAAATAAAATTTTGTTCATTCCTGCCATTCCGCAGATATCGAATTTTTTGTCCTCCAACCCGCTTTCTCAACGCCGGGAGCTTGTCCGCGAACAGATTATGATTTTTCGGCTGTGGGATCCAGAACTAAATTGTTATAGAAGATATCTCTAAATTATTATTGAAATTCTTTTTCCAAATCAATGTTGCAATGATTTAGGAATAAAGAGTCATAATTTCATACAACATAATTTATATTTAAATAATGCTAGGAGGGAAAACAATTTTAAACCAAAATTCTGAAAATATTCGTCAAAGTTTATCGTAAGTTTGTTGAAATTTTTTTATAATAATCCGTAATGTCAACAAATAAAAACGCATTAACAGAAAATGCAGAGAAAAAATATGCATACTTTAATTTCATTGCTAACCAAGAAAAATCATTAGACGAGCTTTCTCAATCCAAAAAGAGTTTCTTGTGGTTATTCAGATTTTCTAAACGACGTTGCCGATGGATCATTTAAATTCGAACAAATTAGTGACATTTTGCACGAGCTTAGGAGGATAGTGTTATATGAGTAGCCAGATTCTTTTACACATGGCTCAAACAGCTCATGACTTCCGGTCGTAGACAAAGTATCCTCTGAGTAACAGTGAAAACAGCCTTTTAAATTAAAAAAAAAAAAATTAGCAAGTGAACCATCCCTTCCCAGGGTTGTGCGTTGGGATTGGGACTCGCCACGTAATAAACATCCCCAATGAAACCTAAACGACAGCCTCGGAAAAGTTTCTATAGTTTACAACTGAATAATACAAAAGTATCAAATTAATCGAATGTGGTTGGAATTATCCCAGTAGGTCCTGAGAAATAGTATATCAAGGTGGAGGTAGACAAACCAACCGACAAGGGTAATGCTCGAAAATTCTACGAAAATATGCGGCGACTAACAGAGGGTTTCACGACCGGAGCATACTCTTGTAGAAAACCCGAGGTTGATGCCCAGATCATACTACAATTATAAAGGGAAAACTTCTCCAGCCTGCTGAATGGCAGTGAAAGCATAACACCAGGAGGTATCGAAACCCGATTCCCCAATCGATGACGATGGATCAGATGCTTCATTGCCCGACCAGGAAGAAGTTCGAATAGCAATTACCAGTATGAAGAACAACAAAGCGGCAGGACCCGATGAATTGCCGACCGAGCTATTCAAATACGGTGGCAAAGAACTGATAAGGAGCATGCATCAGCTTCTTTGTAGAATATGGTCGGACGAAATCATGCCCAATGATTGGAATATAAGTATGCTCTGCTCAATCCACAAAACTGGAGACACCGCGCAGTTAGTTCAGCTTTCTCCAGAATAGATAATAAAGCAAAGTATTCACTGCTATCAAGCAAACAGTCGTCGTTCTCGCGACTAGGCCTCCACGTCACTGTTGACAATCATAACCTAGAAGTAGATAATTTCCTCTATCTTGGAACCAGCATTAAGAACAACAACAACGTCAACCTCGAAATCCGATGCAGAATAACTCTAGTCAACAGTTGCTTCTTTGGACTGAATAAGCAAATGAGAGTAAGTCCTCTCCCCACGGAAAAACTATAAGCCACTCATTATTCCCGTTCTGCTATATGGTGCGTAGACATGGACGATGACAATATCTGATGAGTTGGCATTACGAGTTTTCGACCGAAAGGTTCTGGGAAAGATTTATGGTCCTTTGCGCGTTAGACACGGGGAACGTCGCATTTGCGTGGAACGATGAGCTATATGAGATATACAACGACATTGACGTAGTTCAGCGAATTAAAAGACAGCGGACGACGAAAACACTCCAGCTTTGAAAGTATTCTACGCAGTACGCGACCGGCTAAGCAGAGTAAGAGGAAGACCTCTACTCCGTTGGAAAGATCAGGTGAAGGAAGAAGAGAAGAAATCAGGAAAAAAAGAAATGACTGGCGCGCTGTTGTTAACTCGGCTGTAACCGCCGTGTCTACGCCTGTAAAAAAAAGGAGAAGAATAAATATAGTTAAAAAAAAAAAACTAAAAAACACGCTTTTAAAGCATTTCAAACTAAAAAGTGGAAAATAATTCTTTGTATAAACTAACAATAATAATGACGGAAAAATTCCTGCATTATTGTAAAAATAGTGTGGAATACTCGATATATGAAAAATATGTCACAAAGTACCCCACGCTTTTCTCACAATACTAAAGGAATTTTTCCTTCATTATTATTGTTAGTTTATACAAAGAATTATTTTTCAGTTCTTAGTTTGATATAGTTTAAAAGCGTCTTTTTTAGTTTTTTTAAACTATATTTATTTTTAATTTTTTTGTTTGATATGAGAAACCGCAAATTTGTTAAAATATGAACTATGACATATAGTATTGGTTAAGTAAGTCGATAATTAGGCAGCATTTAATATCTACTCGTAACCTTTCATTGACTAATTGTTAGATTATTTGCGACTAAGTTCTATTGACGAATTATTACTTCTTATTCGAATCATTTCTTCTAAAGCTTCACTTTTACATGGGGTTTCACCTGTGAACTATGAACAGTATGTTCTTCAATTCGAATACCGTCCAAATATCTATAACGATTAAGTGAAACATAAGCTTGTCCAGCAGCAAATAGTCGAGAGCCAAGATAAACTGCATGATCTACTGTACTACCTTGCATCTTATGAACGGTCTACGCCTAATTCAGTATTATTGGCAACATTCGTCTCTCAGCGATTCCATAGCTGTATGTTTCTGGAAATTGTATCGATATTGGATTAAACGTGTTCACCATCTGAGCCGAAATAAATACGTACTGACGGGCTGCCTTTGCATACACTTGGTCCCTGCGAAAATTTGGCCAGATAATTTCTGTAACAAACCCCATATTACCATTCACTAAACCTTTTGACACGTCAATATTCGACCTTAACATCACCTTTGGTCCAACGAATATTTTTAATACATTAGGAAGACCTCCTGTTTTATTGATATCATTCGGTATTACAGTATTTAAGTTTTTATTACCTAAATTTCGTGTAGCGCCAATGAGTTGGTCTTGTGCTTTAATCATATAAATAACAGTCCCTTTATCTTGAAAGCTCTTCAGAACTTTTTCATTATGTATAACAACKTGGTCGTTAGTAGGGTAAATCCTTAAAGCTTTCTCAATCCAGAATTCTTCAGTGGATTTGTTGACATTTTTCCAAGAAGAACTTCAAGATGCTTCGACGTCAACTTTCCAATTCTTAAAGCATTAAGCATATTTATAAACGTCGTATCTTCTTGTTGACGCATGTTTTGCTGATTCAACCAGGCGGAATTGTTGCCACAGATGTGTAAAGGGTTTCATATGTTCTGGCTGTTGAAATACTTGTTGTCCTCGGACAGGTGGTAACTGCATTAAATCACCAAAGAGTAAGACATTTATACCTCCAAAACAAGAGTCCTGTCTCTTTAGTTGGCGTAAACGAGATTCGATCATGGAAAGCATTTCATAAAGCACCATAGAAATTTCATCTATGAACAGAAACTCAACGTATTGGCATAACCGACGCATCCCTTTTAAATAATTTCCCGTAAGAAGTGGCATTTAATTATGAGCCATCTTTTTTATACTGGTAGTTGTGTAGAACCTCCGACCAACCAACTTTCACGACCAATTTTCCATAGCATCGGTTAACTTGGTTTTTCAATACATTAAAGATAAAAGTTTTTCCAGCGCCTGCTCCACCTGTGACGAAAATTTTCTCTCTTTTAATATCAGCATTAAGTTGATTTTTATACTCTCTGTAATGACAGTAAACAATTGTTTTTGATCAATATTCATAGCATGCTGTGCTCTTTGAAATTGATCATTGCTCATTTCTGTGTCCGGTAATTCTTCTTCTATAACTTCAGGATTTGTAATCTCTGACTGTTCTAAAATTTCAAATGCATGTATCTRATTGAATGCATTTTCAAGCTGTTGGTCACGTTCTCGAAATTGGCGCATATACTTACTCATTTCCTTCAAACGATTCTCTCGATGTAAAAACGCCTCTTTTGCATTATCGAAACCTTCAMGTAATTCAGTTTCCAAACGATAAGGCATATGTTTAAGAACTAAGCTGTAGAAAAAGTTGTCGGGATCWGATGTTGCTATAAAATATGGTACCCTAAAAACTGCGGGAACCTTTCTCACAACCATTTTGCTCTTATCTAATAGCGTAATAAGTGGCCGACGTGTGTTTCGATATTTTTCATACGCCTCGTGATCAACACTTTCCTCAGTTTCGCTTACTTTTTTCGGATAGAATGGTTCAAACAACATTGCAAACTTTGTAAGGCTCATGGTTGCAAAATCGTAATCGGGAGATTGTACCGGATATTTCTGATACCTTTCAAAGGTATTACTATAATAACCAGTTGTGTGCACGAATTCTGACGAATAGCAATACTCAGTAACGTTGTTCTGCCTTTTGTTGTGTTCAGAAAAATGCAACTTCGGGAACTGTCCCGTAATGGAATATAACAAAGTCTATATGCGCATTCTGCAGCTGATACTTGTCGCTCATGAAGAATCTTCATACATATGCTGAACAGTTTGCGTGAAATATTAGTTTCTTCACGTTGAATTTGCTGTATTGCCTGCGCAATTCCAGAGTCTATACCTGCAGGTTCTGCTTTCGATAGGTACTTTGCTATATATTGCGCTATCGTTTCGTTTGATCCGCATTATATCCTTATTGCTTGCCCACAGTCTTAGCAACTCTAGGTGGTAATTATTTACCCTAGCATCTTCCTTTCTACGCTTAAGCAAACAAATTCTACTAACAGAGGTAATCATCTGAAGAATGAGACACGAATTGTGTCACATTCTTGGCGTGGAAAGTTGAATCGGCATTTTATAGAATTATTATTTTTTGAACAAGTTTTTGTATGCCGATGAATTTGACATTTTTAAACTAATTCATGAAGCTGTGGGTCTTCTTCTTCTGGAGTGATTCTACAGCAACAATTACGAGCTTCCCTTCCTCTGAGTCAAACTCGGGATAATTTTCGAACCAAATCACCATATGACGATGAGGACTGCCCCGATTCTGGAATTCAATACGCCATTTTTCTGCCAAACACGTAATAATTATTTTTTATAAATTTCATTAGAGCATTTACTCTTAACATGAAATACTTCTCGATACGTCTTTGGGGCTATTAACAAAGCCTTTCGTTGGTCTAGCCAGTTGAGATCATTTGAGCTAAATATTACAAAGTACTATATATTGCAGGTCCTAAACATCTGATTTGAGCTAATAGTTCATTCAGAGCTGATCTCCAATAAACTGCCGAACCTCTTAATTTTTTTTACATAAATATGGACATCTTCTATTGCTCTTTCTTGATGATCAATTTTTTTGCCGCATGCAGATATAGTGCTTTTGATTCTATAATGTTCAAAGAAAAATAAGGCATAAAATATAGGCATAGATAGAGTCGTTACGTTAAAATTTTGTGTCACTTCCCAAAATTCTAAACTGAAAGTAGTCTAACGCTGTAATATTTACAGGCCTTTGTTCTCTGAACCCGTGTTTTCCGTAAGGAAACAAGAAGTGCCAGGCCAATTCTTCTGCTTTCAGTGTTGTCTTTCGTTTTGCGGGTAATTTCGTTAAGGTTTCGTGAAATCTGTAGTTCGTCTTTCACATTGGTTGCATTATATCAATCGGCGCCATCAAAGATGTCTGCAGTGGAATTAAATGATTAGCTAGTTCTTGTTGAGAAGTAATCATTTCAGACGTTGCCGTTACTATCTCAATACTATGCTGTATTTCTAGGTCATCAGGCTCATCTGTTTTATATACAATATCAACGTAATCGAGAGAATACTGCATATTTTTGCTGCCTGTTGTACAGCTCATCGTTCCATCGAATGCGATATTCGCCGTGGCCAACGCGAAAAGGACCATAAATCTTTCGTAGAACTTTTCTCATCGTCCAAGCCTCTGCACCATATAGCAGGACGGGAATTATGAGTAACTTATAGAGTTTGGTTTTTGTTTGTCGAGAGAGGACTTTGCTTCTCAATTGCCTACTCAGTCCGAAGTAGCACCTGTT
>NW_017537475.1:0-8381 GCF_001853355.1 Bactrocera latifrons | reverse complement strand
TTGATGACAGGAGATATTTCGTCTTGCCCTCGTTCACTGCCAGTCCCATCTGCTTCCTTGCCCAGTCTGGAGAAAGCAGAACTAACGGCGCGGGTGTTCAGGCCGATGATATCGAAAATCATCGGCATACGCCAGCAGCTGTACACTCTTATAGAAGATGGTACCTTCTCTATTTAGTTCTGCAGCTCGAACTATTTTCTCCAGAAGCAGGTGGAAAAAGTCGCACGACAAGGAATTGCCTTGTCTGAAACCTCATTTGGTATCGAACGGCTCGGAGAGGTCCTTCCCGATTCGGACGGAGCTTTTGGTGTTGCTGAACGTCAACTTACACAGCCATGTAAGTTTTGCAGGGATGGAAACAGCTTTGAAATCGACGAAGAGGTGGTGAGTTTCGATTCTCCTTTCATGGGTCTTTTCCAAGATTTGGCGTGTGGTGAATATCTGGTCGGTTGTTGATTTTCCAGGTCTGAAGCCACACTGATAAGGTCGAAGCAGTTTGTTGACGTTGGGCCTTAATATTTCACACAATACGCTCGATAGAACCTTATATGCAATGTTGAGGAGGCTTATCCCAAGGTAGTTGGCGCAGATTGTGGGGTTCCTTTTTTGAGGATTGGGCATAGCACACTTAAATTGAAAGCGTTGGGCATGCTTTCGTCCGACCATATTTTACAAAGAAGCTGATACATGCTCCTTATCAGTTCTTCGCCGTCGTGTTTGAATAGCTCGGCCGGAAATCCATCGGCCCCCGGCGCTTTGTTGTTCTTCAGGCAGGTAATTGTTATTCAAACTTCTTTCTGGTCGAGCAATGGAACGTCTGCTCCATTCAGCAGGCTTGAGAAGTGTTCCCTCCATAATTTAAGTATGCTCTGGGCATCGGTGACTAGATCACCTTTGGCGGTTCTACAAGAGTATGCTCCAGTCTTGAAACCTTCTGTAAACCGCTGCATTTTTTCGTAGAATTTTAGAGCATTACCCCTGTCGGCCAGCTTATCAAGCTCTTCATACTCACGCATTTCGGCTTCTTTCTTTTTCTGTCTGCAAATTCGTCTTGCTTCCCTCTTCAGCTCTCGGTATCTATCCCATCCCGCACGTGTTGTGGTCGATCGTAACGTTGCGAGGTAGGCAGCCTGTTTTCTCTCCACTGCGACAAGGCACTCCTCGTYGTACCAGCTGTTCTTTTGCACTTTCCGAAAAATAATGGTTTCGGTTGCAGCTCGATCAGCCTCAACCCATTTGGGGATGTTTCGTCGTGGTGGCTGAATTTACTAAACGTAGTGCCAAAGATACCTTCTTTGCCCACCCTGGCGTTAAAGTCGCCAAACACGATTTTGACATCGTGGCGGGGGCAGCTCTTATAAGTGCTTTCCATAAGTGCTTTCCAAGTCCTTCTCCTCCGTCGGGGCGTGGGCGCAAATCAGCGAAATGTTGAAGAACCTCGCTTTGATGCGGATTGTGGCTAGACGTTCATTCACCAGAGTGAATGATAATACTCGGCGACGGAGTCTCTCTCCCACCACGAATCTCCCACCACGAATCTCCCACCAAACTTGCGCTCCTTTATATGAGCACTGTAGTAAATGCCACAAGGGCCTACTCGTCTCTGTCCTTGTCCTTGTCGTCCATCGCATTTCTGGGACGGCGGTGATGTCAGCCTTAATTTTTAAGAGGATATCAACTAGCTGGGCAGCGGCACCTTCCCAATTAAGGGACCGGACATTCCAGGTGCATGCCCGCAATTCGTAGTCCTATTTCGTTTGCCATGGTCGTCATCAAAAGTGGGGTCTGTTATCCGAGACTGTTGTTGCGTTTTCATTGGGGCGTTTGTTTACGTGGCGGGTCCCAATCCCAGCGCACAACCCTATGTAGGGGATGTTTCGCCTTCTCACTTTAGCTCGCCTTCAAATGGATGTTCTTATTCTACCCAGAGGCTACTTGGTCAAGGACCGGAAGTCGTGAGCTGCGTGAGTCAAATGTAAAAGAATCGTTTCTGACCACTCTCAAGTGAATGGCGATCAGAGAATTTTCATCACTTGCGTGAACTTCTACACATGACTCCATCCTCCCATCTTTTATTGCGTGGAAATTTCGCACCAGTAGGTATCCGTCGTSTTCAATACGATAGGACATCAAATTTCGCTCCGTTTGAAATCTTATATTCCTTTCGATTTGGTCACACGTTATCATATTCAGGTTGAGGGTGTTTGTAAACCACTATTGTGGTGCAACAATACTGGCTCTTAGGATGTTAGMCAATGCCATCGCACAGCATTGTACACCTGTAAATCCTGATGTGAAAATGAGCTCGTTTCCTTGGTGCCATGAAGCACGCACAATTCTTGAAAAATCACATATTCTTTTGTAAGCACTAGTGTCATTGTTAAGTTCATCATTGATTTCATTCATAATCTCTAGTCGAGCTTCTTTTACTCTAATAATCTCTTCATTCATTATGACGTTCTGATCGATAGTGACGTCTTTATAAAGGGGCTTGTTAGCGACCAGCCAATGTAGTGCATCATATACCTTTTGCCTGGATACTGAAAACTGTCGCGTTACATTAACATTTTCCACAAATTCAGTAATGACAACTATTCCAGGATTATTAGTGGTTCTTGGTAACATGTTCGGAAGTTTTTTCAGTAATTTCGAAAACATCCTGAGCAAACAATACTGCYTGACCTCGAAAACTATATTGCCCAAATACACCGCTTAATTTTATAATTTTGACAAATGGAATAATACGTGAAATCAGCATTTGCTCGGCTTGAGATAATTCCGAAATCACGTCTGAAATAAAGCCTGGATCTAGATTGTTCCAATAAGATTTAGATGGTGGAATATTTTTAATTGAATTCAAATGGGCTTTGCAACGATTGCAAACAACCAAAAATTTTTTTGCTTTAATTCATTAGGCAAATATGTGTTTGCTATAGCATCAACAATCCACTTCAAAATTTAATGTTTATAGCATTACTTAGTACAAACTTCACATATCGCATCGCAAAACGAGTTAATTGCCTGCCTAAAGCTCGTTATACTGGCTTTACGTAACCTTTGGACCTCTTTGTTTTGTTTTTGGATTTGCATCAAACGAACCTCTCTGGCTTGTTCTGATTCTGAGGTTCGTTTTTTTCGCTACATTCTGACACATTTGCTGCAAACGAGCCTCTGGCTTGCTCTGGTTCTGAAGCTCGGCTTTCCGCTGTATGCTGACGCATTTGCTGCAAACGAGCTTCTCTGACTTGCTCTGGTTCTGAAGCTCGGCTTTCCCCTGCATGCTGACGCATTTTCTACAAACATCCTTTCTGACTTCCTCTGGTTCTGAGGCTTGGCTTTCCGCTGCATGTTGACGCACTTGCTTCAAGAGAGTCTCTCTGCCTTCCTTTGGTTTTGATGTTCGGCTTTCTGCTGCATGCTGACGCACTGGCTGCAAACGAGCCTCTCTTCTCATATAGAGCCTTCTTTTTTCCTTTATTTTCTCTAATTCGCTCAAGTGTTCTGACGATCTTTCCATTCTTTCACTGAGATTTGTTGTTTTTTGTATAAACAATTCGTTAAATATAATTAATTTATTAGTTTATAATGAAAAGATTTTAATCAAATATACTATTCGACACACAGCCTTTTTGAAAATCTATGTAAACATATTTCGCTTATAATTTTAAATTGTCACAACCTTACACTTCGTCTGTTTTTTTTTTTCGTTTGATTGTATACCTAATATATGCCTGATAATTATGATGTCCCGCGGGAACCAAAAAAGTAACGGTACAAATTTGGCTTAACCCATTTCTATTGTTCTTGACTAGGAATTATAATCGACCCGGAACGTAGGTAAGATAGGTAGGTGGGTTGTCTCATTTTCHATTTTTTCAGGTAGAGGGGTTCACATAAGGGGTAGGTCGAATATTTGTTTGTGTACTTTAAATTTTTAAGAATTCTTATTTTAGATTGAAAGAATCGATTTTTTCATCTATGAGATTTACCAATATTGTGAAATATAAACGAATATAACTTAAATCGTATTCTCCGCCATTAGATTCGGTGACAATTTTTGAAAAGCTCACATCGACGTGGCAGCCAAAGTATCAAAAAGAAAAGAGTTTTCTATTGCAGTTGCTTTTCGGAGGCATTTTGAAAACTAGTATCAGATTTTTTTTTACTACAAAAATTTTATTGTAAGTATTTTATTACCTAAAAGTCACATGTTTTGCATTGTTTGATATTATTTCTTCTGGTCTGCGGTTATATATACATATATCTATACAAAGTATATTTTCTTAAAGGATATACATATTTCAGTATATAAGTTAATTTTTTGTTGAGTTTGAGTTGTTGTTTGTTGCTGTAATGCTGGATGATTGCAAGTCGTGAGTTTTGCCGGGAAAACCGAGCTATGTGGGTGTCGTTGTTGGTTGCAGTGCTGGCCAATGAGCGAACGCCACGCACATGTGCAGTATCGAGTACTTTGGCAAAGCTTGAGTGCAAGAATTGGATCAACTCAAATTATAGGACTATGATTATATATGTTAAGCCTCTGTTGACCAACAGTTGCACTTTTGATACCTTAACAACTCCCCTTGTTAAGCTCGAACGTCCTCGTTTCGATAAGGTAGTTTTGAATCTCGAACGCGCTATTTTAAGCAAGGTGGAGTGAAATCTTTCCACTTGGCCGTTGCTTTCGCTGTGAAGTGTGGATCAAAGTTGAGAAAAGTGATCTCTCAGTAGTGTTAGTTAGTTAGATTAGAGTGGAAAGTCTTTTCGTTGTCAGATACAATGGTTTTTGTATTCTTGAACATTAATAAAATTTGTAGAAGAGCATCTTTGACATCAACAGAGGATCCTGATTCGATTGGCTTCACGACGGCAAATTTAGAAAATTCGTGCGCAATCTATTTTACTGTTTTTTTCGGATATTGAAAAAATAAGGGGTTGGTGGTCGGTAAAAATTTCTATATTTTTTACTCCGTAGAGATAATGCCGCAACGTTTTCAAAGCCCATACGATAGCAAGCAATTCGCATTCATTGGTGGCATAATTTTGTTCTGTTGCAGAAAGAGTTCTTGAAATCAGTGTAATGGGGCGGGAATTTTGACACAAAACTGCACCTAAGGCGGTTGACGAGGCGTCCGTTGTCAAATCGAAAGGTTGGTCGTAATTTGGATATTGAAGAAGAACTTCTTCGGAAGCTAACACTCGCTTCAACTTTTCAAAGGCGCTAGCGCCTCGCAATCAAGTGTTATTTCAACATTTTTTGACTTTTTTTGCTCCTACATGCCCATTTTCGCCACGAAGATATTTGGTTAATGGATTTACCATATCGGATAATTTTTTACAAAACGACGATAGTAGCCTGAAAGACCGAGAAATGATCGCAGCGCCCGCAGTGTTCTTGGAAGATTATAATTCAAAATTGCATGGACTTTAYCTGRRCAAGTTCTTATACCCTTTTCTGAAACCAAAAAACCCAGAAACTCAACTTCAGTTTTATAAAACTTCGACTTTTCTGTCGACACTCTCATTCCCGCTTTTTTTAACTTGCCTAAGATTTTATTGATGCTAGCCAAAAGCGAGTTTTCGTCGGGTGAATAAATAATTATATCAACGATATAAACGTGCCAATATTTTCCGATATCTTCGCGCAGGACATCGTCTATCGCTCTCTGAAATATGCTTACCGCTTTTTTTAAACCGAAGGGTAGCCTACAAAATTCATACTTCCTATTGTTAATGCTAAACGCAGTTTATTTTCTATCTTCCTCGCACATAATAATCTGATGGAAACCGGATTTTAAATCTAAGGTGGTGAAAAATTTCGAATTTCCCAAATTGGCTAAAATTGTGGTAGTATCAGGTATTGGGTATTGATCAGGAATTGTTTTTTCGTTAATCTTCCTATAATCGATTACCAGTCGTAGCTTCGGATTACCGCCTTCATCTAGACCCTTTTTGGATACAACATGAACGGCAGAATTATATGGAGAGCAGGATTCTCTGATTATACCGTCTTTGAGGAGTGTTTTTTACTTCGTTATTAATGAACGGCGCAACTGATACCGGATACGGATAGCTTTTGCTATAAATTGGATCGTTTGTTTGAGTGCGAATCCTAGCCTCAACACTATTGTTAAATGGTAGTGCTCTATTTGGGTCAGCAAATGCATTTATGTTTTTTTTAATCATATCGTGAAATATACATTTAATGTGAAATGGAACATAGCCTTCTTCTATTGTAATATGATTGCTTTGCTTGCATGAGAAATGCTTTAGTTTCTCTACACCGTTACGGTAAGACAAGTATCCATTCTCAGCATCAACATTTGCCTCAATTTCTCTAAGGAAATCGTATCCAATGATACCGTCAAACGTACCTAAGTCAAGAAGTAAGTAAAACGTTGAGGTATGATTGAGAACATTCATTAGGCATTTTTTATTTATTAAATTCGACCCATTGATAAACTTTAACTTGAACGGCTTATCGATACTTTTGATGCTGTGCAGAAACGMAAATTTTTTAACATAGTCCTTAGAAGCTCCGGTGTCAATTAAAAGACGTAGCTCCCGACCGCTTTTGRTAGTTTTAGTTATAAACGGCAGGAGCGACTTTAGTTTAAAAAATTAATTTCCTCGACTTGTTGTGTATCGACATCAACGTATTACCATCAAAGCAATAACTTTCAGCCTAATTTCTTAAACTATCACCTTGAAAATTATTTTCATTATACCCTTCCCAATCTTCTTGATCGAATATTTCTTTTTCAGGCACGAAGTTAACTTTTTGCGTTTTGTTTAGGGGTGCGTGATTTGAGGAGGATTGCTCGCGTGATCGCTTAAATACCGGAGGATGAACTGTAAAATGCTGCTGCGGCGCAGCATTTCGTATTAACTGATGTTGTTGAACATTATTTTTATTTTGCTGATAATGGGGATTATAATGATTCTGAGGAGAGGAGCGTTTATGGTAATAAGAGGTGTTGTTGTCGATTTCCATTGGTGTAGGTTTAATGTTGGCGTTTTGAAAATTTCGTGTACTGGGATGAGTATTCCGATGAATCGGTTGAAAATGAGGTATTACCTTTATTGAGTTACCGGCAAGAAAAGCGCTAGCAAAGTCATGGCGCATGTGACTTACTTCGAGCTCTTGAGCTACTGCCGAAAATAGAATGTCGCACATTGGATGACGAGGCCCTGATATGAACACCCGCAAAGCGTTTTCTCTCGCTCGATCGTTAAGAGCTGAAATAATTTCCCTATTACCACTATGGGTCATTATTTGTTTGTTAATTATGAGAGTTAATTGCTTGTCGATTCTGTCGTAGTAGTCAAATTGACAACCTATCTTGCCTTAACACGCTAAGTTCGTTTTCTAGAACGTACAATGGTCTTTTATTGGAGTACGATTGATCTAACCTTGCAATAATTGCTTGAAAGTTAAGAACTGTATTGAACGAAGAAAGAGTAGAGTTAGAAGATTCAGTAATCTTGTTTCGAAATATGCCCATTGCAATATAGTATTTTTCCGAACCCTCTTTATAATAATTCATTGCAAACTGCGCAGCGATGCGCCATGCCGGATATGATGAAGAATCGCCTTTAAATTATGGAAGCGACTTAATTAAGTCCAAGCTAGCATTATCTTGTGCAACTAAGGGGTTGATGGATACCGGAGCATAGGTCTGAACAGTGGGAGGCGCTAATCGATTCAATTGTAAGGTTAATTGGCCAAGCTGCTCGGAAAATGCTTCCTTAGTCCGCTCAGTAGCAGCGTTAACTATTTCTACAACTTGTTCCCTGCTATTGTTCATGTTGATATTTAAAAACACTTAAATTTCACTTTTTATAAACTTTAAATCGTAGTTTGTAGCAAATATCACGAGATATAAATTTATAAGACGCACGCTTATTTTGAAAAGAGGAGAAAAAGTAGTTTATTTAAAACGATATGTGAGCAATGAAAGAGACCCTTTTACCAAGCCAAATCCTGGATTATAAATTTTTATGCAAAATGGGTTATCAAGCGAGAACTTAAAAAGCAAAATCTTTATTGCGTAAGTTAAATAAATTTTATTATTATTCGCACTTTTCACAAGTTTTAATCATACAAAATTTTTGGCTTTCCGATCAGAAAATAAACGTGTTGGAAGAAAATATTTAATAAGAGTAAATTTTAAACACGTGCTCTATTATTTGTTACTAAAAAAATATTTTTTCCTTTTGTTATTTAAAACAAATTTATTTTATGCCACCTTATAAGTAAATTACTCTCCTTTTTTTTTTAACAAAACTTCAGAGCTTTATTAACTTTTTATTGAACACACATCATTCACCGTCGAACTGTCATCGTAACCGGTTGCTTTTCGCTCTTTGCTTATTGAGTT
>NW_017537474.1:77080-83681 GCF_001853355.1 Bactrocera latifrons | reverse complement strand
TTTGTCCCTTCATCGTTCCCACATGTATACCAATACATACGCAAAAGACTTTTTGCTTCACTGAACACTACAACAACACGGTCTTCGAACAACCAGAACAAAGCAGAATAGAAAAAACGGTTTCGCTCTGAGCGCAAGCGAGCTCATTCAAGAACACATAAAACGGTTGCTCTCTGAGTCTTTTCGTAAAGAGTCAGRGAGAGACRCTTATTTGCAGACAACGAGAAACKGTCGACAGTTATTTGCGAGCTCTGCTTAAAACTATTAGGGCAGTCATACATAACTCGTGCGACATAGGCAAGTGTCGGGTTACCGCTGCTGGCCGCAGTGGCTGAACAACGAACTTATGTGTCAGCAGAATATTGTAATGTAAACAAAGTAGAGATGAGCGATATTGCGATTTTTCGATATCTGTGACCGCTGTTTTTAAATCACCGTGATTTTATATTGCTATTGCGATCGCAACTAAGTTGACGTTCAAACAGAGAGCTTTTGTTGTTGTTGTTGTTGTAGTGGTAGTTTCTGCCGATTTGTCCATGTTTGGCCGAATAAAAGTCCGGGTCCGTTCCAGTTACGTAGACCCGACTATCGTTCAAACGACGGAAACCTTTTGTCGTTGTTGCCGGCAAATTCTCTTTTGGGTCCTGCAGCTCGAGTCAAGTTTTCCGCCTTTCTTTTCACTACATTTTCGCAAATGTTTGAGCGGTTCGGTTCGGCTACCTGACACTTAGAGCGTATTGCATAGTTCATTTGARTGTGGGTATGATGGTTTCACACATTTTTTAGAAGGAATTACCATAAGTGTGGTTGATCATTTGTTTGTTTAGAATACCCGCCTTTAATATTTTCAAAGAAAACCTAATGACCATAATCCATCAGAATGTTTTGAATAAACGCTAATAATATTTTCATGACCAGATGTTTACGAGAGTTTCCTAACCTTTGGGAAAATATTAAAAACACGTAATTTTTTTATTCCATAATTTTTTCCTGAAATTAATTAATTAAATTAATAAATAATTATAACAGCATCTTAATAAAAGAATAAATAAATATAAAACAGTAAAAGTAACTTCATTTTTATTAAAATTCATATAATTTATTAACAACTTTAATTACGAATATTGCAACCATGAAAAAAGCTTCAATTTGTATTCTAAACTATTTTCTTAAATTCAACAACAAATGCTTTCAAATTTGTTTTAAACAAAGTAAAATAAAAATTAAATTAAATTAAAATATTCCATAAGCAGTTGAAACTTCTGGTTGTTTCTAAAAATTGCTAAACGTACGACATATTTTTAACATTAGTATTTAAAAATATTAGCATTTTAGGATTTTCATCGTCTAAACGCGTTCGCCTTTCCGTAGAAAATAAMMTTTCACAAGGCACTGATGATGCTAAGCATCCTAATTTTTCCCGCGCGATTGGTGACAGATATGAGTACTTATAACTGCTTGTTTTCTACCAATGAGCTATGATGGCAATAAAGATAACGGTACTGCGCGATGTCCAACAATCTGTTGTTATGCAGAATTTGGACCCTTACATATATTTTTCTTTCATTTGTCCAAGGCATGTTTCATACAATTCTGATATTATTGTATTAGGAACTGAATGCCTACTAGGCAATTGATAACCTGGCCTTAGTGCTTTTATAAATTCGCGGAATCCATCATCTTCTACAATGCTAAACGGCTGTAAATCTTTTATAAAAAGCATAGGTAGTGAGTCATCGATTGCCTTTTTTGTATTCGTAGACATTTTTGTTCTGTCAAACCCGCCGTTATTTTTGTTTGTCTTAAACAAGGTGTAACTAAAAATAAAAGCAATTATTAGTAATTTTTAAACTTACAACGAACTCAAACTTACTTTAAACTCTTCCCTCTGCCAACGTAACAAATTGTCTCGGAAGTTCTCATTATCAATATCTATTGGAGGTTCCAAGGTAGAGGAGGTTTGAACTGCTATCGCAATTCACAGGTTCGAACTGCTATTTGTAAAATGTGACCGCAGTTGCGATTTGCGACAATCACATTGAAAAAATCACCGGTAGTGAAATATCGCTCATCACTAAAACAAAGTGCATTGCATCATTCTTGCATTTCACAAACAAAAAGTTCAATTCTGAGACAGGTGTAAAAAAAAAAATTGCGCATCCTGGTGACATTGATCCTGACTCTCCTAATGGTCTGAAAAAAAAAATCAAAAGAAATTCTGAATCAGTAAGGATGCTATTATAGTCCCTATTTCAGGGAACACGAAAAAAATTTTTTTTGAAAAATGGCGACTGCCTGAATCTAAATCTTTTTTTACGTTCACACAAAATTTCAAGTAAATCGGTGGTATAGAACTTGAGATAATGCCGGTACCGTGTGGAAAAAAGTAGTTTCGAGAAAAACGCGTTTAAAAAAGCGAGTCTACCTACCCACCGGGCTAGGTACTGCGTCACTAAAGTAACTGTAGCTCTTAAAATAATTTTAATTTTTAAAAATCTTTTGGAGGATATGTTCTTAAGGGTCTAAACTTTAAATATATGAAAAAAATCGAATTTTTCAAAATTCTAGAGTAGACTACCCCCTTAAAAAACAAAAGTGTCTTATCAGTCATGCAATAGTATGACCCTTTTTTCAGTATCCCAAGCATTCATTTTTAAAAACTTAAATAATAACTTGTCAAATAAGAAAGGAACTTATTCGTCATGCAATAGTATGATCCTCTTATCGGTAGATGATATMCCAAATAACATTCAAAAAAGGCCTGACGGTAGACAAGTGAAATCAATAGACATGGTGAATTCTTTTAAAGAATATTTTAATAAAGGTATTGAACGAAGGAATTCTAAAAATTTTAATTTTTGACAAAATACCGTCTAATGAAAAAGCTTTTGGTTTTTGACGGAAATTTTGGCTCCATTTTATAAAAAAAAATGTAGTAATGACTTTTTAAATCGTTTACAAAAAGTAGCAGCGAATTTTTTAAATCGTATTCCTTCGTCTTTTACTTAAGAAAGATATTGTGGGTGTCGGTGAATGAAATAAACACACGTAGCCATTAAAACTATTTATTTATTTAAAAATTGTTCGAAAATATTGTACATTAAGGGTTATCATACAGTTATGCTTTACAATCGTTATACCGCGAGTATTTTGAGAAATGTGTTTTGTAAAAACGATTATGGCTGCTGATGCTAAATTCAACTCCAAGAGACGCCACATACTACTGCGCCCAAAAAATAACGTGACCTTGTATTTATTTYGAAAATTCTTTATTCTCCCAAATCTATTTCATCCCCTTCAAAGTAATCCCCACTAGATGTAGTACATTATGCCAACGGATTTTCCAATCTTCGAAACACTGGTTGTAGTCACTTTCCGGGTTGGCCTTCAGTTCCGTCTTCGCTGCGGCTTGAATATCGTATAAAAGCTGTGTCCCCGAAGCGGTCTTTTGRGCTTGCTGAACAGCCAGAAGTCGCACGATATGTTTTGAGTTTTTGGCGAAATGATCATTTAATGTAAATTCTTTGCTCTACAAATTTCGACATTGCGAAAAACGAAAAACTMACTTTTAGCAGTAAAAAACGAAAAAGCAAAATAAAACAATCGTCAGATTCTATGACGCTGGCTAAACGTTCAATATTTTTATATAAACCCCGATCCCTAATGGGTTTTCGTTATTGTCGCGAATTTTAAAATTGAAAATGAAATGAAATTAAAATTGCAAAGTAAATTTTAATTAAATCTAACCGACACAATATTCCGACTTGGAAAATACCTTATAAAGTTTCAGAAATTTGTTTTATAAAACTCTGACATGGCCTTAAAAATTCAAGCGTTTCTCTGAAAATATTTATCGCATTGACATCAAATTCAGAGAATATAATTATTTAAATATAGAAAATCGGAAAATGCAAAAAATKATGCGAAAAATTTTGGAAAATAATAATACATTCAAATAAAACTTGCTTGAGATTGTCTAGTTTTTAAATAGATGTAAGATTTTATAATTTATTGTTAGGCTTTTAAAACAAAAAGCAGATTCAGCAAAAAAAACTATAGAATTATTGTAGATAAAAAATAATTAGAAACAAATAAAAATATGGTAATAAGGCATGATTTTTGACATTTCTTAATTAATTACAAAASAACATAATTATTTAAATAAAGTATGTGATTTATACTAAAAACTCAATATGTACATATGTATTATTGCCAAATATGAATATTGTGAAATGAAAGAATGAAAAATAATATACTTAAATATAAAGTACCAGTAACAATAGATTGTCCCAAAATTAACGCATGATTTAAATTTGTAGACATTTAATTTAATCTTTACAGTTGACGAAGTTAAAACATTATTCCGAACATATTTCGAAGCTTTTATTATTTTTAAAATATTTTCCAACAATTAAGACACGTTTTTTTAATGTTATTTACTACATAAATAACGGCAAATTTTAATCCTGCATTATATTAATTCCAATCTTGCATTAATTTTGGGACACCCTTAATCTAATAAGTGTAATAAAAATATTGGAAAAAATTGTAATTGAATTACTAATGTAAATTATTGAACTTAAGTAAATTTGAAGAAAAATATATAAATATAATCAAARAATATGTTTTTAATTATGAGCAAAAACGGACAAAAGTCGGTAAGTTAAAAAAAATCATAATCGTTCACGACTTTTATGTCGAAACTACAAGTGTCTTATAATAAGTCAACAGCACTAGACCACTGTTCATTTAGAGATAAATGACACTTCACACTCTAACTAAAGCGTTACATAATTTTAGGCTGGATAAATGTACGATCATCGTCAAACTATGGCACATGCTTTGCCTGCATCATAAAGTAGGCTTCTCTTCAGTATAGTTAAAGGTACTACTAATTGCAAAAGATTTGTTCACAATTTTCATATTCTTAATTARTTCTTCAAAATCTATGTCRTTGCTCTCAAAGTAATCCCCTTGGGGCTCAATATACTTGTGCCAAATCCTCGAGACAGTTCCATTTCCGGAATAGACTTCAATGTGCGCAGCGATTCAATGTCTTCAATTGACTCAAAACGGTTTCCCCGGAGCGGCTAAATCAGGCAAATACGGTTGTTACGGTTGAATATTTGACGAAAAACTCACGATGCATCAATGCAGTTTGCAAAAACCAAGAGTTGTCGGCCAATGATTGCGGTCTCTTTTTACGAATARCTTCGCACAAATGAGACATAACACTCAAATAGTATTCCTTGTTGACAGGTTGGGCGGTCGGAAGGAATTCGGAGCCTCGATAATTGAAGAAAACTGTCAACATCTTTCAAAATTCTTTTTACTGATCCCTGACTGTTAATCGTTCTCACGCACCAATTCCTTAATTTTTATTGACAAGTTGATCATCAGTTGATGTTGATTGCCGTACTGTACATGTTCTCGACCCTATGTATTTGAATAATTTGTAGCAGTCAAAAACAGTTGCTCACGACAAACAATTATCACCGAAGGCCTTTTCCAACATTCTGAACGTTTCGGCACCAGAAATTCGATTCCGCACACAATTTTGATGAAACTTCTTTGTTGAATATTTTCACTTATAGTAAGTAATGGCTTGCGATATTAGAAAGAAGGAAACATGCTACATTTGCCGCTAAAGAGTACACAATGYTGATCCTGCTCCATTCCAAAATATATAAAAATATAATCATAATTCTTAGATATTAGATAAAAGGTAAGTAATAAATATAAAACTTACGTACCTTGTTAACCCATTTCATTCATTCATTGCGTATACGGAGCGCCTTCTTTCAACAAAGTTTTATTTACCCTACCCATTTTTACCATTTTTGCGAAAAGAAATTATTTGAGTACAATCAATAGASAGGCTTTTAGTAAATATTGATAAATTTATCCTAGGAATGCCGTGACGTCATTTTGCAGGTACGCAACTCTGACGCATCGCGAATGTAACATATACCATTTGCAATTTTTCTTTGCCTTTCTATGATCGTATTTTCGTGCCGACCAAAACCCCTAAGGATATATTCTTCGAATAAACAAAATGATACCTTACACACACGACCGGTGACGTAACTAGGTAACCAAGGGCGCTGGGGCAAATTAAAAAATGGAGCTTCACTGCTATGTAAACTGATTAAGTTTTATCAAATAAAAGTGTTAAATCTACAAGTACAGTAGAATCGCGGAAAAGCGATTTCGCGAGAAAATTAAACCTTCGGCTAAGTTGACCGATTTTGAACGTGAGGTATGTGGACTTTTGATTAACTATTTTGAGTATATCTTTTTCTTTTTCAAACCAACCCAACCGTTTGTTTAGCAAGAAAAATAATTACTTTGTATTCCGCGAATTTCTATGTAAAAAATTATTGTCGCGAGGTATATTAATATGTACGTAGTTTGTCATGAACGTTTGAACTTGTGATTTTTTTTATAGATAGAGGGTTAAAAAATGTCAAAAAATTTGTAACGCAGATAAATTTGGATTATTTTATCGTTTTCTGCCTGATAAAACATTTGTCGCGGAAAACGAAAAGATGGCACCTGACCGAAAAATAGCTAAGGATAGAATCACATTTACACATGTTGT
>NW_017537474.1:76132-76970 GCF_001853355.1 Bactrocera latifrons | reverse complement strand
AATGGAAATATTGCGGCAATGCTTTTACCACCTAATGTGACAGCTATTTTGCAGCCCYTGGATCAAAATCCTATTAAACTGCTCAAGTTAGGATATGTGCATATAAAAGCTTGGAGAAATATAAAACAGTGGGACAATGATCAATATGACGATGAAGACGAAATTCCACTGCTTAAACTGATTARATCAAATAGTTCTCACGATGATACACTTCGAGAGGTACAATCGTTACTGTCCAAAGTGGGTGGTGCTGACGTCAGCAGTGAAGACATCGAAAATGGAACGACGACGAAACAACAGAAAGTGAGTTTTTCGGAAGCAGTAGATTGTATCAATACCTTGATAAAGTGGTATGAAATACATAATGGTGCAAATCAGATGACATATTATTAATATGCGCATGAAAATTGTCAGGAAAAAAAAAAAGTCTCGACCACTTCCTTAAACCAGAACTTACATATTTATATGTACATACGAATGTATGTATAATTTGGAAAGTACAAATTAAATCCAAATTTCTGTTTTATTATGAGTAAACGAGAGTCAAGCAACTAAATTAAACGCATTATATMCCAAATTTATTTTTATTTCCGCGTTTTTTACAAATGTGAAAACTCTTTAGAAAAGTTAATAATTCGGAAAAGTRAAACACCCTTGTTACACTTTGGTTAACTTTTTCGCGATTCTACAGTATTTTAAAAATCTTAAGCTACTTAAGCTTTTCTTTGTGCAAAGCAGGGCAAGTAATAAAAATACTAAACAGTAACAAGATAAATTTCAATTAATACTTGGTATAGGTTGAGCTAATAAAAAGAAATAGAGAAGATTCAAGGGCTTA
>NW_017537474.1:75099-75837 GCF_001853355.1 Bactrocera latifrons | reverse complement strand
TTTCCAGGCTGACATTGTTGGTGGTGTTTAGGCTGGTTCCAAGATAGACGAAATAATCTACAACTTCAAAGCTATGACTGTCAACAATGTTTGTTTGATGACAGGAGATATTTCGTCTTGCCGTCGTTCACTGCCAGACCCATTTGTGTTGCTTCCTTGTCCAGTCTGGAGAAAGCAGAACTAACGGCACGGGTGTTGAGGCCGATTATATCAATATCATCGTACACTCTAATCGAAGATGGTACCTTCTCTATTTAGTTCTGCAGCTCGAACTACTTTCTCCAGAAGCAGGTTGAAAAAGTCCCACGATAAGGAATCGCCTTGTCTAAAACCTCGTTTGGAACTTTTGAGCTTACACAGCCGTATAAGTTTTGAAGGGATACCAAATTCAGACATCGCGGCATAAACGCAGCTCTTTTTCGTGCTGTCGAAAGCAGCTTTGAAATCGACGAAGAGGTGGTGAGTGTCGATTACGATCACATCAATCACTTCGGTTAAATCCAGGCTTGATGCGGTTTTGTTTTTAATTGCTTTAGCGATGAATGTCGGAGTCGAGTTTGGGCCGTATTATTTCTAATTTTTTTTTTTTATTATTTTTAGTTTGCTTAATAACCTTTCAGCTGCAGAAGTCACAGGAATTGTAAAGAATTAAAACTTTGATACAAAAACTTCTGTTATATATTTTGTCGATTATTTCCTTACATAATTGGAGAACAGTCCATGCTTAAGTTAGTTGAG
>NW_017537474.1:73088-74864 GCF_001853355.1 Bactrocera latifrons | reverse complement strand
AATTTGCTTTAGTCCCTGCTAAAACTTTACTCGCCTCGCCCAAATTGAAGGTCGTTTTTTATTTGTCAAGTTTTGGATCATAATTGACGTTGTCCAATACACTGTGCATGAATTCGCGAAGCAACACGAACTCAAAATTTAGCATTTCTGTTTTAATACTCGCTGCTTCWGTACTATTTCTGATAATACTTTGGTAATATCAAAATAACAAAGTTTTATTGCACACCTGAATTAATGTACCTACTACAGGTATAGGCATAGGCATAGCATAACTTTTGAATTTCTCTGAACTTAGATGACATGATTAAGGGATCGTCTCGGTGTGACCCTCCGAAAAATTACTGATTTTCTCGAATTTTTTTTTATTAATTAACTAATCGGTTCACTTTTCATTTATAAATAAATACATTCATGAGGAATACAATACGATTTTTGTATGTTTATTTATGGGGTGTATAAAGCCGGTGGCCGAAATGTTGAACCAATTATTAATCTGTAGGAAAGTCGTTATCATGCTATGGAAGCTTCTTTTTTTCTTTTGACAAAATGGTGGCGGTGTAGACCTATTTTCCACAGTTTTTCATAGAAAAAAATAGGAAAATTTAAAAAAAGCTTCCATGGCGCGATAGAGAATGACGTTTAAAATATTCTCTCCAAATTGGAGGGATACTGATATCTTCAAAACTCTTCTTTTGAGAGTAGAAACCGTTTTAGAGAACACCATTTTGAGAGAAACGCGATTAAAGATTGGAGTCGCTATGTTCCCCACACTGTTCCCTTTTTACAAGAAACGCTGTAGCGACCGTAATAATCTGAATTACGATTACAAAATTTGACATAATGTTTTTTTCCGAATGTAAAATAAATATTGATTTTGGCTGGGCTGCAACCTGTCATATTTATTTTGAAAATATGAGACATTTCCAAAAATTCAGTTCGAACGAGATTTTGGTAAGGATTCGAGGGTCCCTGAGATTGTGGGCCCCGGGGCACTGCCCCTAGACAGCTCTGTTGAGTACGCCATAGAATGTTTTGAAAAGTAACAGCGCAGTTTTGAAAAGTAACAGAAGGAAATGGATTAATGCTTCTAAGAAACCCGCTTAAATGACAGCTGAAACCGAAGTATCGAGAACGTAGATTATATTCAGCAAAGGTCTGTCATATTAACATTACTTTTCATGTTTTATACCGCTACAGCGCCGGTAAGTATATTAGCAATACTATTACCAAATGAATCTGGTTATTTTTTTTTTTATTTTGCAGATTGACTTTTACATTTAACAAAAATGGATATCTGGGACCCTGAAACAAGTATTTGGATTGTCCGCCGCTATCACGCACAGGAGTCCGTAGTTTCGGTTCAAAGAGAGTATAGGCGCAAGGTTTCCGGCAATCGTCCGAGCAGATGGACCCTAATGAGACTTGTAAACAATTTTGCCGAGCATGGGACAGTCAACAGAAGACCTTACCATCGAGAGCCTTCAGTTTGAACGGAGGAAACAATCGCTGCTGTCGGCTGAAGGCCTCGTAGCCAGTGGTGCATTTATGTATTTATATAATAAAACTCTTTTTGTTATATGAATTATTATAAATAAATAAATAAATCAATCGCTGCTGTAGCTGCTGCCATGCGAAATAATCCCCGTGTCTCGACAAGAAGCTTATCTGCTCAAATGGGTGTAAGCAGACAGTCATCACAGTCAATTATGCACAAAGATTTGGACTTATTCCCATATAAAATTCAAATGGCCAACAAACTGAACGCTGCAGACTTGC
>NW_017537474.1:66532-72298 GCF_001853355.1 Bactrocera latifrons | reverse complement strand
AAAAAAAAATTATTTCAGTTTCTTAATGTAGCAAAATTCATCTGCCACCCTGTATACTTCTATAAAAATAAACTACAAACCATTTTTTAATAAATTTTATTCGAAATAGTCACATTTTTCTCACACAGCCTTTCAAACGGTTCGGTCATTGATCAATCGCAGCGCATTTTCTATTGATATTAGCCACACCAAAGACTTTTGACACTCTCTAAATTGCTATAAGTTATTTKACAAGCCATTCATTCGTCCTCTAACTTTGTCACAAAGTGTAGCCCTATGGATGTCAATCTTAACTTCCAAACAGGTCATCATTCGCAGTTATGAAACCAAAAATATATTTGTTGGTTTTTTCTTTTGACTGGAGTAGGATCTTGCTGGAACATCCATTGATCTCTGTTGGAGAGACTCTTGCTTAACTGCTTTATAGCATTGACAGACGGCAGCGTTAATCCAGATTAATTCAGGAGTTACTGAAGATAACTCCATTGCTAACTCCTATTTATTCCTCAAAATTTTAGAGAGTTATGTTATTATGTTATGTATATAGTTATGAGTTATGAGGTTATGTTATGATGCAGTTAGAAAAAAACTTTTGTAAAAATTGGTCGGCTAACAACCGCAATGTCTATTTTGTATCCATTTTCGTTGAAAATATTATAAAAATTACAATCAGCTGTTTACGAGAGTAAACATCTGTCGCATATCTGCCGTCTGTCACCTACAAATTTCTATCTGTCTGTCTGTCAAGGTAATTAAAAGTATTAGAGCAATGCGAAACGGTAGGCTTTCATGTAGAGATCACCTCGAATAAGTGTTAACATTGATATGGTCGATATATTCAATTAATTTGACACAGTTTTCTGGGAAAACATTCGTGAAAAGTTTWTATGTCTGAATTGGTTCGAACCACGCGAGGACTGCCGCTTCTCTTTTTGTCATCAACGGCAAACGTTTGGGAAAACGATTAATAGTGCGGTAAACAAACGTTCTGCGATTTTCTTTAACTCATCACTCACTGAAATAATCRTTATATGTGAGTAGACAGTGCCAACAAATTATATCAAAAAGCATGTAAGGAATGATTTCATACTTTTGCTACTTGACAGGACCAAAGACAGGAAAATACCTTAAGGTGCGAAGCGTCAACCGGAAGTAGAATTTCACATTTTTGACATATTAGATATATAGGGGATGGTATTGACCCGATTTTACTTATGTTTGCCAATACCAAATGCAATTAAAAAGCTAAGGTTTTATCAAGGTCGCCCACATACAATCATCTATAATATRGAGCCGGGTATTCGTTTATCCTGATATTGGTTATAAGGGGACTAGGTAAAATTTTCAACCAAYTTTTTTWATTTTAGGCACTGTTATGAGTAAAAACGCTCTCTCAATTTTACTAAGATATTAGCCATATCAATTCACCCGGAAGTTCGAAAATCTTTATATTAGGTATATGGGGATTAAAGGGAATATTGATAGGATTGAAMCCATTTTTGACACGCAGACATACTATTATCAAGAAARAATTTTCTCAGAATTTCAAATATATATCTCATACATTGACCCATATTTTCTGTTAAGAGTCAAGTATAGGTGCTGGGGTCCCCATATTCGGTACCTAGGGGCTTGAACAGTTATGGTYAGATTCGGACAATGTTTGGCTTGCTTATTTAGTTATTGATTTATCGCGGTATTGCCGTCATATGGGGAGTGAGCGGAGTTATCATCCGATTTAATCCATTTTCAGACTGCCAGTAGATGTTCTCTGCTCTTTGCTAAATTAAAGCTCTATATCTTAGTTTAGTGTTTAGTTATGGCATTTTACAGGTTTTTCTTTTTCTACGAACTCGTCCGTCCTTACTTCGTTTGCCAAGGAACGCGTATACCAAGCTTCATCAAGCTATCTCAAGTTTTACTGAAATTACAGCTTACTCGGATTTTCGGGAGTATCTACGGAAAAACAACATCCCCTATGTAACAGAATTTATGGCAAGATTAAGGTACTTTATGACGATGGTAGACTACTTTATTTCTGTGTACAAYCGCACCTTCGTTAACTTTAACAAAGTTAACTGGRTCGCCTTSATAGAATTTACCGAGAGCACYTTTCGCGCACTACCCATTSCTAMGGATCTAATCAATTCCATAAGTTGATCACAGCTGCTACCGTTCGCTTCATGCCGACTGGAAGAATCTCGGAACTCCAAATTAAGCTAGGGGAAGCAGCTGTTTTAACTAATGAGAGTGACACCTTAYGCCATGCCGATCCCTGTGATCACCGAATAAGGGATCTCAATTTGGAGACTCGGCAAATTGTAACCTAACACAAGTGGACAAAATTGATAGAACATCTGAAGTCTTACAACACATCCACCGGGGTGAATAACGTTTACATTACTGTCAAGGCTTTGTCTAATCCAAAGAGACATGATGACCGAGTTGAAATCGAATTCAATGGCCATGCYTCTTCGGGTCCGAAGAAGTGCGTGAGCTATTTTAGCTGGCAATTTTACTTTACTGCAATCCCGGCAGACAAAGGCAAACGAGGTTTTACTTGACGGCTGCGCAAAATGCCAAAAGACTCGCATCACAGAGTGTCACCAACAAGGCAAAATCGTCCAAACCCATTTGCTCTTGGAATTAACATCATAACTCTCCTATCCACAGTAGTCTTGCTACTCCCAACTTTCACAYACCACCTAAGCCTAGCAAAGCACCAGAATGGCTTCCGAAAATTCYACCGCACCACATCAGCACTTAGCGTCATAAAGACCTACATAGTTCTTGGCCTCAACCAAAAACTACCCTGCAAGGACGATCCTCAAATAACTCAACGCTACTTGAGGACATGGAAAAATCTACAATCCCTCCAAGACTGAMGAGATTGACTATAAACTACCTGAGTGGTCGATCTTAGGTGTGATATTCGACAGTGTCTGTGCTCCTACTCCTCATACGACCGCGATTATTGACGAAGTACAAAGACGCAACARAAACCTCAAGTCGCTACGCGGCAGCACATGGGGGAACTACAAAGAAACTTTGCAACGCAGACGAGAAAGCTACAGACATGTCAGAAAACTGCACACCGGACTACAGCAGGATGCCTAAAAATGTCTCCCACCGAACACCCGCACTGTAAAGACCGATATTGCCGTGAGAATCGAAAGTGACATCTTAACGGGATTAGGTACCCGTTACAACAACAACWACGAYGATAACCTTAGTGTTGAGCTGTTTAGTCGAAGAGACCGAAATCCGTTCTCAAGACAATCCCGGTCTAAGTAACCTAAAGTCGAATCGTTACATTAGTGCACGGATCGGCAAACATACGAAAGAAATTACGTGATACGTCAATCGTATGCGGTGATTTGCATTGTGGCATACGAAATCAAACGGATCGTRATGTATTTTCAATTCACAATAGTTTTTAAATTCCACATTGCTTTTGATCGTTTTTAGGTCACAATAGATATCGAACTGTCAAAACCGCTGCGAAATTTCCAATAAACCAACAAAAGATAATTAAATATCAAAAATAATCCAACTTTGTTTTTTTTTTTGAGTTTTAGTGAAAGTAATGTACATACAAAAATAGTGCGGAGATAGCTAAAAGATCGTACCAATAGCGTAGGTATAAAAAAAATTATGAAACCTCATTAATAAATTTTTCTTTGTAGATGTATCGTTGAACAAAGCATTGGAATCTTAAAAAGACGGTGGAGAATTTTAGGAAATGGCAAGAGAGGAAGGTATCACCCAACAAAAGTGTGCTGATTTGCTAACGTTTGTGAGACATTACATAACATCTGCATAAAATTTACAATAAGTTACGACCCTCAAAATTGCGATTCTTATCACACACAAGAAATGGACACCGGGGTAGCGAACCGCTTCACCGCAATCGACCAAACGATAAGGGACTAAATAAAGTATTCTTTGATAAATTTAATTCAAAAATGTATATGTCCTTAACCTTGCAAATAATTTTATTTTTATTGTCAACAAAAATACAAATGTTCATATAAATTTTTTTTTTTTTTAAATTTTTAATGAGATATGCCATTCATTGGTTTCCTGTTAATGTTCTTTATTACTAAAAATTATAAAAAACTTAAAATTAAAAAAAAAAAATTGCTCGCATTTCCATTAATTTGTTATTACGATTGGTAGTTTGCGTTCGAACGACGTTTTAAATAAACGGATACGTTTATATACCAGTTCACGTATATCATCATGCCATGATTACGATAGAAGCGTTACGATCACATATATCATAATACGACATACAAGCTTTTACGTGACGAGTGATACGTTCACAGATGTAACGATTCGACCCCTGAACGGACAACGCCTCGGCAGCACTCGAAATAACTTTAGGAATGTTTTCCGCCGTTACAGCAAGAAAGACAACGCGTTGTTTTGAACAATAAATCAATTTCCCCTTATGGACTCTCTAATTTTTGATATATAAAACACACATGCAATTTAATAGTTTTTACTTTATTTCACTTATTTCTGCATTCACAATTTAACATAAGTCGCACATACTTTCATATATTATTATTTTTTTTTGTTTTGCTTTGAAGCATTTTTCTCTTATTCATTTATTTACGCGTCGATTTCCCTTCATTTTTTTCTTTTGTTTTATGCCAAATATTAAAAAATAAAATACATACTCGTTTTCATAACTTTTTGTTAATATAATATATATATTTTTTTGTACTGACGCCAGTGTTTTCTCTTTTGTTATATTTTCCAGTTTTCATGCTCGAAGAAAAATTCTCAGCTACTTTTTACAAATAACTYTCTCGCATTTGCACAACAAATGCAAACCAAGAATTTATTAATAACTTTTGAATTTAATTTTGCTTTTTCTTTTATGTTTGTAATTTAGCTTTACGCACATATCATGTTATATATTATTTTGCTTCTTTATTTTGTATGTATATCTTCTTTATTATTATTAAACATTTTACAGAAATTCTACAAATTTGCTTGCATTCCACATTCTTTTCATTTCGTGTTTGTTTCGTTTTGTTTACATTTTTGAAAGTCATAAGAAAATCTAGTATTTATACAATGCTTTAGAACTAAGAAAAAAAATTTATATGTGTGTATGTGTGTAGTTTGTGTGCAACTATCTTATTCAAATATAAGATGAGGATAAGAACGTTGCGTAATATTAGTAAGAGAAGGTAAGAAAAATTACACAACGACAAATAATCAATTATACACATTACTCGTGTACGTATAAATAAAATTAGTCAAATAATCATCAAAAAGAGTTTGTTTGCAAGAAATAGTTTGTTTGTTTTTATAAAAGTGCGCTTGGTGCACCCATTTAGGAAGAGCCGGATGGGGGTTTGGAGAAAAGCAATCATATATGAACGAAATTATAMAGGAATCTTAAAAGCTCTCGAATTCGTTACCTCAAACATATTCAATAGCTTATTATAAATACACCGGTGCTGTGGGCGCAGACTGACAGCTGTTGTTGGTTGAAATGATATTCGTTTATTTTATTTTATTTTTGCTGCTCTTGCTGCGCGTTTTCATTTGCTCTATCGCAAAGTGTGAGAGTGTTGCACATATTTTRTTTTTTTGGATTTATGCCGCAATTAACTGTAATGAAAGAGGATAGCAAATTAGAAATTTATAAAATAAAAATTAATAAAATTATTCGAAAAAAATCTCACCTCCCCCTATTGCTGCGCGTCGAGACTGCAGATCGTCGCGGTGTGCCGGGCGATTTATCTG
>NW_017537474.1:46545-65932 GCF_001853355.1 Bactrocera latifrons | reverse complement strand
TATATGTATATGAGCGGTCATGCAAAGGAAAAACTTGACGAAATTTCCACTTACCGCCTTTACTGTGGCTTTTATGAAATCCTTTTTATCTGTTAAATCGAAATCAGGATATTTTGCATACACTTGCTTGCACACCGTTTTCATGGTGATCTCTTCGAGATTGGCTTTATCTAAGATTTCCTTAACATAATTGCGTATTTGTTCGTCCTGAAAAATATAAGTAAAATTTTAACATTAAATTGAATAAATATTTAAACGAATAAATTCGCGGTCGACATACCGTGGGGAATGTCGCCTTGCCCTTTTTGTTTAGCGGCTCATCCTCATCATCGGATTCTTCCTCTTCCTCCTTTTTGCTTACTTTTTTCGGCCGGCCAGCGGCTGCCAAAAAGGAAKTTTTTTTTAAATAAATGAGTTATTAATAAATAATATATTAATAATCTTACGTTTAGCTGGCGCTTTAGCTTTGTTATTTGCTTTAGCATTTTTCACAGGCGTTGAGGGCTTTTTGAATTTCTTTGACTCCTCTTCATCCTATTGTAGACAAAGGAAACATTATTAATATTAAAAAATTCTATAAAATAAACATCACCAAACAATAAATAAGGTTTCTTACCTCACTCTGGTCGCTTCCAAAGTCGGACATCTCCTCCTCTTCCTCTTCATCCTCAGACATTTCATCTTCACTTTCGGAGTCTTTGCGTTTGCGCGATTTGGTTGGTTTCGCGCCACGACCACGTGTACCTCGTTTATTTGTGGCGGCGGCAGCAGCAGAAGGTCGACCACGTTTACCAGGTGTAGCGCGTTTACGTTTCGGCACCTGCAAGCATAGAAAAAAATGCAAATTTATGACCATATGAAAAAAACGTTCACGACGCTTACATCACTATCAGCATCGGAGAGATCAAATTCTTCTTCCTCGGAATCGGAATTCTTTTTCCAACTTTTACGTGCTGGYCGTCCACCCCGTCCACCGCGTGCTAATGCCTTTCGACCACCACCACGAGCACCATCCGAATCAGAATTACCACCCGATGGATTATACTGCAAATATAATTTGAAAGTAAAAGTTACTAATACATATGTACGAAAGAGGAATAATGAACATACATCTGAACCCGACTCGGAGTCATCGTGACGCTTTCGTTTGGCCGGCGCGGTATTACGTTCACTTTCATCTGAGCTGGAGAAATCAACATAGGCAGACATTTCTGCAAAATAAGTAAAATTTATTAATGCATTAATTTATATTCATTAATTTTATGTTATAACATTTACTTTTTCCAGCAGTTGCACGTCTGGGGCGGCCGCTTGTTGAATTTCGTGCAGGTGCCCGACTGGTTGGTTTACGTTTACGTTCCTCTTCAGCGCTCTCCTCCTCCTCTTCCTCTTCTACTGGCTGATGAATTCGGAAATGAATAAATATGTGAATTTATAAATAAATAAATAAAAACAATAAATAAACTTTCTTGCAAGACAAACCTCCTCATCCTCTTCCATATCTTCTTCCTCCTCTTCAGCCGCTTCATCTACACAGAGCGACTCATCCGGTTCCATAAGGAATTTGAGCACACGATTTGCAATTTCATCTTTTGTGCCTAATTTTTTTTTTTTTTTAAATTCAATATTAAATTTTTTTCCACTTAAAAATTTTTAATTTTAATGTTTTACCTTTGCGGTCCAACGCAAGAATATCACAAATACTCTTAAGTGCCTTCGCGTCGGTTTTCTTAATGGCTTCCAATTTTTTTTTATATTCACTAGAGTCCTTCTCAAACTCGAAACCGGCAAATGAGCGTAAATTCTTTTTAACAACATTATTTTTACCTACAGACTTGAAGCAGAGCTGAAAGAAATAAAATAATAGCGTTTATAATAATAATAACATAAAAAATTACACTGAGACGGTAAAAAGCTATGGCATTTTCTTTCTCAAACATATTAAACATTCATATACATACCTCATGCAACGTTTGCAGGCCATCAACCCGTGTCTTATTAATATTATCATTGATTCTATCAATTTCGGCTAAAGCCACTACACTCTCATCATCCTCATCGACTTGCTGGTTTTCATTCTCCACTTCGTCAGATTTCTCTGCTTTATTTTTTTCAGCTTTTTTGTCGTTCTTTTCTTTACCCTGTTCCTTGGCTGGCTTCTTTTTATCACCAGCGCCCGCTGTGGCGGCGCCGCCTGCAGTAGCTGTTACTGTGCCATTCTTCTCTTTACCTTCAGTCTTCTTTTCATCTACCTCTGTCGGATCATTATCCTCTTTGGAGTCGTTAGCCTCCTTGGCATCGCMGAGTTTGTCCTTTTGAGCTGACTTTTTATCATCACCTGAATCGGCGGTGGGTTTATCGTCAGATTTATTTTCTGTAAGAAGTAATATTATGTAATACTATGTAATGTAATATTATGTAATGTTACGCAAGTAATTGAAACGTAATAGGAGTGAATAATAATACTAAAATCATTTCACAATAAAAGGTATTACAGCCAGTATTGCAAATATTGCATTAAAAATAATATACGAGGTGTGTTCAAAAAGTAACGCGAATTTTGAATTTTCGCGGGTTACGTATATTCGAATTTCGAATTTTTTGTGGCGTTATGTTGGTACTCATGTCTCTCACTAATGCCGACAAGCTCGGCCATTTTGAATGTTCATTTAATTGTTGACAGCTGCTTTGCTTGCACGTGTTTTGGATCGTCTTCGATTTTTACCTATTAAAAAAAATGGATCAAAGAACCTGWATCAAATTTTGTGTGAAAAACAAAATTAAGTGCGCGGATGCATTCCGAATGTTGACTGTGRCATACGGAGAAGCTACCTTGGACCGAAGCAACGTTTATCGGTGGTACAAAATGTTCTCAGAAGGCCGAGAAGATGTGATCCTGCTCACACATCGTTGCTTGTACGCGACTTTTTGGCCAAAAACAACACACTGGCCCCCTGTGACTTTTTCTTGTTCCCTAAACTGAAGTGGCCCAAGAAATAACGACGTTACGCTTCTCTTGACGAGATAAAGACGGCATCGAAGGAGGAGCTGAAGAAGATAAAACAAAATTATTTTTTTAAGTGCTTCGAAGATTGGAAAAACCTATGGCACAAGTGTATAATACCTCTTGGGGATTAAGTTGAAGGGGACAAAATAGATWTTCATGAATAAATAAATAATTTTTGAAAATATACAAAAAATACTTTTTGAACACACCTCGTAATATTATTAATTATAAATAATTTTTGAAAATGTAATAAATATCTATATTTTGTGATTAAAAGTAAAAATTTTAARTCCCTAATATTAATAAAATTAAAATTTTGAGTTTTTAATATAAAACATCTTAAAAGCCGTTTTTATAATACCAAAAGGAAGATTTAATTTTTAATTATTTTTGTATTAAAAAATTAGGAACCGTGATTACCGTATAACTTAATATTCTAATGGAATTAAAAAAAGTAATTGTTTTCACCCTTGGAAAGTCTAACGGTCACACATAACGCGACGAGATAAACTATGAAATATAGAATATTTATTGTACCTTGGACATTACTACACAAAACCATATTTGACAGGGTTAAGCATGAACAAATCCAAGGGTAGATTAACGACGAAATATGGACACTGGACAGTGGAGAAGGAAGCAATGCTAATGATATAATTTTAATCATATCGCCACTATATCACACATCCACACGACACAAGAAACCAAAGTAGTTTATTTAGAAAGTGCAAAGCAAGGAAGAAAAACACAAATTCATTTTTCTTTTGACTTCCTCAACCCAAACACTTCCACGAAGAGAAGTCACCCGAATGCTTTGGCTCGGTTTCGAACATACGGCTAACAAGAAAGCGCGCCAATTTATACATTTTAAATACAACACGTTAGCGTGATGCGCTATGCAACGTCGGCAAAATTTGCCGGTTATAGCACACTGCTTGTTTTCGTGCTGTTGCTCTACTTCCATTCAATATCAACGCATATGTTTCGCCGCACAGCGGGGGGCAATCGACCGAGAAGAATACGTAGCAAAACAACAAACCCAAAAAAATGCAACAACTCGTCAAATGAATGAAAATTCATCCAATATGCCAAAAATTCATTTTGCCAGCAACTCAAATTCTGTGCTCTGTTATTTCACACTTTCGCATTATCTGCAGTTAACCGCTTATCAATAGCAATAATTCTATTTAAATTTAACAGGTTTTTAGCAAACAATAAAAAATATGTTAAAATAAAGTGATATTATGAATAAAATTAAATTAGACTAGCAAAGGTTAAGTTTGAATCGCTCACCTGCTTCGGCTTCCGATTTTGGTTTCTTATCGTCATTCTCTGTTGCTGTAGTCACCTTATCTGCTTTCTTATCGTTAGCTTCGTCATCAGCACCTGTACTGTTTTTCTTCTCTGCCGCAGCAGCAGGTTCTGGACTTTCTGTACCACTGACGGCTACGTCTTTCTTATCGTTCTCTGGCGCTTTCTCCGCTGTTGATGCTGCAGTATCGCCTGCGGCTTTTGTCTCCTCTGTTTTGTTCTCGCTTTCCTTTAAGCAAAATCGGATTAGAATTTAGAATATTAAAAAATAATTACTTGAGCATACAATAAAAAGAAAGATATTAAGTCATTATACAGAAAAACCCATTGACATGAATTTTGGAGGTTACGGAAAGTTTTTAAGCACACTAGAAATTGTATAGGTATTTTAACATTAAACGGCTTTTCTAGAGCTGTACTTTTACACATATGGTGTTCGTATAAATAATTGAAAGGTTAATACTTTGCACTTATTTATAATTGTCGGTGAATTGTTAACGTGACAAGAAAATCATAGGTTTTGTTTAGAAAAAAACGTAATCTTGAGCTACACCGAAGCTATATTAAATCTCAATAGCGATCGGTCATTTTGGATGGCAACTTTATCCCCTAGTGTCCCATTGAAAATGTGTTCGGAGATTGTTGCGTTGCATTGCCTTGTACGTTAACTCATGCTGACAAACATAGATAACCTCACAAAAGTAGTCATCCCCAAAACGTCAAATTTATAACGTGACTTATATGCATATATGTACATACAGGTATGGTCAAATATTAAATCAATTCTATTTAAGTAAAAGATTAGTTAAATTCTTTGTGATGTTTGGTACTTTTTAATCTTTCGCTCTCAAACACTTAAATAACATACTACTCTGTTGGAGATATAAAAATTATGTTGGAATAAGGACAAATTGAGTCTTGTATGACACTCGGGGTTGGGATTCAGAATATCATCCYCGGATTTCGGAAATAAAATGGGTATCACTGCAAAAGTGACGTTCTCCAGATCACGAAMATATATATATATAAACTAAAGATTTTTGGTGTTTTCCATTTATGTATWTGGGGTCAAAAGTTTTTGCTTATTTTCTTTTGTTGCCAACTAGGCAGATATGGCATACTAGCAAATGCAACCCTATTCTTKTTGTGCAAATACAGTGAATTTAACTAAMACAAAATAATTAAAATAAAGCTTTATTTGTAATAAATATTAAAAAAATTAATATACAAAAACGTTATAGTGAAGTGTTACTAAGKGAAARGTGCATAATATAAGTGAARAAGTTATTCACAATATACAGTTTATCAATTTAAAAGTTGTAAATTTTTTAACTTTAAATGCAAATATCTTTAAARCTATAAGTCAGCGGCAACTATATATAAATATTTTCGTGATCTGGAGAATGTCACCTTTCCAGTGATACCCGATTKTATCCCCGAAATCCGGATGCTATTCTAAATTTTACCCGAACCTATTTTTATGAAATATGCAATATTTGTTATGAGGTCAAACATATTCACTTATATAAGATAAGCTAAACATTTTTTTTTCAATTTAATATTTGTTTCACATTTGCATCTAGTAGAAATATACTATATGGATTAAAGCGTTCAATAGCTGTATTTTAACCTGACCTATCCTATTGCTTTGTCCTTAACTTAAGCTCATGTTCCAACACTTTGTGGCAGTAATGTATGTATAGTGTTATATACTTATATTTGCTAGTAAATGACACTTGTCGAGCACTTGAAAATAGGTTAACGGTTGCCTTCTCAAACAATTCACCCCCACCAAGTCTGCCATCGGGATAACAATCTCAAATCCGCATTACAAAAATGCTCGGCAATTGTAAATACATTCATCCATGTAACTGGTATACACATATGAAAATATATACTTTTTCGCCTTTGTTTTTCTCCGGCATTCGTTTAAATTCTGCCTTTGCCAAACGCGCCAACAACGAATTTGTGTCATAAATGAATGAATGAATATTCGCTTCAGCTTGATATACGAACATTAAGGCGAATTTAAATAAAATGCAAAATTTCCATTTAGATGAATTCGCTGGCGTATCAACGAAAAGGCCATTCAAAAGGCGGCAAGCGAGGAAAGCCCATATAAAATGTGTAGTAGGTGAAAATGAACCGACGCCATGTTTATACACCACCACGACACGGCACAGCAAATATACGACGCAGCGCAGCGCGGCGCAACGAAACAGCAAAACGACGTTCATTGAAAAAAAATTAAGATGAAACGATGAAAGCGAAAAATCCAACGAATGTGTCGCGCTTTAAACTTTTTCATTTCACTTTAAGATGTAAAACACTTTAAATTTATGAACACTTTTATAGTGGTACAAAACTTTCAACATAAATTGATATTTTGGAATACTTTTTATGAATTTACATACCATATTTACTATGTTTTTTGCCCGAAAAAATCTTTCTCGCCGTTTCCCTGGCACGAAATTCACTTATGGAAAATACACTCAACTATTTTATTAATTCCTCTTCGCCATAAGCTTCTTCTTCTTAACTACGCAGGGTTGATATTTTTGGTATCAATATATGTATGTATGTACATAATCGGATTTATTAAAAATTTACTAAAATCGATCGGATTATGTGAAATAATCACAGCTTTTCTAGCGCTTATATTATTTACGAAAAGTTTTGGACTTATAACATACAAACTTTTAGTTTTCTTTTCAAACTTGAAACTATTAAGACTATTATATTAATACATTTCATAACATACGATACAAAAAGGACATTGTTTTTTTCATACTTGCAAGTGCCGATAACTTTATCCATATTTTGAGTACATATCAAATATCGGCTTATCGGCTTATCGCTTTGGACCATTGGTAAATAACTGCGCGCCAACGAAATCTGCATTTATTGATAGCAACTTTCTATGTAATATAGTTCTGCATTTATTTCATTTATCCTGAACGAATTATAAAAGCACACGATGGGAATTTTGGGATTAGCGAAATTGATAGCAGATATTGCACCGTCCGCAATAAGGGAAAATGAAATCAAAAACTACTTTGGTAAGTTGAATTTGTTGCAAGGTATGATATTTGTTTGGCATTAATTTAATGTTTCTAGGACGTAAAGTGGCTATTGATGCATCGATGTGTCTCTATCAGTTTCTAATTGCCGTTCGTTCTGATGGCGCGCAACTAACAACAGTGGATGGCGAACCTACTTCACATTTAATGGGTATGTTTTATCGAACTATACGCATGTTGGAGCACGGCATTAAGCCGGTATATGTGTTTGACGGTAAGCCACCAGATCTAAAATCTGGTGAATTGGCTAAACGTGCTGAGCGCCGTGAAGAAGCACAAAAGGCCTTGGAGAAAGCCGAAGAAGCTGGCAATGCAGAAGAGGTGGAAAAATTCAATCGCCGTTTGGTGCGTGTAACTAAAGAGCATGCGCGTGAAGCGCAGGAATTGCTTAAATTAATGGGTGTGCCATATGTAGAGGCACCCTGTGAGGCAGAAGCGCAATGTGCGGCACTAGTAAAGGCGGGCAAAGTGTATGGCACCGCTACCGAGGATATGGATGCACTTACTTTTGGCTCAAGTGTGCTGTTGCGTCATTTGACTTTTAGCGAGGCGCGAAAGATGCCAGTTAAAGAGTTTAGTTATGATAAAGTGCTGCAAGGTTTTGAATTAACCAGCACTGAGGTAGGTACTCTAAAAAAGTCGATTCGTGCTTATAAAATTTGTGTTTCTTTTTAGTTTATAGATCTTTGCATACTATTGGGTTGTGATTACTGCGAAGGTATAAAAGGTATTGGACCAAAGCGTGCAATTGAATTAATTAATACTTATCGTGATATTGAGACAATACTCAAAAATATTGATCAAAAGAAATACACTGTAGCAGAAGATTGGAATTATCAAGTTGCGCGTGAGCTTTTTATAAAACCCGAAGTAACAGATCCTCTGTCTATTGAGGTAATGTGTATATTTAARAATATTTGAAATTTTGTATTAATTTGTCTTTTCTACTCTAGCTCAAATGGACAGAACCGGATGAGGAAGGTTTGGTAAAATTTCTCTGTGGCGATCGACAATTCAATGAGGATCGTGTGCGCGCGGGCGCAAAGAAAATACAAAAATCAAAGAATACCCAAACCCAAGGGCGTTTAGACAGTTTTTTTAAGGTAATTTAATAAATTCTATTTTAAAAATTTCATATTAAAAAGTACAAATTTCTATGCCTTTACCCTAAGACTATACCGTCCGCGAATAAACCCACACCTAAGCGTAAAACAGAGGATGATAAAAAGACTGCTAAGAAAGCAAAGACAGGAGGCGCTACACGTGGCAGACGCCCCAAGTAAGAGTGTTGTTGAAATTGTAGTGAGTTGAATTTAAAAATTGGCTATAAATAGCGAATAAGCGTGTTTAGTAATTTAAGCATATTTTTGAGAACATCGGCGTTTCATGTTAAAATTAAAACAACATTGTTAAAATTCATCATATATGTAGTCTAATATTTTTATTTGTTTACTAATTAGWAATAACATCCAATGAAATTGTCGCAAATAGATTTTATTAATTATAATATTTTAAAACTTACTTCTTAATTATTTGATATTATTACAACAATATTTTACAATTAAGTCTGGATATTTTGTGTCGACGTAGAAAACTGCTTACAGCTACAAGTAGGGCTACGACTTAAATTACATATGTTACGTAAAGAATGGAATAAAATAAAATTGGACGCCAATTATGAAAACGTGTACTTCTACAACAAATACTGTTTGGCTAGTGCGCGTAGGAATCGTGTTTTCCGTATTGCCGCCGCTTCACGTTTGATTTCGTCATTGTTGTTCGCATTCAATTCTAGTGAGCCCATAATAGCGATCTAAGCAGGAAAATAAAATTTAATATACATATAAATCCAAAGTTTCTAAATAAGTTTCAAATTGTCAACAAACCTACCGCCTCTAACTTTCGGCTGTGCTCTCCCTTTCGTGCATGTAAATTTATTATAAATTCCAATAACGTCGTATCCCAAATGCAATTATAATACGCATCCATTGCATCGGTGAAATTCGAAGATTTCTCGGTAAGTTTTTTGAATACAATGCCGTAATCGATTTCTTCCAGGAACTGCAAAACATTTTGAATAAATAAACATTTTGCWAATATACTACAAACACAAAATTTACCTGGCACAACACAGTGGCTTGCATGTGRCAGCCTAAATTCGATGAGCAACGAATCATTTTATGTATTACATAATCATCTGCTACGTTGCGTTGCAATGGGAAAGTACAGTAATCGGTGCCAGTGATGAGCGCATTGACATAGCAACGCATTGCCGCTTCATTATTACCAATAGCTGTACAGTAAAARTAATAATATAATAAATATTACAAATATATGAATAAATACAGGAAAATAATGGAGCAGCAAAAATAGCATACCTAGTTCCAAATCACCTTTCGTTTTCAACCATGTAATAGTTTGCGGATAATATTTCAACGCTTCTGTCAACAGCCAATGCAAGGTCTCACACACTATACGCACGCTATACGCCAAGGGACTGCAAGAGCGAAATTAATTTAAATATTTATTTATTGCATTAATAAAACCACACCACACCTACCTGGGTATGCCAGCGGGCCACAAATGCATATATTCACCACTCAAATCATGATTTGTATCGTCTCTAAGTATGTTTTGTATTTTTCCRAGGCATGATATGGCCAATGAGAAGATCAGCTGATGGCGTATGCGTTTCAGAAACGGTTGCAGGCCAGTTGAAACAGCTAGGGACGGCGAATTTCGTGAACTGCCGCCACCAGTGCCGCCGCTGCCACCACCAGGCCCACCGCTACGCTTCGTGGTATTCACAAACATTTGCAATACCAAATCGAATGCATCGCGACACACCTTCTTAGATCCCTTCATCTTCTCCATGTCAAGTACGGTGGCAGCAAAGGCAATTGGCAATTCGAGTTGGGCCAAACGCTTGTCTAAGAACATTAGTGTATTCCAATCGCCTAGATTGAGCAGCATGATAGCGCAGCTTTCGATTATCTGTGACGAGAGAGTTGATATTTTTAAGTTTTAGCTAAGTTTCAAACGAATAGGCTTCCCATTAAAAATTAAAAAAAAAATCTTAATTCTTCTCAAATGAGATTTGTATACAAGAATAGGATTTTGATTGATTAATTTGTATGGCCGCTATATGCCTTAGTGGTCCGAACAGAACTACTTCTTCGGGGATTGTATCGTTGCTTTAGAGAATAAACCATGACAAATATATGCAGATATCTCGTCAAATAACAAAGTGTTCCATACAACGATGTGCGGCGGATATGTGTAAAATTTCAGATCGAAATTTTTGAAATTTTAAAATTTTCAGATCGATATCTCGAAAACGCGAACTAGTCCAGCGTATATACAGACAGACGGAACAAATCGATTCAGCTCGTCATCCGTTCYCACGACAGTCGGATCTACGGAAACCGGAACGGACCCGGATTTTTATCCGGCCAAGGACTGTCAACTCGGCAGAACTCTGCCGTTACAACAACAACAACATTCAGCTCGTCATGTTGATCATTTATATATGCATTTCGTAAGGTTTGCGAAGTACTTGGCAAACTTAATACAACATGTTTAGAGTATAAACATAAGCCAATTACTTGTTACATTACAACAGTGAGTCCAATTAATTTTAAAGTGGTTCATATATAGGAGATAAAAYAATTTTTCACACTTAAGTCACACGGCTGCTTACCTCTATGCGGGGTATAATGTTGTCGTTGCTTTGYAGTGAAGCCAAGCATAGTTTGCAGCGGTTACCCAGTGACTGCAGATCCAAAGTTTTCCGATTCCACTCTTCCAGGCACTGTGTAATTTGTATGAACAAAATCTCCCAGTTCACCAGCTTGCCAAGCTTTGAAACAACTGTGGTATTTGAAAGCTCTTGACGTTGTGTCTCCGATTTAAGTACGCTTAGCATMGATACCGCACCGATGTAGTCCTAAGGGTAATTTAAAAAATGCTTATTGCAATACAAAGTACGTTGAAAAAAAAACGTACACTTTTAGCAGTCATTTCCCGCGCCTTGCCCAATAAAACATAAGCAAAGTCTTGCAGAAATCCTCTTTGCATAGGCATGAGCAACGATTTAATCGGTGTTGCAATCTCCCAACTTGGATTTACTGTCCACAGTGGCGTAGCTGGATTGGTAGCAGCCAACTTTACTAGAAGTTTACGCACAGTATTCGCATTTGTGCATGAGATTAGTTGACGTTCGAGTGAGCCGACCTCAATCCGTATTACTAAAAATGCGAATTTAAATAATTATTAATTAACAAATTATTATTACTGTATTTTTAGGAAATTTAGAACCTACTTTTCGAATTGAATTTCCATTCACTGAGCGTTGCAAGTGTCGGCACAGAGAGCTCCTCATCGGCTGTTTGTCGTTCTAGATCAAGCAATTCGGTGGCTGAGAAGAGTTGTATGTTTTGSAAGTGTTGTAGAAATTGTTTGCCAATATTTTCTTTCAATATGCTGTCTATGAGAAAGCTTTTGATTGCGTTTCGTTCGCCAAGGGTACATTGCGGCAGCACATTACTTATTGCCTGTACAATACATGGGAATTTTATTAATGTATATTAATCAATTAATAATAATATTTACTCACCTCTACAATCGCAACGAAGCAATTCATATGTCTGTATTTTTCAAAATAATCCACGCTTGTAAAAATATTTCCCTCCTCAAAAATGCTGCGTACTAAATTCAATGCTGCTACTTGCATTTCGAGTGAACGCGACTCCTTAAGTGTACCCTGTGAAATGGCGCCCTCAATGTCGAGTTCGAGTATACGTCGGCTTACAAGGGGTATTTCACGTATATGATTATCCTCTTGTAGGATTTCAATGATGTCCTGGTAGTAGTAATAATAAACAATTATACTAATTTTTAAATAGAATTTTTAAATTACTTTATACTGTTTCAATGACGAGGCATTAAAGCGCTCTGTTAAAGTGGTACGTTGTTCGCTACAGCCGCAAGCCAGTAGATAACCTTCCAGCTCTTCATCGTTCACGTGGCAAAAGAGATAACCAGCCGATGTGCGTTTAGCAGATTCGATTACATAGTCGGCTTTCATTTCCTTCAAATTGCGCCGACACTCATTTACAGCTTCGCGTGCTTGTCGGTATTGTTTAGTATACAAGTAGAAATTAACCAAATCGAAGTAGATTTGTGCACGTAACTCGGCTAAAGAAATTTTTTGCATATTTTCGAAATTTTGCCGCATACTTTCTGTGTCTGCGTGCAATGTTACAAATGTGTCGAAAGTGAAGACATAAAACGGTTCTGTGGACTTGCAAAGCTCCTGYAGATATTCTACGCTATTTTGTGGTGGTATATCAGGAGCAAAAAATTGATGCATCGGYTCCATTGGCACAAACCTACCAAATAAAATATTACACAACAAAACCATTATATTTGTTTATTTACGTACATATTAGCCATTGAAGGACGCGCTGCTTTCATCGCAATATCTTTTAGAATTTGTAAACGTAACACCCAACGGTGGTAGAAAGTTAGCGCAAAGCGCGCAGCATGTTCATGCCCGTCAGACGCTGTAAACCAACATTAAAAAATATTATTTATATTTGCGTTATGCTCTAATTTTCAGAACTTACAAATTTTCGCCTGGAAATCCTGCTGCAAAGGTATACTAACCAACTTGCCAAAGCAAATCGTGCACAAATCACGCAACAAAAACAATTGCTTTGGTATTGGCAAACTCTTTTCCAATACATCTGAAATTTTAAAAAAAGTTCAAATGTAATACAATTTCATATGCTTTACACTCTTACCGAGATTCCACTTTAGCCATGTTGCTACTTTGAGTGTTAAAATCTTCAAAGCAATTTGTTTACGTGGTATACGTAGGCCGTCCATGTTCATYATACCAGCACCACTATTTACGCCTGCGCCTGGCGTTACCGGTATGCTTCCCGGCATATTTTCTGTGTCTGGCGAAGTTAAATCATACTGCGTAGGGATCATTACATCCGGTGTAACAGATATGAATTGTGTCATTAGTTCCAATGCGCTGGGATCTAAAATAATAATTATCTTTTTCTATTTCCAATTCAGAGCGTTTTCTATTTACCTGGATTAGGCTTTTGCAGGTGTTTGTTAATTAGTTGTGGATCGAGTAGGAATTCAAACCAAAGTACAGTTTCAGAGTCAAGCGGCACCGCTTTTGGACGCAAAGGATCGTCCATTTTTTTATTCAAAGAATTTGTTGCACTTTTATCAACGCTCATTTATAAATTTAAATAAAATTAACATCATATAAATGAATGCAAGTCGCTAAAAAACAGCTGTTGCTATGAAAAGTGACAAATGAAATCAGCTGGCAACAGTGTTGCAAAGAAAAACCAAAAGTTAATATGCAGGGCGTTCYCAATGCCGTTAGTATTAAATAGTTTCCGAGTGATTTTATGCTCAAAAGAATTTAATTAGTTTGATACCTTAAAACTTAAGTTTTTAGAAGCATTTTTTTAATTTGTAAAAAATTTCTTTTACTTAGCATATATGTATATATAAAGGACACTTTAATTTGGTCCTAGTTTTTTAGTGCATGTGTGTCACCCCGCATTCATTGCAACAGTTAGAAATAGCGGCGTCCACAACGAATTCGTAACACGTTAATTTTGAATTAAAATTTTGTAGTTTTTTTCAGTGAAAATTCTGTATAAARGTAGTGAAATTTTAATAATTAAAGCATATAGTGTTGTGTAATATAAAATATATTGGCAGCTTTGTTAATTTGAAAGAAAAATTTGTCGAGTAGCGTAATTTCAATGAAATTACTTATATTTTTGAGCGTGCGGTGACGTGTTGTTGCTGCAAGGAGTTTAAAGCTTTGCAACTTTATTTAGTGAAATTCACTATTATAAAAGTAAGGTAATCTTGTTGTATATATTTTTTTTTATTCCCATACATTTTTCTACAAATACAAATATATAAATGAAATGTATAGGTACGTGTGGCCGATATAATTTTTCGCGTCTTTGTGGGTAGGGTTATAGGTTATATTTGAAGTCTACTTGTATTAGAAACTGGTAAACTAATAAATAAATAAAAAATGTTTGGTGGACTTTATCTTAAAGCTCCCGTTGTCATTATAAAATAAAAATGGTAACAATACTGTGTGCAGTAGGTGTTATGCAGACATTTTTAAATCCTAATTGTGTTATAGCTCGAGTGAACTACTGGAATTGCCACTTTTCGTACTTTAATTCGGKTAGATGCCGGTTTATAACGAACATACATTTGTGATGTTTGATTATATATGTAAATGTGTGTATGTACTTTTAAATTTGATATAATTTCGAAAACTTTCCTTTTACTGCTTCGATGAGGCGTCATAATGAAAAAACTGTATACRTACATATGTACATATGTGAATTGTTCGTACAAATAATTCAATTTATTTGGATTTGGTTATTAATTTGGAATCCAAGCGATCCCTATTCGGAAACATGGATCCAAGGGCCTTAATCCTGCGTCAACAGACTGCATATTTAGCATATCCCGGAACTTATCCCAGTTTGCGTTCCGAGTTGCTTGGCTTCTCCGTTTATACCCTTCATTGTGAGACCAATCCGTTCATAGGCTGGTTGCTCAAGGTGATGTCAAGCACCTCTCTCCTTATTGTGACGTAGGTGGGTTTCCACCCAGGCACAGAGGGTAATGCATGCTCCTTATCAGCTCTTCGCCGCCGTATTTGAATAGCTCGTTCGACAATCCACCGAACCCCGCCGCTTTGTTGTTTTTCAGACGGGTAATTTATATTYGAACTTCTTCATGGTCATGGGTTCACCCTTCAAAGAGTTCCCAAAAAGTGACGAAAATTAATTTTCGATGAACCCCTCAGCGTTACCTGGACAAAGCGATTACCGAACGAAATGTTTTGATTTCAGATGAGCCGAGTTATGAGAGGCATTGTAGCTCAACTTTTTTCCGAGACACTCCAGAGTAATTGCTGCCAATGTCGTATTTTTCAATATTTCTCTTTGAAAATTTAATATAYTATTCTTCAAATGTCTAGTATTATATGACAGGTATAATTGGTCTTAAAAATAGATTTTAACTGTTTCATAAAAAAATTATAAAAATGGGATTTGTTTTACAAGGATTAATCCTACTACCCTTAGAGTTTTTGTATATTAACTAAGAAATTAAGTTTATTTCACTAGTTTTTCAAAGTTTTTACTTTTTTGTTTACAATTTTTCTATGTTGGCTCTTCTCATTCTATARTCTATGACGTGATAAATTTGATCACACCCTTCGGACAACTGAACCAATTGTATTGATCAACTTATTTGAAAGTCAAATTCAAAAAAGTTAATTAAAATGAAAATATCTTTGTTTTTAAGTGGAAATTTTTAAAGTTAGTAAAACTATAATATCCAAAAATATATATTTAGGTGATATTATATTGAATGTGAATGTGCAGTATATTATCGATTAAGAGATAATCCCATGTAAAACGAACGCTTCATATCGTATATCGTTGCTCAAATGTTTATACATATATATATATATATATATTTATATATATGACTCTATTTGCTTTATGTTCTTATAACCTTAAAGGCATTATAGTTTTTAGTTTTTTTGTAATAAAATCTAATTTATTAACTTAAAACTAACAAAGAGCGAAATATTTTTTAGTATGCTTATAAATGCGAGATTTGTTGGATTTTAATTCGTTCATTATTAATTTTGCTTTTATTTGATGACTTGGCTTCATTAAAAATKTTAAGCAGCTAAATATGCGGCACTTTTAAAGGCACAGGTAGTCACGCATACAATTATAGCCTTAGATTTCGAATAAACGTAGGGGTTTCTGGTTGAATTCTTGAATACATACCTACATAAATACTGTATTGATTGTATGCATATACCGACCGCTTCTTTATAAATGTAATTTTTATAGCTAGGTAGTTAGCTGAATTTAATAACAAGCTAACTAGTTCTACTGATTTTCGAATATTTTATTAAGAATTCTTAGTTATGACAAAAAATGTATCTTATAATCGAATGATTCGGTTTTTTTTTAAATTATTTTGATATTTTCCTAAACATTCCATTAATAGTCGTTATTTTTTAACTAATATTTCAAAATCATTAATTCAGATTTTACCAAGAAAAATTTATGCAAGACCAAGAGAAATATTTGCATCTATTTCTGATACTTTTTAAGGTTGAAGCCCAAATTTGGTGAAGATATTTCGTCAAATAAAACAGTTTTCCATAAAAGCATTTATTCCGATCGTTCAGGTATGCCACCTACGTATATATATGCTACATTGATCCGATATGGGCAATTCCGTCAAATTATTTTTTTTTTGGAGAGAATAAGATGTGCACAAAAACTTTGAGCGATATCTCATAAACTAAGGGCCTATATACAGACAGACGGGCAGCCATAAATGGCAAAATCGACTCAGCTCGTCATGCTGGTCATTTATAGTATATACACTGTGACAAAAGTAACCGAATATTGTAAATAAAATGCAAAATATTTAATTATTAATTTATATTTATTTTGTTGATTTCACCAGATGTTACACTTTTCCCAAAGATTTTTTAAGATTTTTCCTGGAAACACTTTTTATAAGCACTTTCTAAGCACTATCTGGTGAATACGGTAGTAGATCGATGATATTCATTGCGTTTTTAGCTTTAAATTCGGTCATGGTGCGTTATCATCGTTTAAAATCCATTCTTCATCTTGATTTTTCGGTTCGTTTTTTTCTCGGCCTCCGAAAAGACCTATTTAAAGTACACTTTTTGAAAAAAATTCAGGTTTATTGGGACGAGTCGAGGAAAGAACACGTTGTTTTATACCCTAATATCCACTAAAATCATTCGTACGGACTCGCGGGAGATAAATGGCCGAGAAGTATTAATGATAGCGGTTTTGATCTCGGACCATTTTGTTATCAAATAAAATGTCCAACAAGTTTGCCATTAATATTTTTTTGTAGCTCTTGTCATTTGTGAGATATATACAAAAAAAAAAAAAACTGCGAATTTCATGGAAAATTCGGGTTTAGAACCCCGTACTACCTCGCTGGTCTGAGCTACGACTTTGTTGCACTGGGTACTTTTGTAGAGTGAGGAATTCAGAGAAATATGCGTTTAAAGTCAAAGCGATGCCATTAATACCTCTGAGCTGTAGAAATTTAAATATAAAAAATCACGATTGTAGTGTAGTTTCMATGGAAAATTTTTACATGCCTTGGTTCAGTTCTTAATGTTAATATTAAGGGCTAAAATTTTCGAAAAAATTTCGAAGGAAATTTCGTGTCGGGACTGAAAAAAATTAATTGTTAAAAAAAAAAACACCCTAATGTACATACTTAAAGAACGATATTCATTGAAAAAATACATCGGCGGGAGTCAGAAAAGCATTGAAAGTTTTTATCCGCTTTCCAACATGTGCAAAGAGTCGACTTTGGACACCAAAATAAAATCGTTGTAGAAACACGGGCACTTTAAAGCTTCGATCAATATAAAATAATTTTAGAAGTGCATTGGAAAACCCTCGGTTTCAAACAAACGCTCTTCTAATTAATATAATATACATCTATTTTTATTATTATTTTTTAATATTTTCTTCTCCAATGATGCCACACTTGGCGACATACTTACAGATTTTCAGATTTGAAATTACTAAAAAGAAGTAAAAACTTAATGCAATCGTTTGGAGCATCAGCGTTTTAAGCTCCGATGRCGTAGCGTTTTAATCTAAAATTTTATTTCATTTGTCATACTTTTCTCCGMATTAATTTAGGTTTGTTGTAAAGTGCCTTTATGCAAATTAGTACACCTGACTTAACGACTATTTATAAGCACGTGTACACACACATACATATAATCATAAATTTAGTTACAAAGTTTGGGTAAAATATTCCAAAGTATCCATAATAGGTCGAAAGATCGCTGCATAAATTTGTTACTTTTTCGTCGCTCGAACCTTTGAAGATTTTRGATAAACAAGACGACATATTCACAGATATTGAATACACATGTACATATATATGTACAYTTATATATATTTATGGAAATAAGTTGTTTGACTAATGGTAATTATTGGGTAATGAAATATGTACATGTAATGAAAGCGCTCTATTCAAGACTGTTTAGAAAAATTATTAAAGAGCGCTTTTTACACTAAAAGCGTGGGTACAAATAAGATTAAAATAATATTATATAAATATTTTTTTTGGAAAAATTAAATAATATAATCTTCTTAAAATAATAATAAATAAATAATTTTCTTTAGCAATAAATGTTATTTTAAATCTTTTCATTATAAGGGGTTAGRCCTGTCTTCGATTTTCAAAAAATAGAAAATTTACAAAATTTATTTTCACATAGTTGTTTTCGTTATAAGGTGTTAAGACACTCTAGGCACTGTTTATGCGGTTATAGCCGAGTTTATAACAGCGTGCTAGTCTTCTTTCTTTTCGTTGTTTGGCACCAATTGAAGATTCCAAGTATAGCCATCTCCTCTCTTGTGGATTGGGTAGTATTGTAGAGCAAGCTTGCGTCTGAGCATATTCTTGCTCGTGCAATGTAACGTCTGCTCAATCGTTATCCATTGGGGAATTGGGCTTACCATATCCTGGAATTATGCTTTCACTAACATTCAGCAGAGTGGAGAAGTGTTCCCTGCATAATTTTAGTATGTTCTGGGAATCAGTCACTCTCTGAGGGTTCTACAAGAACCGCATCTTTTCGTAGAATTTTTGAGCATTTTTACCCATCTCGGCCAGCTTGTCAAGCTCTTCGTACCCACTTTAAAGTTGCCAAGCATAATTTTGTTATCACGACTCCACGATGGTGCTACCGTATCCTCTTGTATTCTACTACTAGATAGCTGGGCCAGCGTCAGTTGGCCTGGGCCACTATCGGTACATGCGCTGTCATAAATGCTTTTTGCTAATTTATAAGTTCGAACACAGGAGTTCTTTT
>NW_017537474.1:40668-46305 GCF_001853355.1 Bactrocera latifrons | reverse complement strand
AAAAAATTCGAGGCCACAATTTTGTTTACAAAAATGTAATCCTTTACACAAATATTTAATATTAAGAAAAGAGCACACTTTCACCAAATATTCGTTCAACTCTTAGCTGTCGTACACTCTTCTAGTTTATAATAGCCCAAAAGTGTATTTAAATTCAAATGAAAGGGAAATATTTTGACAGTTGGTATTTTAGTCAATACGCTCCAAAACAATAACAAAAAAACAAAAAAAAAAAAAAAACAAAGCACCTTTGTGTGGAGAAATACATTGTGAAATGTGGAAGGCACCAACAACATATTGTATGAAATGGACTAAATAAAGAATGAAAGTAGAAAAAAATTAGGGAAATATATTGTCAACAGCTGCGTTAAACTTTTATATGCATATTATAATATACACGGATGTTGCGAAACTAAAAAATGTCTAGGATTATTTTCTGCTAAAACTTTTCGCTTTTTCTAAGCTGCGCGAGTTGGAAACTAATTGTTTTTCAGAAAAAGATAAATTTTTAAAATTGTTTTTGGAAATTTTYKTTTATTTATTTATTTGCATGCTGCTTTCATTCTGTGTTATTGAGACTGGGATTTCGAGACATGTCATTACTCTGAGTAATTGTGGTAAAAATAATGACTAGTGGAACATTCTACTCTGTAGATGTGGAAATTATTGTACATTACAAATTATTAGAAAATAGAATTGTTTTGAAATRACTGTGTTATTTTCTTTAATAATAGGTAAAAAAAAATTAAAATTAGAAATTCATTACCCTCAAAATTAATATATTTTAAGTTGTTTAAAAGAATTATGCTTTCAAGTTGAGCCGCAAGCAAAAAATTGATATTTAGTTATTAATAATTAGCTGACCCCGCAGCCGTTGTCCTGCGTGAAATTATGTGTTTTGAAATAAAAAGAAAGTTGAATTTATTATTTAATTTTTTTTCAATGTAACGTTGCTTGATAAACCACATTTTTTGGTTTCTATTTCGGTGTACAGAAAAGATGGTTTTTAAACTCGTGAGCAAGACACGTATAATACATATATCTGACCGTGTGAAAAACATAGCACTTCCAAACTTGGCAAATCAAGTTGTGTCCTGTTGATCGTTACCTCAAATGCAATTTTCACTGATAATTCACGGCGTCGTCTTTACTGTCAAGACGATCGATCGATTTCTATGAGCGCAAGTCTCCCGGAATTTGACTTTGACTCTTCCAGTTTAAGCCAACAACATCGGTATTTTTGCACTAACATTGCACGTCCACTTAAGGAATCGTAGTTGCGATAATTTCGCCAGTGTTTGGATAAACATTCGTGATGAGTTCATCTTTCGTGAATTAATAAACGGCGTAACTACTGCTTCGACGATGCATTCCATATATGTCAAGATATTTCCGAATAGAGCAATGTTCTCGCAAACAGATCACTGGCAAAAGTTGAGAAAAAACTCGTAAATGTTAATTTTGTTGCTGGCGGTGTTTTCATTGGCTGTACTGTATTCTCTGAGTTGAAATATACTTTTTGGCCATTCTCCAAATTAACTGCGAGACGCACAATATCATTTGATACTTGCTGATCTCATCTCGTTCAAGACCAATAACSGCCATGTTGCTTCCTTTAGTGACGTACTTGCAAACGTATTTTATCGATTACACCAAACTGCAATACTCAACATTAATACGAGTTTTTAATGTGAATTAGTGGTTACTATAGTACAATCCATGGGTTGTCAACTTCGATATTCATTCTTCTAAATTAAATGCTGAATGTTCTGCATCATTTCTAGTTTGTTTATTATATTGATTTTCACCACTTTGAATAATACTCTGCATCAGGAATTGATTTCATCAATTTGGCCTGGTGTAACCACCAACCAAAGAAGAATGTGCGCGTGCGGCAAACCTCTCTCTTGCCACTCAACAGAGTACATTTAGTAGCATCCAACAGCATCAAACATCGTCACTGTTATTTGGAATCTCAGGCTGTGACATCGTGACGATCGATTGTTGATTGACCGCGATCCATAATTCCGCACGTATGCCATCCTATCCTGGGAGTGCTTCTTGCCTTGCCTTGGGCTGCCATACGTTGCTCGCAAAGAAAAAAAAAAAAACGCCGACCGATATTAAGGCGACCTCTTCGTGGTTTCGTAACAAATTTCAATCTGAAATTGATCACTTTGCGTGAAAAACACATATATAAAGTTTTCAGTGAATAATTTTCAATAGTTTTTCTTTTGAATAACCGGAATAAAACAGAGAACGACAGAAATTGAACGATTCAAATAATTCACAAATGAAAATATTGAAAAACAAAACATACAAAAATTAAAAAAAAAATTTTATGGAAAAGAGTTACTTTTTGGAACTATCCAATTTTCCGACTCTTCTTCATGAAAAGTAAAGGTATTTTTATTTTTAAACCTTCCCGGATCCACAACGAATAACCTCTGAAAATTTCATCAATATTGGTGAAGCCGTTCTCTTAGCATTACTAAAAGAAAAGGGCTGATTTTAGGGGTTTCCCGGAAATTTTCTTGTCGTAAAAACCATCCTTGAACCTCAACGGCCACATTAAAAAAAGAATTATCAAATTTGTTTCAGTCGTATGAAAGTTATGAGCGTACACATATTTTGGCGATTCATTTTTATTTAAATAGATTTTCTTTAATTAAGCTAAAATAAGTATATAAGAATACATTTTTAATAATTTTCTTTCTTTTTCAAGTTTTATGGTGTTTTTGCTCTTCTGACTTGTACTGTGAAGCAAAAGTATTTTTTAAAACAACTTTCAAAAATTGTTAGATTTATATTTTCTTAAGTTAAATATTGAAATACTAAACTTTTTATAAATTTATTAGGAGTGTTTGAATTTGGTTTTCTTTATAAAAATATGTTTTTATGCGAAATAATTTTTGTAAAAATATTTTTTCAAAAAAAGGTTTTTATTTATGAAGTTTATAAACTTGTTTCTACAAACTCTCTGTTTTTAATAAAAAACCATGCAATTTTGCATTTGTAGTTGTAAATATTTACCTTAAAAGTTTTTCTACAAAATTAGGAAACATTTATTTATTATTAGAAAATAAATAAAGACAAAATAAAAGAAGCTTGTCAAAACGAGGCTTCAAAAATTTTTAGGCGTGCGGATTTTTGATTAGATTTCTTATTATCATAATGTGTAACAACTGATACATTCTCTACTTTGAACCTAAATATACTCTCACAATAAGTAGTCTTACACACCTGGCGGTGAAGTGGCCTCTGGCGCTTAAATGTTATCGAAAAATGAGAGTCGTCTGCCTTCTAACACGTTTAATGTACAAAGGTATATACATACATTGTTTTAGGTTCAACTTTGCGAAAGCTAATTTTAAGAAGATTAATTACGAAATTTCTAAAGTAACTTGGCCAGATTACAGTGGCAATATTGAGTTTAGTACTTCCCACTTTAATGAAACTATTTTAAATTTATTTGAAAAATATGTTCCGAACTGTGTTGTTACTCAAAAAATGAGTTCTAATTTACGGTTTTCGAAAGAATTATGTTAATTAAAAAATAGAAAATCTCGTGCTTTTAAACTTTTTAAAAAACTGGTTTAGTTGCTGACAATTCAAAATATTCTAAATTGCGTCGACAATTTGCTGAAATTAACAAAATATGTTATAATAATTATATAAATAAAGTAAAAAATAATATTATACGTAATCCAAAATTGTTCTATGGTTTCGTCAACTCCAAACGCAGGATTTCTAATTTTCCGTCTGCTATGAAATATAAGTCTCGTATGTCTAGTGACAATCACACCATTTCTAGTATGTTCGCTGAGTTCTTCAAGTCCAATTACTCGCCAAAATCTCCAAAAAATGTTCCGCATCAGCACAAGTTATGTCCGATTTCTGTCATTAATGCACCTACTATTTCCGAAGCAGACGTCTTATATCAGTTAAATATGTTAGAACAAACATGCAATTATGGCCCAGATATGATTCCCTCAAGCTTTCTTAAGAAATGTGCCAAATATATATACCAACCCCTAACAAAACTAWTTAATTCATCTCTTATGCAAGGCTTATTTCCATCCATATGGAAAAAGTCATTTATAATTCCTTTACATAAGAGTTAGGTCGTCTATTGATAACTATATGGGAATAGCAAAGTTGTCTGCAATACCTAAACTTTTTGAAGCTATTATAACAGACGACATATCCTTCCGGATCTCTCCACTAATTTCTTGTTCGATTTTCGTAAAGGGAAATCTACAATAACAAATTTGCTTGAATTTGTATCACATGTATCAACGGGCTTTAGGTCTCCCTATAGGAATACTGATGTTATATACAAAGATTTTAGTAAAGCTTTTGATAAAGTAAATTATTCAATTCTTTTGAAAAAATTAGATCTTCTCGGTTTTTAACCAATATTTCTAAAATGGGTTGCCTCTTATCTTAGTAATAGAATTTAACAAGTCATATTTAACGATTCCTTTTCTGACATAATAAATCTTCCTTCAGGTCTTCCACAAGGTAGCCATTTTGGTCGAATTCTGTTCTTGTTATTTATTAATGACGTATCAACTGTTGTTAAGTTATCAAAAGTTTTATAATATGCTGACGATGTAAAACTTTTTAAAACATATACTTCAAATAGATGATATGATATGGCATTGAACCTTAAAAAATGTAAAACGATGTGCTTTTCCCGTAGAGCTGTAGACTCTACTTTATATGAAATACAAAACTTTAGGTTGGAGCAAGTATGCAGTTTTGTTGAAGTAACTATGGACCTCAAACTCAATTTTAATCTTCACGCATCTTCCACGGTTTTTAAAGCTAAAGACGCTCTTAATTTTGTTAAATGTAGGTTTAAAGAATTTAGAGATCCGCTTACCACAAAAATTGGAATTTTTACATCTATGGTGAGGCCTACATTAGAGTATGCTTCTGTGGTTTGGAACCCTGCTTACCTAGTCCATTCCAATAAGTTAGAGTCCGTTCAAAAACTATTTTTACTTTTTGCCCTAAATCAATTGCATTAGGATTCCAGTTTAAATCTTCCCCCTTACACTAACCGTTTAAAACTTACAAATCTCCCGACACTCGCTAGTCATGAATGGGTCAGTCTGTAGCCCATCTCTTTTATCTGATATTAATTTTAACGTTCTCGCTTACTCTACCAGGCAGTTTAGACCCTTACTTTTAAAATTTTCTAAAACAAATTTTGAGTTAAACGAACCATTCCGCCGTCGTATGTCATGATTTCAACTCTCATTCCAGCAAAGTTTTCCTCATTTCCAGCAATCTTTTACAATTAAAAAAATTATTTTATCTATTCTTAACAAGTAACATTTAAAAACAAGAAAAACGTTAACTTCAGTTGCACCGAAGCTAAATACCCTTCACARGTGCATTTCTGTGAGTAATTATATGTTCAGTTTGTATGGAAGCTATATGCTATAGTAATCCGATCTGAAATTTTTTTTCGGAGATTTATTATAACCTTAAGCAGTAATCCATGCCAAATTTTGTGAAGATACCACGTCAAATGTGAAAGTTTTCCATACATGAACTTGATTCCGATTGTTCAGTTTGTATGGCAGCTATATGCTATAGTTAACCGATTTGAACAATTTCTTCGGA
>NW_017537474.1:29907-40623 GCF_001853355.1 Bactrocera latifrons | reverse complement strand
CAGTTTGTATGGCAGCTATATGTTATAGTGGTCCGATATCGGCAGTTCCGACAAATGAGCAGCTTCTTGAAGAGAAAATGACGTTTGCAAAATTTCAAAASRAWRTCKWAAAAWYTGAGGGACTAGTTCGTATATATACAGACAGACGGACAGCCAGACGGACATGGCTAAATTGACTCAGCTCGACATCATTTATATATATACTTTATAGGGTCTCCGACCCTTTCTTCTGGTTGTTACAAACTTCGTGACAAACTTAATATACAGCTGCTTAAGATCGCAACGTTTAAAACTCTCTTGCCTTTTATGACTCGGTTACTTCCGCTCGTACCCGGATTGAGCCCCTGCGTCGGTTGGGCGGGAGGAGGGTAATCGTTGGGTATTATTATATGTTTCTCTAGGGATCGGCTTAAATCTTGGTCTAAACCCCACATCCTTACTACAATGATTTTCGGTTTTCTGGTTGAACTTTTCCTTATTACCACATATGTATGTATATTAAATTCAGCGTCTTTGTATAAGTAGCTTCAATATAAGTATCGCATTAACTTAACATATAAAGGGTGATCCATTTCAAGGTTCCCTACTTAAAACAAAAAAAAGCAAAAATCTCAAATTTAATGGGGATTGCTTATTATCATTCGAAAGRACATTCCTCGCATTCATTTTTATTATCACTTTCAAGTGTTKATCGTGGCTATGTCTCAGATGGTACATCCGTCCATAACTCGTTCGAGCACTTTGACTGGTAAAATGACTAGCGCGATGTATTGTGATGATTCTATCGGCCCGCAAACTTCACCATACCCTTGTTTTTTTTTTTAAATGGTAGCTYTTGAAGTCCCAAATACGGCAATTTTGCATGAGCCAGAAATCGCTGAACAAAATTTGGCCCGAAAACATGGGATCTTCTTGAAACTTTTTACGAGCCCATAGAATAAAGCGATGTCGCTTGGGAAGGTCGAGGAGCTACAGTTCTTGCACAAGCTGTATTTTGTACGCTTTCAGCTTTAGATCTCGACTTAAAATGCGTCAAGTTGTTCCATACGTCAGTCCGAGTTGTTGCGAACGGCGTCGAATCGAATTTCCACTGCCTGCTAGACATGGTCTATTTGGTCGAATGTTATCCGATAATGAATGCTGGGTCTTAAGATCAGTGTTGGTGTTGCCAATAGTACGCATGCGTGAGCCTTTCAAGATGAAATGTGAAACAATACTGAACAAAAATAGCATGATAGCTTGACACGACTAACGTACGATTAGTCTATTGGAAAAAGTATTTCCACTTGGATCAACCGTTATAACAGATTACAGCGGCTGCGCTGGCTAGGTCAAGCCGTCTTCAGCTCTAAGACCAGTGAAAAGGAATGACGACTGGCGCACTGTTGTAAACTCGGCTACGCCAATAATGAAGAGGGAAACGATATGTCTAATTTGTTACTCATTTTACTCCGCTTCATTCGGGGCACATTTAAATGTTACAAATTTATTCCAATTTTGTATATCAACCAATACACTATAATTGACAAATAATTTTTAATTACAAACTTTTTATACTTCCCTTATATACCATATAAAATTTTATTAGCTTTACTTAAAATTTTTTATGGTTATGTTAATGGGCTTAATAAGCATTTATAATAAGCGTACATACGCAAATATTGCTCGCTTTATAGACTATACTATATAAATGAATGAGTTATGTACATGTTTGTATATACATATGTGTATATACTATATCTGTGTGTGTAAAATTCCTGATTTCATTAAATCCATTTCAGTGCAGCAATTTAATTTTGTTATTTTGATTTTTATCGTTTTCCAAATTTTCAGTTCAGTTCANTGGTACATCCGTCCATAACTCGTTCGAGCACTTTGACTGGTAAAATGACTAGCGCGATGTATTGTGATGATTCTATCGGCCCGCAAACTTCACCATACCCTTGTTTTTTTTTTTAAATGGTAGCTTTTGAAGTCCCAAATACGGCAATTTTGCATGAGCCAGAAATCGCTGAACAAAATTTGGCCCGAAAACATGGGATCTTCTTGAAACTTTTTACGAGCCCATAGAATAAAGCGATGTCGCTTGGGAAGGTCGAGGAGCTACAGTTCTTGCACAAGCTGTATTTTGTACGCTTTCAGCTTTAGATCTCGACTTAAAATGCGTCAAGTTGTTCCATACGTCAGTCCGAGTTGTTGCGAACGGCGTCGAATCGAATTTCCACTGCCTGCTAGACATGGTCTATTTGGTCGAATGTTATCCGATAATGAATGCTGGGTCTTAAGATCAGTGTTGGTGTTGCCAATAGTACGCATGCGTGAGCCTTTCAAGATGAAATGTGAAACAATACTGAACAAAAATAGCATGATAGCTTGACACGACTAACGTACGATTAGTCTATTGGAAAAAGTATTTCCACTTGGATCAACCGTTATAACAGATTACAGCGGCTGCGCTGGCTAGGTCAAGCCGTCTTCAGCTCTAAGACCAGTGAAAAGGAATGACGACTGGCGCACTGTTGTAAACTCGGCTACGCCAATAATGAAGAGGGAAACGATATGTCTAATTTGTTACTCATTTTACTCCGCTTCATTCGGGGCACATTTAAATGTTACAAATTTATTCCAATTTTGTATATCAACCAATACACTATAATTGACAAATAATTTTTAATTACAAACTTTTTATACTTCCCTTATATACCATATAAAATTTTATTAGCTTTACTTAAAATTTTTTATGGTTATGTTAATGGGCTTAATAAGCATTTATAATAAGCGTACATACGCAAATATTGCTCGCTTTATAGACTATACTATATAAATGAATGAGTTATGTACATGTTTGTATATACATATGTGTATATACTATATCTGTGTGTGTAAAATTCCTGATTTCATTAAATCCATTTCAGTGCAGCAATTTAATTTTGTTATTTTGATTTTTATCGTTTTCCAAATTTTCAGTTCAGTTCAAAAGAAGAAAAGAGGCAGAGTTATCAAAAAAATTTAAATGATGGTATTGAATACCATATTAAATATATTATAAATATTTCAAAACTCTCTCTATACATTTCTCGCGTCTATAATATACATATTTACGTCTGTTAAAAATCATTTCCATTTTTTTTTGTGGTTAGGCTTAATTTGCTTATTTCCTTTATAAAACATTTTTGACTTAATTATATTAAATAAATAATATTATTTGATTTCTTGTTTTGTAAAAATTAATTTTGCTAATTGAAAATATTTTTTCCCTCTACACAGCAGTCGATATGAAGAAAAATATTTTGTCATCTAACATGCCATATAGTCGACTAATTGATAAACTTGTTGACCCTTTTCTACTGACGACAGTTGAAATATGGGCAATAAAAGATTACGAATAAAAATTTATTCAAAACACAAAAGTCAAATTGTTTGATTAACTATACCAATATGTATATAATATAAAATGTACGAGTTTTTGATTTTTATAGCAAATTATTTTTTCTACATATAACTTTTGAAAATAAAAAATTAAATTTGGACGTAATTATTTAAGACTCCTCTAATTAAACTCTTGCAACATGTTGCAGCAGAGTMTAATAGATTTGTTCTTCCAACGGATGTTTGTATCACGTAAGACTAATCGAGATAGATATGGAGTTATTGTATGTACATATGTATATACAAATGATCAGGTGGACGAGACGAGTGCAAGTGATAACTTGAGTRAAAAAACCACTAATAGGTTTAATATATATAGTATATCTCCTAAATCACTAAAACTAAAACAACCAAATTCGATAAGAGCAAATATTATAAGCACCGACAGTGTGGAAATGGATGAAATCGGACTATAAACCCTCCCACCCCCCGGTGTCTTTAAAAACTACTAAAAGTGCGGTACATCAATAACTAAAACAGCCAGATGCAATAAATTTTACACTCAATCCGATAAGTGAGGGCTTTATAAAAGACGGTGTAAAAATCGGACGATGGGCGTGGCGCCGCCCACATTAAGGTAAACTCACATATCTCGCGACCAACTAGACCAATTGGTTTAACCGATAGATACACAACATTACCTTGGTGATCTTATGTTACATTGTGAAAATCAGGGATAAAGGAATGCCCAACTTATTCCAGTGTGAGAGCACCTCAAAATAAGCGTTTTTTATATCATTTTGGTTTGTGCAAAATTATGATTTTTGGGCATTGAAATTAAAACACCCAACATTTATTATAATTGCCCAATTGTTATACATTGGACTTTTAATATATGGCGAAACTACTTAAATCTTTTTTAATGATTTTATGGTATATTAAAACAACTAACTTAAGCTTGTTAGTTCTCAATTAATAAATGTTTTTAACCATTGGTAATTGAAAATTAATTATGCATTACTATTCGACACTTTTCATGAAATATATTTAAATTTCACATTTTCTTTGATTTTAATTGTTTTACATTTTTTATTAGCCATCTTGAACGGTTGCAACAAATCCCTCCGTTCATATATATTTTTGGTATAATTTCAATATGGCCATTGCAGTCATTACAATTGTAAAACGTCAAAACCTAATGGATCCAGTCAACTGTTAAAGTTTCCCGAAATAGCCCCTTTGAGGGCGTCTAAAATTGTCAGAATAGGAGCATAACTGTTCAAGCTACCATATACCGAATATGTGGACTCCAGTGGATATTGCTGACTTGTTGCTGAAAATATTGGTAAATCAGTGATATATATTTCTGAAATTCTTTTCAAATGCTTCTTTAATATGTATATTCTTATGTCAAAAATGGGTTGAATCGGGTCAATACTGACCTTAGTCCCATATACCTAATATAAAGATTTTCGAACTTCCAGTTGACTTTATAGCACATATAGTTACTATTATGAGAAAAAAATTGGTCAAAATCAAAGGTTTCCTTCTTATATCGAGACTCCGAATTCCTTACGGATGGTCAAACTATCAAAAAGGGAATACTATTAGAGTGTTATGCGTCAATCAATTCAGCAAACTAAACCACCGCTCCGGGGAAACCGTTTTGAGTCAATTGAAAATATAAAACGTGGAARTTAATTCCGGAAATTAACTAATCCTAAGACAAAGAAGCCCATATTTGAGAAATGATGCTGATATTAAGCAGTTAATTTTTAGACCGTTAAATATCAATTTTTCTAGTATAAACGAGTTTTGAAGTTTTGTGGGAAAAGTACGAAATTTTGTTTATAAAATGAATAAAGTACTGAATTGTAGTGCTTGATATTCATTCTGAGTAGTTTCATTAATGAATAAGTTTCATGCAAGATTCGTGATTGATAAAAGACCATAGTTCGAAAAATAAAAGCATTCCAATATCCGAAAAAGCTCTCCAAGTTTAATCAAAATTTGTTTCCCTCATCAATTAATCTAACATTAATTAACCCTCATTTTACTTTTGTGAGACCATCAACCAGCTGCGCATTGGCACCTTCCTAATCTAGGGACCGAACATTCTAAGTACATGCCCTTAAATTATAGTCCTTATTACKTTTGCTGTGGTCGCCATAAAAAGTGAGGYCTTTCATCCGAGGCTGTTGTATCTCTTTCGTTGGGAGTGGTTTCTACATGGCGTTTCCTAAACCCAGCGCATAACCTCGCTAAGCGAGTAGTATAAAGCTTTATACACATTTATATAGCGAGCCCCATGTTTTAAGACCGACACCTGCTCGYAGCCGTACCTCCAGTGAACACACGCTGCAATTCGACTTCAGCGAACCCTTAAACCAAATATGGCGTAGTGGTTCCGCTGAAGCTTTGGACTGAGTAGGAAATTGAATAGCAAAGTCCTCTCTCGAKTAACAAAGGCCAATCTCTACAAATCCCTCATCATTCCCGTCCTGCTAAATGGTGCTACATCATAGACAACAGAGAAAGACCTCCACTACGTTGGAGAGATCAGGTGAAGAAGGAAGGAAAACGACTGTATGGCAGTTTTATTATGTGAATAAAAAGTTCAAGTTTTACAGACGAAATCTCATAAGAATGTTAAGGCTTTTTAATTAAAACTTCCCACTGTTTATAGAAGCGTTTCAAGCTTCATCAAAGTTTCTAATGTTTAATTCAACTCTACTCAACTGTATTAGCAAGCCCTTGCACTTTATAGACAGCAGTTTTTATGCTTAACAGCTATGAACTTTGATGAACCGTTACGCATAACCCAATTACAATTTTCAATCATTTCCGAAMTGCATTTACATGGCGATAAATTTAAATTCTACTTAGTATTAAATAGCAATGTACAAATACATACATACATACATATGTATRTATATTTATTTATGCATGTAAGAAAAAAGAATCGCTAATTCTGCTTGCTGACACTTATGACATTCTTAAGCTTTGCGAAAATCAAATAATTCGATTCATTTGGATTTCATTGACTTAYATACTTGAAGACTATCCGCTAAATGAAACATGAGTAATGGTGAATTTACATAATACATAGTAGGTATGYACATTCAAACTTGTGTTATAACAGATCAATTGATAAGTCCCCGGCCTACCGTAGTAAAACACATTTTTTACACCGTTTTTTTATTCYACATTATTTCCTGAAATGGTGATATACTGATTATAGCGACCCTCCAACTCTTCGATACCAAAAATAGGCCTGACTTTCGGCGATCATCTTTTCATTCATCGAGATTTCCAGGGAACAATTTTTTGACATCTGAAAACAGGAAATAGTCGCTGGGGGATAGATCTGGAGAATACGGTGAATGCGGCAGAAATTCGAAGCGCAATCCATGTATTTTTGCCATCGTACGCTGACACAGTCCACTGTCTTTGTGAGACTGCACTTTTCTTCCGCAAAAAGGACGTTTTACGGCTGTTGATTCGTTTTTCGAGGTATTCAATAAAAGTTATGCCATGCGCATCTCAAAATATAGACGCCATAACGTTCCCAGTCGACTATTGCGTTTTTCCAAGAAGCGGGTTTTTTTTTAAGCGGTTTAATCGTATGCAGTCGACTCGGATGACTATCGATTGGACTTCGGTGTGAAATGATGGTGCCATTATTCATCTATTGTCACATGTCTCCTAACATTTTTCCGTCGTTGTTTTTGGTGAAAATTGAGCTCGCACGGTGAGTGTCAAAATTATTTTGGGAACTTTTTTGATGTTTTCGTCGGCAAGAACCTCTCTTGGGCGTACAATGCGTTCACCGTTTTCGAAGCTCTTTTCTACACGTCTTCACTTATCATATGTACATATCCTTGTTGGTTGATTTTCCTGGTGCAGTGTTCGAAAACTCGTCATCAAGCCAAGTTTTTGCTTCAATTGGATTTTTTTCCTTCAAAAAGTAATATTTTATCAATACGCGAAAACCAAAGTTGCTTAACTCAAAATGATATAATTCACAAACTAATGACTGATATTGTCGCACTCAAGCTATTTTATACATACATATGTATAATACATAAAATGCTATATTGACACATACCCCTACCGCCCAACCTCTTCCCGTTACAAAAAACTAAATTTATATACTGTATGTTTGTACATATGCGTTTTGTCTGTCACTTTGATTGACTCTCCATCAGTCGTATTCGAAGTCAGGCGAAAAGACGTCAATTTGACTTTGGATTATTCCGTTACTATTTCGAATATCGATCTCGTGCATGCGAAACTCGAAATTATACATATTACACTCATACAAGCACACACATATATATACTTGTATATGTATATGAACATATATATGGGTATGTACATATGTTATTAGCATTTGTGCTGCCGTTGATGGCTCTGCTTATCAGTAGCTGTTGTGCAATTTCCTTGTTTTGCCTTTCGTTTTTCAACACTGTTGACTTCATTTATTTTTATATTTGCCTRTTTTTCTTATAAATACTTATGTATGCATGTATTAAGTAACGGTTAGGTTATCATCTTTGGCCGAATTAAGAATTTGTGCTTTGTTATTTATTTAATTTCTTTTTATTCTCAACTTTTTTGTGGATTTTGCAATCGTTGAGCAAAAATAACATAAATACACATACTTGCGTATACTTGTATTTAAATGTGTGTAAAATTCTTACTACTAATTTGTTGTCATTGCTGATTTGCTGCATTTGTTRCATGCATCTATTCGGTCATGTCGTTATGCTCTAAATATTTTWAAAAAATATATGTACATATGTATGTATACCGAAGAAATGCAATTGCATAGGCAAAGCGTGTATTATGTACATACATACATATGTCGATATTTGATATTCAGATAAAGTTGGATTTATTGTTTGTGCTATAAATTAGTTGTTTCGTATTTTAATTTCTTTGATTTTCCAAAAWAATTTGAACAATTCACTCGTAAATTTTTTCAAGTGTAAAAATAATTGATACTTTTCAAAAATCTGTATTTCATATTTACCTAGAATAGTTGGTCCGTTTGCATAACTTTACCGAGCTTTTCAAAGACACTTAATTTATAAGAGCCAAGATAACCTCAAATGGTGTGTATTTTTAAATTTTATGCAATATTACTGTTGATCAAATGTAATATCTTTCGTTTTAAACTACAGACTCATTAGYATGGTTAAGGTTTCATATGTAGACCTCGATGCATATTAAAAACTTATATTATTCTGTCATATTATTATTGTTCAGTATAGTTTGGCATTCCATCATGGAAGACTTACGCCTGAACAACGCTTATAAATCGTTCAACTTTATTACTTTAAATCCCGCTTCGCTCAACATAGCCAGTCTACAAAGCGTACTATTCGCAACATCMTCACCYATTTGAGACCCAGTATTCATTATTSGATAATATTCGACCGAATAGACCATGTCCAGCACGCAGTGAAGAAAATATAGCAGCCGTAGCTGAGAGTATACACAAAGACCGTGAAGAGTCGATTCGGCGCCGTTCGCAGCAACTCGGACTGACGTATGGAACGACTTGCCGTATTTTACGTTGAGATCTCAAATTGACATGGTATAAAATACAGCTTATGCAAGAACTGAAGCCGCTCGACCTTCCCAAGCGACAGKGTTTCGCTCTTGAAATGTTCCAAGAAGATCCGACGTTTTCGAGCCAAATTTTGTTCAGCAATGAGGCCCGTTTCTGGCTCAATGCGTATTAAAAAAAACAAAATTGTCGCCTTTAGGGCGAAAAGTAATCTGAAGAGGTTCTATAGCTGACATTTCATGCATGGACCATCTGAGACTAAGCAACGGAAAAAGTTAAAAATGATAATCTTCCAAAAATAAATGTCAAAGAATGTTTTTTTAAATGATAATAAACATTCCTAATTCAATTTGAACTTTCTGTGCTTTTCCTTTAAAAAAGTAGAACCTCGAAATGGATCACGCTTTATCAAGCTAGAATAGCCAAAAAGACTACTGTGCTTTGGTTCGAATAAGATTTGTGCCATCTTGGTACTTTTGCTTRTTATATGGTACTTTTAACGAAATAATCAATTTATTTAAGGAACCTTTGAGCGTATTATCTGGGCTATTGTGTGGTTATATGGAGGCACATAATGTCATGTGTCTGTGCAGATAAACTCAAGAAAAGAAAATTTATTTATTTGTTATTTTCATATTTTTTGCTAAATTTAAAATTATATGGTTATAATTATTTAAGTTTTATTTTAATTTTTTCAAATAGTTTATTTTTTAGTATAATTTTTATTTATTTGCTAATAGCAGAGGATTGTGAAGAAAATATTTTAAGGCTAAAACAARAACAACAACGAAATTATAATATTATGTGCTTTTAATGAATAACTAAATGTGAAAAGAAAAGTTTAGTAAAAGTAATAAAAAGCGAAATGAAGATTAAACATTTTTCAAAACAAAAAATAATAAAATATAAAATAAACCCAAATTTATGTGTACACATTTTGCTTTACATTTGACTTTTAGAACTATGCAGCAAGCAAGCAAAAAAACCTAAGAAATATRAGAAAGAATTACAAAAGATAAAAAATAAATACAAAAATTAAAAAGTTTTCTTTAACACTTAAAAACAAATCAGAAATATATTTTGTAACTCTACTTAGGTTGGGCACATACTCGTAAAATGTGCCATAAAAAAMACTTTTCGTCACACAAAAAAAATTATAAAAAATAAAAAGAAAAATCGGAAAACAAAATATTGTGGTGTGCAGCACTTAAAAATGTTATGAGCGAATTTTTATGAATATGTAGCGCCACAAATTTAATTTTTACAAACAGAAAGCACATTTTATTTTCATCAAATAAGAAATAAAAAACAAGAAAAAAGCTGACACGCARGCTAAGGTACTCGAGGCGAGCAGTGCAAAATGAAATGAAAAGGATTTTTCTCAACTCATTATTCGGTTGGACACGGGCTGTCAATGTACGCGGGCGGTTACTGACACACGTGGGCCGTGTTAATGGCACTTGAATGTTGACAACACCTGAAAACATGAAATTGCTGCGTACATGTGTAKGTACATATAAACACAACTATATATGTAAGTATATTTACATACAGCAACTTAATTCTTTTCTGAACACTTCCTCGTATTGTTTGGCATGCTTTGTGCGCGCTACTGTTTTTTATTGCTTCGTGTAAATACAGACTTCATGATTTTTTTACATATTTTTCAATTTRCTTGTGTTTCGAAAACTATGCATTCGCATGGGACAGTTGTTTTGTTGTCAGGTGACGTCGACTATAAAATAAAACATATGAGAGCAAAGACCTAAATT
>NW_017537474.1:0-29776 GCF_001853355.1 Bactrocera latifrons | reverse complement strand
AATACTTATGCTTCAAAATTATTGTTCAGCAGCATTTATTTTTATTTTTCCTTTTTTTAATTTTTGGTCTGCCATTTTCTGAAAATAATGCATTCTTTCAGGTGCACACATAAATGGAGTTTATTGACCTTTCAACAAAAACAGTTATTTTACACAATTAAAACCGCTTCAATAAAATACATAAATAAATATATATATTTTTATACATTTTCATTTCATTTCTCAAGGCACAAAGCGTCGAAAAAATGTTGCGACTATGAAAGATAACACAATTTCTATTTTTATCACTTCATTAAATCACTTGTTTAAATATTTCCAGAAATTTATTAAAAAATTTCATTTTTTATATTTAATTAACTGTTTCCACTTGAGGAAAAGCAAGCCTATGAAAATTGTTAAGTGGCTCATTTAATTGTTGGTTGCGGGCAGTGCTTTTATGTTCTTAGAATCACGCGTAAGGGAAGTGAAATACACTTTTCTCTTTCCTGAAGGTATGGATCAAAAGGCCTTTAATTATCCACGAAGCACTTTTAATGTGTTACAAATCTATTTAGACGGCTAGTATTGAACTCAGTCAATTTTCTTCGTTCACCGAAGGCTTGTTATCTTGATGACTTTACTTCTGTTTAGTGATCGCACATGGACTACTGTACATATGTAGTCTTTTGTGAGGCCATAAAAACTACTGTGTTCGAATTTATAAATTAGCCAAACGCTTTGCAGCCAATACAAAGTTGTGAACGCATGACAAGTGTTTAAATCTTGACCTTTCAAATGCGGAGCAGCCAAAAAGGAAGTGTCGAGGTGTTTCCACCTCATCTTCTTCCGTACAGGTTTTGCAGATGACGTYTGGTATGATTYGCAGCTTTACTRCGTGGACGCCAATYAGGCAAYGTYCCKTTAAAACTCCAAAACTAGGGATAGGCTAGCCTTWCTGAGKSCAAAAGGATCACTAGATCTTTTGCGATCGATCTGGGGYCAAAAAGGTTTTGCGACAGCGCTTCAAAGAGTCAATATAATATGTTTGCCTAGACAATTTCAAAAATTTATCAAAAACAAAAATCATTCGATCAATCACGACGYGATTTAATTTAGAATTACTATGAACAAGTAAGAAAAAGATAAGTTCGGGTGCAATCGAACATCGTATACTCTTGCAACTTTCAAGAAACGACGCGACTGAAATTTCTTAAAATGTWAAATATCAACCAAAGAATCCGAATCTAAGCAATTTTATATATACATATACTCTCGGCATAAGACTTGTCAGAACGAAAATAATTATATGCAAGTTGGAGTTGCATCGAACCGAATAGATAACTATTATCATGCAACATATTAAAAAAAATTTCCTTGGTATTCATTATGGTACCTCACATAYAATCACCAATCATATGGAGCAAAATCTACCAGATGTTCGAAAATTCTGTAATAGTTWTATGGGGGCTAGATTAAGTTTTCGTTGAAGTRTATCTATYTTAGGCTCAAAGATACTTTGTTATGGGTAAAACAAGCTCTCCCATTTTTATTGAGATAGCTTAAATATTGGCCGATTAATATTAGATATATGGGGGCTCTGGGAAGTGTTGACACGATTCCACCCATATCTGATACACAGAGTTTCTATTGGTAAGAAAGGATATTCTCTGAATTTCAATTGTATATCTCACACATTGACCTGTATTTTCGGCCAAAACTAAGTAATACATACTGGGTCCACATATTCGATATCTATTGTTTTGAACAGTCTTGTTTGGATTTGTACATTTTTGGCCATAAAGTGGCGTACTTTCAGGGAATTATTACTGCAAAATTTTRTACCTTATAAGAATTACTTCTTGATTTGTGTACTGTAAATTGAAACAATCAAATGGAATTTTAAATTGKGTTATATGGGAAGTAAGCGTGGTTGTAGTAAAATTTCGATAATTTTAACACAGTGACATAGAAATTTGAAAAAAAGACAGACAGTCAACCGGATTTCAACTTTTGTCGTCATCCTGATCAATTATATATACTTATATAGCTTTATATCTGTATTGCTTAGTATTAGGTGATACATACAACCATTAGCAGAATAAAACTATAATATTCTTAGCAACTGGTAATAGATAAAAAAATTTTTTATTTTTTTTTGGGATTTTCCATACCATATGCAGTATTCGATTAAAGCCCGTAAAACAGCGACAAGATGGATCGGCGAGAAATGTGTTCAATGGCCCCGTTGCGTTCTACTCTGAGCCAAAAGGCTTTCAAACTGTTGAAATATATCCTTTTAATCAGTAAAAAACTGTCTTGGCATACACATTTTATTTGATTTACTTTCCTACTTTGAAATATTCTTTAATATCTCTGCTATATTTTCAATTCGCCTGTGAACTCAACGATTTTATTCTTCATAAATCCCATTTACTCCCCACTCTTTGTTTGATGCCACCTTAAATTCACCTGTTACCGTCTTTTTTCTCTATTCCTCAACACCACGTGTCGCTTGGATAATACGGGACTAACCATTGAAGACAAAGGTAATAATTTTTTACAAGCCATAATTCACATTTCTCACCAAAACCCAATCAACTTAATTTCCATAACATTGTAATTATAATATTAATGAAATGAAAAGAAAATAAAAGAAAAAACAGAATAAATGCTGAGAAAGAAGAAAACTGGGACACACACAGTGTAATAAATACCGAAATACAGACAAATACTAAAACTTAGCTCAACTAGCAGAGTGGACCTTTACTGTGAGTTACCTGCGACCACTATGACATACACCCTTACATAGGTACATATGTACAGATATTATATATTTATGTACAATAATAGGTAATTAATATGAACATGTGATTGGTCACTATTTATTAGTCAGTCATAAATTTTAATTATAGCTAATGTTCACTCGAAAAAAAGTAAAACTCTTACAAATTCACCGAATACTTGTATGTTAGTATGTATGCAGGTGTAAATCAGCAGAAAACAAATTTCGGTACGGTGACGAATAGGAAAGGTCACTAAACTCGCTTGAATTTGASTAGAAAGTAATCGTTATGCTAAGCAGCTGTAATTCCTTTACTGCAAGTGCTAGAATAAAAGGCATGCAGGCGGATTAGTATTTCCAAATAATGTCCTAATACCTAATTGTACTTTGTTATTTTATTGACCAAAAGGTCTTATATAATTCCGCGCAAATAGAAAAGTTAAAATACTATCTTACCTCCAGATCTCTTTCTTTTATGAAAAAATAACATGRAGGTTTATCAAAAATTTAAAATAACAAATTTGTAATTTAACAAGAAAACACACACGTTAACATCGATTGCACCGAAGCCCGAAAAGCCGTCACCAATAAAATATGTAAGGAGAGGTAACTTCGAGTATAACCGAGAATTTCATACTCTTTCAACTTGAAAGGATTAACATCAGGGAAGTACCTYCWGGTATATAATGCTTAGTTATATGGGATTTCAGCGATTTTTCATTCGTTTCGGTTCATTTTAAGCTAATGCGAGTACACACCGTTATAAGGAAAACACGCTGTCTCAATTTTATTAAGATAACTCAAGAAAAAGAAGTACGAAAATCTTTACGTAAATGGGGGCCAAGGGAAGTATTAACCCGAATCAAACCATTGTTGACACACAGATATACTACTATCACGACACACAGGCACACATTCTGTGCCCACTGGACTGAGCAGTTTTGGTTCTCTTCAGGCTATTTTAGTCATCGGCGGCACACCTCAAATRCAGTAATAATTCATTCTTGATTTGTATACTGAAAAGTGAAGGTATTTAAAATTGTGTTATATAGGAAGTAGGCGTTGCTGTTGTCCGATTTCGTAAATTTTTATACTGTATCATAAATTTTCATCCCGGCTCCTTTAAAATTCCCTGATACCATCTCGCGGGGAAAATTTAATGTCTCTGGCGTATTTACTTAATGGTTTATCGCGCTTTCAGACGTTTTTAACAGAACCGTTATAAGAGGAGTGAACGAGGTTACCATCCGGATTCTCACTGTCGGCAGGACTTCTTACCATCTTTCCGTTAGGCGAATTTGGTTGCTGTACATTAAACTTATTAGAGAATGGGGCTTGGTTCACCTTTTCAGACATTTTTCCTCACAGATGGCCTTTACCACGAGTCCCCCTTACACTCAGAGTCATATATTTTCATTTAATGCTTAGTTATGGTACTTTATATGCTTTTGATTAATGGCGTTTGTGGGTCGTGACAGTAGTCCTATTACTGTCTCTTATACACATCTAGATGTGTATAAGAGACAGATACCATCTCGCGGGGAAAATTTAATGTCTCTGGCGTATTTACTTAATGGTTTATCGGGCTTTCAGACGTTTTTAACAGAACCGTTATAAGAAGAGTGAACGAGGTTACCATCCGGATTCTCACTGTCGGCAGGACTTCTTACCATCTTTCCGTTAGGAAAACTTGGTTGCTGTACATTAAACTTATTAGAGAATGGGGCTTGGTGAACCAAGCCTTTTCAGACATTTTTCCTCACAGATGGCCTTCACCACGAGTCCCCCTTACACTCAGAGTCATATATTTTCATTTAATGCTTAGTTATGGTACTTTATATGCTTTTGATTAATGGCGTTTGTGGGTATGGCAGCGGTCCGATTACGCCCATCTACGAACTCATACCGATGGATATATCGGCAGTAACTCGGATTTCAGCTAGTCTAGTTCACCGTTAGGTGAACAAAACTATTATACTCTGTAGCAACATTTTACAAAAGTATAAAAATGTCCATGTGAGAACTTTATTTTGATCGGTCAATAGCTGGCATACGAGCTACATATATGCTATAGTGCTTCGATATGAAACACTTTTCGGAGGTTGTACTGTTACCTAGGCCAATAATTAATGAAAAATTTCGTGAAGATATCTTGTTAAATACAAAAGATTTTGTACAAAAACTTTATTTTGAGCATTCAGTTTGTATGGCAACTATTTATATGCTAAAGTGGAAGAGAAACGTGAAAGTTTTCAGAACGTTGTCTCAGATAAGACGGCATGACTAAATCAACTCAGCTTGTCGCGCTCTTCATTTATATATGTTTTATAGGACCTTTGACGGTGTTTTTAGGCATTACAAACATCGTGTTTCTTGTTACAATAAAGCTATTGATCAGAAGCATTTCTCCCCTAAGCAAGCAATTGAGAATCTTCGAATAGATGGAAAACGTAAAAAAGTTTAGTAAAATCTAGACCCCTTAAACCTTGTAAGAACCTTTTGCTAACTAAAGTCCACGCGCTACAAATAGAAGAGCAAAAGCTGCTTTGTATTGAGGTTTCTTTCAGGCCAAGCTCCTTCATATTTATCCATCATGATCGCGGTTTTGCTCTTGCTTTAGTGGTAAATGCTGTTGGTTCTCTAATTTTGTTCTGAGCTCTCTTGGTATCCATTCTCGCTACAAGGTTGAGCCATCTAATCATTGGGCTGAAAAGCGCATAACCTTTTATAAATTGATTCAGCTCATGGTTTCACTTTATAAGCCACTCGTCCACAGTGTTTCTTTTGAAGAAGCTAAGTAGCATAATACAGGTCGAATGCTTGTTTTGTATACTACTATGATCAAATTGAAAGGTGAATTTTGTCCATTTCATCTCCTTSAAAGTAATCMCCWCCYGMTGCAATACACTCATGCCAACGAATTTTCCRGTCATCGTAGCACTTGGAAAAATCCTCCGTCGTGATGGCCATCAGAGCCTTCTTCGATTCAGCTTTTATATCCTTAATTCAGTCAAAACGGTGTCCTCGGAATCGGAGTCACGTGAATGTGCTGAACAGCCAGAAGTTACACGAAGGTAAATCAGGTGAATGCGGTGGTTGCGACACGGTATTTGTTGAAAATGTGGCGAAATGATTACGAATAACTAATGYAGTATGAGATGGTGCATTATCGCACTTATTTTTTCAATARGTTCAGAATAGTAAAAATCGAAGAATTCACTTTTAGAGCTTCACAAAACGATGCGTAATACTCGTACTAATGAATATTTTGACGTAAAAATTAGCATAGATGTCACTAACARTACTACCAACTTACAGAAAAAAAAATTTACCGATTCGAAAAACACGCGAASTACAAGGTGGAGCAAAAATAACCTTCCAATGTTTTTTGGCTGTAATTTTTTTAAAATGGCCACCGCCACAGTTGACTGTCGTTTGAGCCCTTTTTATGTGCAAATCGTCAAAACGGAAGGTTAGGCGCCCGGGAAGTGTATCCTTCAACATATTCATTGCGGCACGTGCAATGCGTGCCTTTGCACCGTATCCGAATTCATTAAGTTGTGCAAAAAGAACTCGTTGATCATTGCTCTGTAGCGCTCACCACTCACAGTAATCGTTTGGCCCGCTGACAATGCCCCAAAAGCGTAAATTTTGCTTATTTACGTACCCACTAAGATGGATGATGAGACCCRTCCTCATCACTCATGATTATTTTTGATGAAAAATCATCTTCCTCTTGGTGGTGATTAAGGATGGCTTGAGCTTATGTTAGACGGGATTGGCGGTCAGCAGCTAACAGCTGATGCACCGTCTGGACTTTGTATAYAAACATCTTCAAATCTTGTAACAAAATTCGCTGTAAACACCGTCGATTGATACTCATTTGCGTGGCACGTCGTCTGGTCGATGTCGACGGCGCTATCATTACATCCTCAGCAACAGCAGGAATATTTTCTGTAGAACTGTTACCCGGGATCTGCCACGCCTGTCAGCCAGTAGGCRTCGGACGGCCAGGAAATCTGCGACGAAATTCACGTTGTGYCAAAGTCACCGTCATTTGACCAATAGTCACYAATAACCCACGTTCTGGAGCAGTGTAGCATACTATTGTTTATTTACGTGTATTTCGCATGGGTACACTATACAAATGTCAAAACAGAACTGACATTAGARGTCAATTGCAAAATTTATAGCATCTTCTGATRGGAGGATTACTTTAAATTAGAAATTTACCTTTCAATTTGATCACAGTAGTAGGTCAAGTTTACATTGCCTATTGACAAGTTTTGATGTGAAGAGTTTTATTAGAGACGCCTATGACCTCACGGCGGCTTGTCTTTTTTTTCCTCKTCGATGTTGACTACTGAGTTCGAGGCTCAAGTAAGCAAAACACTTTCACAGTTTGAAATACGTATTGGCCAATGATCACTCTGGATGCAAGACTGTTTTTTTGGACGTCATCATTTTATCGTCGTTGATTTCGTGACCAATTTGAATAATTTCCTTGACTTAGTATTTGTATTTTTTTATAAGTTCAGCTGTTTTATTATCCTCCCCGGACGACTTGAATTTTTCTATGTGTTTGAGCGCGTCTTCTATTTCTTGTATAGATGGTACATATTTGGGTCACAAATCTCCGAACACCACTAAAGCCCTAGATATTTTTGTATGTTTGCTGGCCCGTCTGCCTTTGTCTTCTCCATTTTATGAAAACTATAAGTTTTTATCCGACTGCGGTCAGCTGGTTGATTCTATGAGATACTCGGAAGTTTCCATCGTTTGACTAAGGAGACTGTTTTGGGACAAAAATTTGTTCTTTAATACATCACATCCAAGTCTAATGAGTTGGTACAAAACATTTGTTGCCAATGTTAGACTCATGAATTGGCTCTCTCGATAACTGCGTTAGAAAATGTCATTACAAATGCACTGATAATATAGAATATTTACAATAACTTAAACTCAATTTGAGTTCTTTTAGTAATTAATTTGAATTTAAAACTCCAATATCCTTCGGTTCTTCCAAATGAATATATGTATGTATGTGCATACGTATCTACATGGAAAAAATGAAACCTTTCATCATAATCACATAAAAAACACAAGAGTCCAATACGGTTTGTAACTGCGCATACACACCTCTTATTTTTCCATTCGCCTTCGAAGTATTTTATTGTCAAATAAATCTGACGAAATGTAAGTGTAAGTGTAATGCGTTTGGTAAAAACCGTTTTTATTTACATAACAAATTTACAGTTCATCAATTTCAATGATTCCCAATGTAATGTAAAGAAAATTATGCAAAATAGTTACGTCAAATGCATACCTGCACACATACGAGTATTCACATACACACAAAGATGTAGGTGTATTCATATGCATGTATGCATGATATATAAATCTTTGGTCGAAGACATCGATTATCTGCGCCATCTCCAAGCCACCTTTGACTTTACAAACTTACATACATATGTATGCATGTGTATGTACATRTGTGTATTTATAAAGGCATTTATATGCATCTTCTCCAAAGTGTGTCAGCCAGCCACTAACTTCAAAGGTTTGTTTGTGTGTGTTGTTTATATTTTATCCACGACGCATCTTAAAACTAATTTAGGAGACTCATTTCCAATTTCATGGCGACCCAAAGAGTGGTTTTAGAAAATCAGGCGACACTAAATACAAAATATATCYATAAATGTATGTATGTGTGTATGTATAAATTCAAATAAAATGCAATAAGAAGAACAAATACAACAACACAAAAAAAGATTTACAAAAAAATATCGAATTGCTAGCGCTTCGATACAAAAGTGGCACGCAACGCAGCAAACGTACAGACATACCTACACACATACGTGTAAGCAAATTATGCAGCGAAAGAAAATAACAGCAATAATAAAAATAAATACAAAAAAAAAAAACTATTTTAGAAAAACGTTGGTAGTTGCGATCGGGAGTATCAAAAGGTAAAAGGAAGGCATGGAGTCGTTAAATTAAATATGCCGCGTCTTGTACTCGTACTACCTTCTTGTAGTTTCTTTTTCCCCAACGATTTTAGTATTCAGTTGCGACGCGTGCAACAGACAAACGAACAGACAAATGATGTTTGCTGTAGYAGAGATTTTACTTTTTTGTTTCTTCTGTGAGAAGATATAGTCACATGTATTTTATAATCATATGGCAGTATGCAAGTATTTCGGTTGAAAGCAGTTGCCTACTAGGAAATTGACAATTGACTGAAGATGCTTCTATAGTCTAGTTTTGGGCTCAAAACAAGTGATCTGGATGAAGTTTTCTTCTTCTTTATTGCGGTAGACACTACTTAGGCGGTTTTAGCCGAACAGTTTTTCGCTCTTGGCGCTAATTGGAGAGTSCAACTGTATTCAGATCCTTCTGCATTGGTCATCTCATGCGAAGCTGTTTTGTTCTTTTCATTTGGGAAGTTTTTTACGCAAGGGAGGGATGGTTCGAATTTTCACTTTAGCTCACCTWCAAACGGATGTTTGATAGCTACCCAGAGAATACTTAGTGTAAGACCGAAATACATGAGCTGCATCAGCCATATGACCTGAATATTAATATGAAAAATCTTTTCTGACCAATCCTAAGTAAATGGCGCTCAGAGAACTTTCCTCACTTSTGTGAACTTCTACATATAGCTCCARAGGAAAAAATTCATTGGTGAGAACTTAGGTAAACCGATCTTTAAAAGCATCGTCTAATGTAATAAGCGCCATCATCGCCTCCATTCAGCTTTCATCGGCTTGTTCTTATTAGAAGTCTCCTTGGGCAAGAACTCGAAAAAACTCAGTGATCGGAAGAACGTACCAACTTGGCAAATCTTTTGCGTTTGTACCGCGTTAGTGGTCCTGCATTTTTGAATTCATCTGATGGGARACAGGCTAGTTGCAGAATTTATTTTACTAGCGTGTATATCCGAGTTAATAACAACGCGTCAGTCGTTTCTTCTCTTCGCTATTTGACTCCAATTCGACCAACCTGCAACCAAGTGCAGTCAGGTCCTTCTCTACCTGATTTCTCCAACGGAGTGAAGGTCTTCTTCATCCTCTGCCTATCCTGGCGGATACTATGTCGAAAACTTTCATAGCTAAAGTGTTTTCAACCATAAGGACGACATGACCTAGCCAGCAGAAAGAAAATAATTTGAATAAGAAAATTAGAAAATTGAAAGTCAAAGCATCCTTGACAAGAAGTTGTACTATATTCTGATAGTSCCATGTATATCAGTTAATCTGATATAAAAAATTCAAATTACAAAGACTTGCAAAGTGTTGAAAAGAGAAGCTCAACTAATTTCCCACTGGGTACTTACCAGAAATTCTGCATTTAGTATGTGGGTATGTACGACTATACATATATTTATAAATACATACATATGTAAGCGCATACGTGAGCAGTGTCAGTTTTCTTCTGCCACTAATTTTTTGCCGTTAAATATTTTTACTGTTTGYAGTGATCAAAGCGCTAAAATTTTGGAAGGATTCATTGACCTCAAACAATAGAGTCTGTATTTTTTATGATTTCCATCACAAGAATGTAGACAAGAGAGAAGGATTGAAAGTTTTTGTCAAGGAACTAAATATATGGGATATTTTGTTTTGTTGYAAAAATATAATTTTCTTTTAATTTTTTTTCATAGGCTGCTACATATATTTGGACAAAAGAGTACCCGCAGAAATAACACGCAAAATATTTAATTATTTAAGAATATTTATTTTTCCCCTTACAAAGTAATTTCCACCAAATGTAATACATTTATATCAACGATTTTTCGAGCCCTCGAAGCACTTTTTGAGAAGGTTTTCAACTCCTTTACCGAATTTTGCTTTATCTCTTCGATGGACTGAAAACGGGTTCCACGGAGCGGCAATTTTAGTTTGGGGAACRAGAAAAATTGATACAGAGTGAATACGGTGGTTGATCGATGGTATTCATTGCGTTTTCGGACTTAAATTCTGCCACAAACGTTATTCGATGACAATATTAAAAAATGAATGAGGCTCACCTTGATTTTTGAGCAGCTTTGGCATGGTTTTTTGGTTTCGGTTCACTTTTTTCCCTCCATTCCGATGATTGTTGACTTGTTTGTATGKCGAACTCATAAACCCATGTCTCATCTTCAGCCAAAATACTTTTCATTAATACGGTTTCTAAACTTGGTACGATCTAAATTAAGATCCATAGTGTAAATCAGGACTACTTATGAATGTTTGTATACTCGTAAGTTCTTTCTACGTATTTTATTGTGTGATGTCAAAAAAATAAAAAAAAAACATTTTTCAGTGTGGAAAATAAGTATGTAAACAATTATTGGAGATAAAGAATAACAATTCGAAGTACTGTCCATTTATAACCTAATGAAAAAAGTGATCAAATAACTGACTTATTGCAACGCATCAGACAAATGCAGTTGACAATCTATCACAACCACCGACAAAGTGTCATTTGAATAGGTCATTTGTAATCATCAACTTAAGAAGCAGCTGGGCTCACAAAGGTTATAGAAACTTATTGAATAATTGGATAATGAAATATTTTTTGTGGAAAAGAAGAAGTAAAATAAAAGAAAAAATAAAATAAGACTGTGTATATATTTAGGTTAGGTTTTATGGCTGGTCTCAAAAAGCTAAATCGAATTTGGATCCTGGCAGACAGCCCATTGTGAAGCCAGAGGAGCAAAATATTGTTTAACTCTAACTACCATATACAGACCGCGCGACTGTGCGCACACCKACTGGATTCGGTAGAGGGCGTTCCTAGCTAACGAACGAGCGGCTGGTCAGTTGCCTTCGAGCACCTGGAGAGTCAGGACAAACATTTTCGGGTGACGTGTTTCTGTGAGTGGTGAGCGGTACGCGATTAAATTCTGTTTCTTGTTTTATGTGGAACTCCTCAAAAGACTCAAACGAAAGGGTCAGTTGGGTCCGAAAAGACATCCCAGCCGATTCGAAGTKGCACCACCAACGCAACGTTGCAACGCCACRCCTYACACAGCTTTTCTTGTGAACAGTTACCTAACCAAGGTCGGTATCAAAACGCTTTCGCAGTCGAGCTACAGTCCCCGGACTTTTTTATGTTTCCTTGAGGCCGATGAAAGCCAAGCATTTTGAGACGACAGAGGATATCCAAGYAGCATGCACCTCAGCTCTCAAGGCTATTTCGGAGGAGCCTATTTTGAATGTTTTAAAAGAATTGTAAGGATAGGCTCAATAAATTTTTTTTAATCGACTCAGTCCTATTACTTTGCGGACAAACTCTGTATGGTCATAAAGTTGGTGTAAAGGTTGTGCTATTTGGGACATATTGTGGCTGTGATTATTTAAAAATGATCGATATTTTAGTATTTAGAGATTATTATTTTAATCTTCATTTGAAAGAGCACGAGATATGAACTTTTAGGCATTTTCTGATGAAAATGAGACACTYTTAGCTTTTACGTGGTTTCTTTAGTAGTAGTTATTAGTTGTCACRAAGAATTTACTGTAAAGGAGGGCTTATTTTGAAGATGAAAATTTCGTCAAATCTATCTACTTTATTCTTTATTTATTTAGTTTGTATTGGCTGCTTTTTCATATGGATAGACTCTCCAACCGTTTAGAGATTGGGGTCAAGTATATAAAAAGKCTCGGTCAGGATCTCTTTTGATAATAGGCGCTAATTTGGACCGAGTAGGCAATTGAAAAGTAAAGACCTCTCTCGACGAACTAAGACTAAACTTTATAAGCCACTCATTATTCCCATCCTACTATATRGTGCAGAGGCATAGAACATCGGATGGGTCAACGTTGTGAGTTTTMGAGAGAAAAGTTCTGCGGAAAATGTGCTTTGATGATGAGCTGTAGGAGTTTTAGGATGACATCGATATAGTTCAGCAAMTTAAGAGGCAGCGGTTACGAAGGGCAGGTCATGTCGTCCGTATGGATGAAAGCACTCCCGCTCTGAGAGATTCGACGCAGCACCCAGGAGAAATAGAGAAAGAGGAAGACTTTCACTCCTTTGGAGATCTCAGGAGGAGAAGGACCTGGTTGCACTAAGTATCTCAAATTCGCRCCAAATTGCGTAAAGAAGAAACGACTGGCGCGCTGTTGTTAACTCGGCTATAACCGCGTTAGCGATGTATACGTAATTAAAGAAGAAGGAGAAAGGGTACTTTAAGCCGATTTTTTCTAGTCATAATCCTAGATTTGTGTAATCCCCTAACAAATGACCAGGAGATGCTCATGCATCGTCGAATGTTTTACCGTGTTTCAGACTTTCAATATCATTACACCTTCGGATCTRAGGAAGTGGCTTGAAACTAGTGACGGGTTTTTAAGCCAGTGTCATCTAGCGAGTTGGTTGATTGACTTTTCTGGTATATTATACAAATAATACAGAATGCGAACAGTAAACGAGATGGTGGGAAAGTGTTGGACCCTTGATAGTACATTAAAAATCATGTTTCATGTGGGTAAACGAATTTTCTCAGCGATTTGCATGACGACAAAGCAGCCAGCCCGAAGTTGACTCATCGGATTCGCAGCACAACGGATGAAAATTCTTGAAAATTTCTCCTTGAAGACACGCACTCACACACAGAGTAAAGAAAGCAGCGAGCCGAATTTAAAAATAGAATTCAAATTCAGTAGCATATCTACAAAGCTGCAAAATTCATTTATTCATTTTATTTTCTTTAATTTTTCGTTAACTCTGCGTTGAGTGCGTGCTTGCATAGCAATTTTCCAAATGAAATAACGGCGGACAGACAATGCCATTCGCATTGGAAGCGGAGCAATTTCACTATTTTTTTTTCTTTTGCTTATGGCGACATAACACTTTTCGGCGCGGACAATTTGAAAAGTCAACAACGTTGCCAACAGCGACACCGACAACGACAACCGTGGCAGCAAGCAATAACAACAATAAGGCAACTACTTATGACAACACCCCTCTGTCGGGTCATAAGAGCAACAGAAGCGCTGCAGAGACAGAGGTAGAAGCGCTCTGACAGGCAGAATCAGCGAAGGCTCGAATTGCAACTGACAGATACACTTTGCGCTCTGCTTCTGATTTTCCATTTTTTTGTTTGTAATTTTTCCATTCTAAATGGTTGGTTGAAAATTGTGTAGGTGGTGTTGCATGACACCGTTATACGCATGGAAACGACGCATGAAAACATTTTGAAATTTCCTAATTCTAATTTCTTTTCCAAATATTTTTTTCATTACATACATATGTACACAAGCATTACTTGTGAATTTTTKAAATACTCACTAATAAATAAAATTTAATGTACTATTAATTTCTTTATTAAATTTTTTTTTATATTTTTTCGAGCTTAGTAATCTACAAATATATATATTTAACATACGTTTGCATGTTTATTTTTTATTTTATTTATTTTTTGTCTTCTGATTTTAGCTGCCGTTTCATTGTTTGCTTTCAAAAATTTTTTTTTGCTTAACATAAATGTCAAAGTTGTGGTGAAAAAGCAATGAATTGTGATAATTTATAGCATTATTAGTKATGCTCAACATTTTTTAAACAATACAAAAATTCGAAATTTTAATAATAAAATTAAGCGACAGAAAAAGTACAAAATTAAAAAATTTTAATTTGTCTTTGGTTATTTTTAAACTCTTCAACAAGCATAATTTAATAAAATTGCTTTCTTCCTTCATTAGCAACTACTTAACTAAAAATATTATAAAAATAATTATTGACAAATTTTCAAAACTTTTTGGTTTAGTTAATTTCGCAGGAATATACTGGTTTGTTTTCTATTGAACGTGAACTTATTGTTTCTACAGCTATTTTAGAAACTGTTTCTGTTAGATGCTGTGAAATTTGCAAAAAGATTATTCAAAACTCGAAAAATTGAGAAGTCTTTACCGGCAGTCCATCGGAAAAAAAGAGACTCCGCGTTAACAGCAGAACTTCTTATAGGGTCATTAAAAATAAAAAGAAAGAAATACGTGCTATTAAGACCGGGAACAAGGTAAAAGAGGGAAACCGAAATAAGTGAGTATGAATAGCTTCTCACGCTGCCCGACAGGAATAACTGTAGAAAATTCTACGAAAAGTTGCGGCGACTAATAGAAGGCTTCCAGACTGGAGCATACTCTTGTAGAACCCCAGAGGTGATSTAGTGACTAATGCCCAGATTCGATGGATTGCCGCCCGAGCTATTCAAATACGTCGGGTAAGATCGGATAAGGAGCAAGCATCAGCTTCTTTGTAGAATACGATCGGACGAAAGCATGGCCGACGATTCGAATTCAGTGAGCTCTGCCCTATCCGCAAAAGGGCTCACCGTCAACAAACTGATTGGAACTTATCAGTGTTCCTTTAAGCTTAGAAAATCAATAAAGGACCAAATATTCACTATGCGCCAAATCTTGGAAAAGACCCGTGAAAATTTGGTATCCTCGCATAACTAATACGGCTGTCTGAACTCATGATGCGCAATCCCAAAAGCTCCAGGATCGGGAAATACCTCTCCGAGCCGTTCGATACCAAACGAGGTTTCAGACAAGATGACTCCCTGTCGTGCGACCTCGTCAGCCTCGAAACCTAAGGCAGAATAATTCTTGTCAACAACTGCTATTTCGGGCTTATTAAAAATTCTACAAGTCACTCATCATGCCGTCCTGCTATATGGTGCAGAGGAATGGTCGATGACAACATCTGATGAGTCAGMGTTACGAGWTTTCGAGAGGAAACTAACGATTCTGATGGAGCTTTTGGTGTTGCTGAACGTCAGTTTACACAGCCGCATTAGTTTTACGGGGATACCAAATTCAGACATCGCGGCATAAAGGCAGCTCCTTTTCGTGCTGTCGAAAATAGCTTTGAAATCGACGAAGAGGTGGTAAGTGTCGATTCTTCTTTCACGGGTCTTTTCCAAGATTTGGTGCATGGTGAATATCTGGTCGGTTGTTGATTTTTCAGGTCTAAAGCCACACTRATAAAGTGCAATCTGTTAGTTGACGTTGGGCTTTAATCTTTCACACAATACGCTCGAACCTTATATRYAATGTTGTGGATGCGCCACGGTAGTTGGCGCAGATTGTGGGGTCTCCTTTTTTGTGGATTGGGCATAGCACACTTAAATTCCAATCGTTGGGCATGCTTACGTCCGCCCATATTTTACAAAGAAGCTGATGCATGCTCCTTATCAGTTCTTCGCCGTTGTGTTTGAATAGCTCGGCCGGCAATCCATCGACCCCCGCCGCTTTGTTGTTCTTCAGGCGGGTAATTGCTATTCGAGCTTCTTCCTGGTCGGGCAATGGAAGGTCTGCTCCATCGTCATCGATTGGGGAATCGGGCTCGCTCGAATCGGGTTTGCTGTAGATTTTTATTTTAATTTTTCCTGCTTTTTCATAATTTTTTCAGCCTCTTTATTTAATTATTTTCTGATTAACGAGTTTCTATATAGTATGTTCTAGTCTCTCAGTTGTTGAGATATCAACCTAAAATGAAATTATATTTAAATGATCGTAAACTCTAAAATTTTGAAAATGATTTTACCCAATTAGAATTTCTAAATACTTATTTCCTTTATAGGAAATATTATTTTATAAATATTATATGTATACCGTTATTAAATACACAACTAGTATAAAAATTCATTTGCTTTTGAAAAAGAGTATGAACTCATCACCAGCAACACTTGGCATGTGCCAACTGGTTTAAACTCGTGCCATAAATTCAGAATTTTAATTTCAAACACCTTAATTAAGCAAAATAGTTGAAATGATCAAGAAGAGTGCAAAATACAGGTTTACTAAAAATAATTTGAACTTCCTCTAAATTGTTCTAATATGAAACAGTTATAAGTTAAATGAAAACCACTGAAAAATGGATACAATMTCCACCAGTACCAGACCAGTAAGAGGTATGGGTTGACAAGATAATCCACAAAAGCTTGTTATAGGATTTTAGACTCTGACAGGACAAGACCACACATCGAGGCAAAGCATTTTATTTTAACCTTTATATGAGCTCTTCTCCGTGGAGGATGGAATCAAGTGTAGAAGTGCACGTAAGTAAGGAAAGTTCTCTGATCGCCATTCACTTGGGATTGGCCAGAAACGATTCTTTTACATATGACTCAAGCAGCTCACGACTTCCGGTCTTTGACCAAGTATCCTCTGGGTGGGATAAAACATCCGTTTTAAGGCGAGCTAAAGTGAGAAGGCGAAATATCCCCTACATAGGGTTTTGCGCTGGGTTTGGAACCCGCCACGTAAAAAACCCACCCCCAATGAAAGGAAACAACAAGCCTCGGATGAGTGACAACAAACGAATTAAGGACTTTGATTTGAGGGCATGCACCTGGAATGCCCGGTCCCTTAATTGGGAAGGTGYCGCTGTCCAGCTGGTTGATGTCCTAGTGAARATAAAGGCTGACATCACCGCCGCCTAAGACATGCGATGGACGGGACAAGTACAGAGACGAGTAGGTCCTTGTGGCATTTACTACAGTGGCCATATAAAGGAGCGAAAGTTTGGTTTAGAATTCGTGGGGAATGAGACTCCGTCGCCGGGTACTATCATTCACTCCGGTGAACGTCTAGCCAAAATACGCATCAAAGGGAGGTTCTTCAACATATCGCTGATTTGCGTCCATGCCCCGACGGAAGAGAAGAACGATGTGACCAAAGATGCCTTCTATGAGCGCTTGGAGCGCGTCTATGAGACCTGCTACCGCTAAGATGTCAAAATCGCGACTTTAACGMCAGAGTGAACAAAGAAGGTATTTTTAGCACTACACTCGGTAAATTCGGCCTCCACGAGGAAACATCCCCAATGGGTTGAGGCTGATCGACTTTGCCGGGGCCTGAAATATGGTTATCTGTAGTACTAGATTCCAGCATAAGAAGATACATCAAGCTACCTCCGGATCGAAAACCCATCAACCAGATCGATCATGTTGTGATAGAAGGAAGACAYGTCTCCAGTRTTTTAGATKTGCGTGCGCTCCGAGGTCCTATCATCTTGTTGCAGCCAATATTCGCACCTGTCTCTGTGCAGCAAAAAACGCACGTCATCAAACACAAGGAAGGTTCGACGTCGAGAAGCTGCAATCACAACAGACAGCCGAACTATTTTCTACTCGGATTGCACTAACAGTGGGACGGCATTTCAAACTCCTTACGTAGAGCTGCAACCGAAACCATTGGTTTTCGGAAAGTGTGAAAGAACCGCTGGTACGGCGAGGAGTGCCATGTCGCAGCGATGGAATAGATACCGAGAGTTGAAGAGGGAAGCGAGACGCCTTTGCAGACAGAAAAAGAGAGAGGGCGAAATGCGTGAGTACGAAGAGCTTGATAAGCTGGTCGACAGGGGTAATGCTCGAAAGTCACCCAAAGGGGATCAAGTCACTGATGCCCAGAGCATACTTAAATTATGGAGGGAACACTTCTCCAGCCTGCTGAATGGCAMTGAGCACACAACGCCAAGAGAAGGCGAACTCGATTCCCCAATCGATGATGATATTCGAACACGACGGCGAAGAACTGATAAGGAGCATGCATCAGCTTCTTTGTAAAATAAGGTCGGACGAAAGCATACCCAACGATTGGAATTTAAGTGTGCTATGCCCAATCTACAAAAAAGGAGACCCCACAATCTGCGCCAACTACCATGGGATAAGCATCCTCAACATTGCATATAATTTCACGCGTATTGTGTGAAAGATTGAAAGATTAAAGCCTAATGTCAACTAACTGATTGGACCTTATCAGTGTGGCTTCAGAACTGAAAAATCAACAACCAACCAGATATTCACCATGCGAAAAATCTTTTAAAAGACCCGTGAAAGGAGAATCAAAGCTGCTTTTGACAGCAAAAAAGGSAGCTGCCTTTATRCCGCGATGTCTGAATTTGGTATCCCCGCAAAACTAATACGGCTGTGTAAACTGAAGTTGAGCAAAACTAAAAGCTCCGTCAGAATCGGRAAGGACCTCTCCGAGCCTTGCGACACCAAACGAGGTTTCAGACAAGGCGACTTCTTTAACCAGCTTCTGGAGAAAATAATTCGAGCTGCAGAACTAAATAGAGAAGGTACCATCTTCTATAAGAGTGTATAGTTGCTGGCGTGTGCCGAYGATATTGATATGGCAGTGAACGAGGGCAAGACGAAATATCTCCTGTCATCAAACAAACAGTCGTCGCACTCTCGACTTAGCTCTCACGTCACTGTTGACAGTAGTAACTTTGAAGTTGTAGATAGTTTCGTATATTTGGGAACCAGAACAAACACGGACGAAAATACTCCATCTCTGAAAGTATTCGACGCTGTACCTGCCGGGGGAAGTAGAGGAAGAGGAAGACCTCCACTCCGTTGGAAGGACCAAGTGGAGAAGGACCTGGCTTCGCTTGGCCACGTAGCGAAAAGAAGAAACCACTGGCGCGCTGTTGCTAACTCGGCTAGATTCGCGTAAGCGGTGTCTACGCCAGTAAAGAAGAAGAGGACTTATTCAAATTCAAAGTCTATAAATTCATCACAATATTATGCTTTCTTAAGCTCGTCTTCGTTCACACGTACATACACACACACTTTTGGACATATGAATGTGTGAACAATACATCCTGGCAAATCTGCGATCTAGCTGCATCTGTACTCATCAGACCATAATAAATCACACAATTTGTCCCAAATTAGTTGGTTCTGCCAATTGCATACGTATTCCATATATATGTATGTAGGTAAACATACGTKTGAGTGTATGTATGTGTAACTTGTCGCCTTGGATTACAATCGACCATTGTTTGAATATACTCATGCAGCTTTGCGAATATAATCGTATTCCTAGTACCTGAAGTTCGTTGCCCAAAATCACAGACGGGCGCATGCGCGCGCACTCTCACTCACTCCGTCATTGAAGCTTTTTCACGTACATGTTTTATTTATGAGCTTCCAAGCTACTGGTCCTTGTTACTRCTTTGRGGTCTTTTTATTTCATACCCTTCACGCCTGCTCATTCCCATGTTGTCAGGGCACACACTTGTGGCTGTACGGAGCGGCATCGTCATTGAGCTCGGCGTGACGCCAAGAGGTTTTGGTTTGATTTAGCATTCTTWTAGTGTTGCTTTTGGTTTGGTTTGGCAAGCTGGCAGCTCGGTCGGTTCGCTGGTGTCTTCTTTATATGCGTGTAGCCGTATCGAGCGGATCTTGTACTTTTGCGTATCTCGTATCTACACTTGTTGTGCTGGTGGTTTGTATACTTGGCTTGTGCTTATTTATTTGTTTCATTGATTTTTTTTCGGACTTCTTTTCTTTTTATTACATTATATGTTCTTATTTTTTAATTTCTTTTATCCGCATTGCCGTCACTTCATCTGCTTTGAGTCTCCTTGTCTAATTTCTCGTTCTTCGACGCGCTTATAGTTGAACGTCCCATCGTATGTGCGCTGTCCTGCCTCGTCCGTTGGCTTGGGTAATACCAGTTTCCATTACCGGCATTTCCTGCTGCTCGATTGCTGTCCAACGCCTGCTGACTACTCGGTTCTGCCTTCTTGTTGGTGGCTTTAATAATTGTGGGTTCCTTGCGCGTATTTTTAGCTTTGCTTCATTGTTTGTAGACATTTAGTGTTTGCCGTTCGGCACTTCCTGATTATACGTGCTTATTTTTTCAGTTTCGTTGTTTTGCTTTGTTTAAGAATATAAATTGCTTYTTTTGTTTTGGTGGTTCTTAAACATATTGTTTCCTTAGTTAAATATAGCTTTTCGAATTGGTAACTGCACATTAGGACTCGGAACCTAACAAACTATTCATTATGTTGTGAGATTTTATTAATACTTAACGAAATTTGGCGAGTTTAGACGAAGTTTTGGTATAAGCTGTTTCCCGTGCACGAACGTATTTTTAGTGAACCAAACAATCATTTTGATTTTACTAAAAAAAACATTACTTTCACTGGATCCAATTTTTCTCTTGCGGACCTGATGTGTTATATGCATACGATATACTCTTTTGCGATATAAAGCAACTAAACGTTTCTAATTATTTATATTTCAAGTTTTGGCCACCAAGATCGAGTGAAATCACATCCTTAAACTTCTTCCTGTGGGGATATGTAAAGTCTAAACGCAAGTCAGACAATCCCGCTTCGATTCAGGCCTTAGAGCTTACAAATTACGTGTGTCATTCGCCAGTTACCAGTCGAAATGCTCAAACGAGTCATCGAAAATAAAACTCAACGGTTGGACCATCTGAGACGTAGCCGCGGCCAACATTTGAAAGAGATAATCTTCAAAAAAATAAATGGTAAAGAATGTTATTTCGAATGACAATAGACATTCCCCATTATATTTGAAGTTTRTATGTTTTTCTTTAAAAAGTAGTAGAACGTCGAAATGGATTACCCTTAACAAAGAGTATATTATATTAATCTTCTATCTTTTTTCTGTTGTTTTAACATCTTTGGTGGAATGAGTCTCCCCAACTTCGCGTATAAGGTTCTATCGAGCGTGTTGTGTGAAAGACTAAAGCCCACCGTCAACAAACTGATTGCACTTTATCAGTGTGGCTTTAGATCTGACAAATCAACAACCGACCAGACATTCAMCATGCGTCAAATCATGGAAATGACCCGTGAAAARAGAATCRAACCTCTTCGTCGATKTAAAGCTGCATTCGACAGTACGAAAAGGAGCTGACTTTATTTGCGGTATCCCCGCAAAACTTATACGGCTGTGTAAATTGACGTTGAGCAACATCAAAAGTTCCATCAGGAWCGGGAAGGACCTCTCCGAGCCATTCGATATCAAATGATGTTTCAGACAAGGCTTCTTCGATGTGATGCTGGAGAAAACAAATCGAGCTGCGGAACTTAATCGAGCAGGTACAGTCTTTTATAAGAGTGTACTGCTGGTGGCGTATGCCGATGATATTGGATATTCCAATCGAAGCCAGGTCCTTCCAACGGAGTGGAGGTCTTCCTCTTCATCTGCTTCCCCTGGMGGGAGTGTTTTCGTCCATCCGCAAAACATGACCTAGCCGGCTTAGCCACTGTCTTTTAATTCGMTGAACTATATCRATGTCGWCATATATCTCGTACAGCTCATCGTTCCATCGAATGYGATATTCGCCGTGGCCAACACGTAARGACCATAAATCTTTCGCAGAACTTTTCTCTCGAAAACTCGCAACGTCGACTCAACCGTTAACGTCATCGTCCAAGCCTCTGCACCATATAGCATGACGGGAATTATGAGTGACTTATAGAGTTTGACTTTTGTACGTCGAGAGAGGATTTTACTTTTGCCTACTCAGTCCGAAGTAGCACCTGTTGACAAGAGTTCTGTTGTGGATTTCGAGGCTGAAATTGCTGTTGCTGTTGATACTGGTTCCAAGATAGACGAAATTATCTACTACTTCGAAGTTATAATTGTCAACAGTGATGTGGGAGCTAAGTAACGCGTGCGACGACTGTTTATTTGATGCCAGGAGATATTTCGGTTTGCCCTCGTTCTTTATCCAATCTGAAGAAAGTAGAACGGCGCGGCTATTGGGACCAAAGATATCAACAGCCGATGATGTATAGTACACCAGCAGCTGTACACTCTTATAGTAGGTGGTACCTTCTGTAATTAGTTCTGCAGCTCGAATTATTTTCACTAAGAGTAGATTGAAGAAGTCGAACTAAAGGGAACCGCATTGTCTGAAACCGAGGCTTTGTGGTCATTATAGGCTGTACCAAACAGAGAGCGGCTATAAATGTAACGACGTTGCTGTCGGGCTGAGAAAAGAGCATTATTGATCGAAATGATAAAAAGAGTAAAAAAATAGCAAACAATTTCTGATGTCGCAATATATTAAATTAATCGAGAAAGCCTGCGAAGCTCGTTTCAATGTTTATTTGAATTTTTTATAAATTTGTTTTTCTCAATTCGACAAAGGCATTCAACACGACCTGATCAAAAACGATTTTAAAATGTATAATTGCATTGAGCTTCAATGTAACCACTGTCCGATCACTCGACCACCCGATTAACCAACCAACGCGGACACCGAGGATCCAAATGAGAATGCGCAGCGCGCTGTTACAGGTGYAGAGCAACTTGGAAATCAACGGGTGGTGCAATTAAACAGAATAAAATTTAAAAAAAAGCTTAAACATCAAAATAAAAGAGTAACGAAATTTTGCTGCAGGGGGGATATGTATGCAAAAGTCATTATTTTTATTTTGTCACTAAAAATGTTTTTAATTAAAATAAGAGAAAATTGTGGCAACACATGAGGTATATACGAAGTGTGTTTTTATAAATGTACTGCAGGAAACCTGATACCTTTCCACGGATGATGAGTACAGGTGTATACAGTTAATTGCGATCGAAGGCGCAGACGCCCAAGTAGTGCTTGATTTGAGTTAAAGAACGTCGAATGGCGATAGCACAACACAAGCAATAAATAATTTACATATTGATGAGTTGAACGAATGCTGCTTATTTGGTGGGACGATCAATCGGTTTCGAAGAAGTTTGGTTGGCTGCCTGAGCAGTTAATGGGCAGTGGCTGCAGTTAACGGGCTTGAATAAAATGGAAATTACGAGTATGTCGGTGTAAATGTTAATTAAGAAAACTACTTTGGTGTGTTTGACATTTACTGTTGTTTATTTTGGTGTGAAAGTCTATAACTAGCACGGCTTTAGTGGTATACCGCGTGATTAACGCCGGTGTGTACGCTCAGGGCGGTTTGACAGACCGCATTGTCTACTAAAAATTATAGATATAGAGTAAACACTTGGTTGGAATAGTGGTCTTCATGAATTTCACATCTACGAGATCTCAATAGAAGTTTCAAACAAAGCTCATATTTTTACTGAAGCTAGAATAGTTGTTAAGGAGTTACATGGGTTCCCAAAATGGTCTCTTTTCATTTTTATTCAAACTTTTCATTAGTCTAAAAGTACATATGTATATATTTTACAAAGATTTATTGAATTTTTCAAAAGAAACTATTAAAAAAAATCTGCCGTTATGACATAATTTCCATGAGGTCCTCCGGAAAATATGAAGTAAAAATAAAAAATATGTACTTACGTGTCTGACCATAAATTAGTTATTGGGTTATGGGAAAAAAAGTGAAAATTGTTGTTTTAGCAGAAAATTTCCCAGTGGTTTTGTTTTAATAGTTGCCTTTGACAAAAAACTTCATTCAAACCTTGTAAATTATAACACGAAAACCTGTATACAGTTTAATTAACATTGGTTGAGTTCGCGAAAAATTTTGACAATCGCCTTCGAAGACACAGTTTCAAGAAAAAAACGTTTCAAGTTTTAAGTGACTATATAGCTAACCTCAACTTTTTTAGACTGTGTCTCCAAAACTAGATCAACTTGAGCATATTGAAAAATATTCTTGAGATTTTATAGAATTAAATAGGACCATGAAAAATATGTTGCTTGAAGCAGTGAAATCCATGTAACCCTTTAATATTACTGTCATATTCGACAGCATACTAACGCCGGTTTTTTCCTTGGAATAAACTCTTCCAATGTCTTAAATTTTTTTTTAATCGGCTTCAAGGTTTCCTTTATTACAAAGATGCAAAACGGGAAGCGAGCTTTGAGCTGTTTCGGATCAGGCATCCGTAGTTAAAATTAGTGGGCACTCCTGTTTTAGATAATCCAAATATCGGATAGTCAACATTAGATCTAGATTTGTAAAGGTATTAGTGGAATAGTAAAAATAGAGAAACTGAAAATCAGAGTTGGTAAAAGACTGGATAAGACTTAATGTTTTTTAAACTTAACTATTTGATATTACCTAGCAAGGAGTAGAGGGGACCTTCCAATACTTCAATACCGGTTAATAGACAAAACTATTATCCCGACGAAACAAGTTATTGAATGAGTATACAATAATCTAAAGTGTTTTCAAAAAGTTTTGTATTTGGAACATAAAAAGAGACGGATAAATATAATCCAAAAAGAAATTTTATCTGAATCAATATTATAGGCATGACATGATGTCAGATTAAATTCTGATCTAGATATTAGCTGGTAGCCTCAGAAAACGGTAAAGATGATAAGCTGCCAAAGTTACATACCCTAGCCCGGCTTTCAGTAGAACGGGAATGGTTCGATGCTCCCCTTCTGTATTCTTCTATAAGATAGCTGGGCTTCACGAGAGTTTGGCGAATGCTGGGTTACCATGAGTACATGCGCTGTCGCAAGATCCTTCTGGCCGAAAACCGACGGTAAGAGATTTATTGAGCTCTTTGTCCTTTTATCTGAATCAATGTTACGTTATGTTAACGCATTTGTGTAAAATTTTGTCAGTGAGTTCATTGGTTCGTTATTTCGTTATGTCATGTTTCACTTTGGAAGAACATTTGGAAATAGTCCAAGATTCCGACCTACGGAAAATCAAAACCAGTCAAACAGCCGTCAAGATCATTTGATTTAACGCCTCTAGATTATTTCATCTGGGGGTATGTTAAATCAAAGGTTTACCCAATCAATCAACAGCTTTCGTCCAAATCMTAAATGACATAAAATTATCTGCATAAGAAAAAAAAACATTTTGACCATTTTTTAGTGCTTTATTTCATTTTAGCATTACATCGTTCTTGCTGGTAGAACGTTATAACAATTGGGTAACAAGAGAAGCTCGAATATTATGAAATACGAATTTCCATAAACCGGATGAGAACTAAAGAATATTTGTGTTATGCGACTAAAATAAAAAAACTGCACAATTAAATTTAATATACTTATTAYGTCACTTATTACGTAAGAACTCTCCTTAATATTCACTTTTCATTTTATTGCCTTCATATATATACATATATAGTATATATTTACTGTTCTTTGTACATATATACCAATTGCATATATATATCTACATATATTAGTGCGCCTGCAACGGAATGTTGGTACGAGGTTCTTTTTGAACGTGTGCCTAAAAGGCATAACCAAACTCTTGATATGAATGTGGCTCTAACCTTGTATAGTAGAATATCATTACTGGCCTCTTGTTTAGACCATTAACCAATCGAATATATTAATTAGCGTACGCGAATTAAATAAACCTTTTAATGCAGGCGATTATCTTTGCTAAAAAGGGGAAAACATGCAAAAAAAAAAAAATTAATAATAATAATGAAACTACCATGCGTGTGCTGGCAAAGCCCCCCATTAATGGTATGAGGGTCGATAGAGCGCACCAGCAACATGCAACATGGAACACAACAAGCGCAAGGAAAGTCGACGGCTATGAGCGGGGGCCGCCACAATGTTGCATGCAAGTTAGATGCACGAAGCAGTGATGCAACACGACACACGCAATGAAGGTACGAGCAATAGGGTTGCATGGCAGTATCAGAGTATATTTAACAATAAAAAGGGGAATTATAGAAACTACCGCCACTACTACCAGAAGTAACCACCAGTGGGTAAATTGCAGTTACGATTGCTTAATCGCAAGTTAGATGGCTGCTGGTGGAGTATTGCCAGTGTACTCATTCGGAAGATTTTCAGGCGTGCGCCATAGAATATATACGGGTATATTTGGTGTACATAGGTTACCCGTATGATGAGACTCAACAGGTCAGTCAGCCGAATGAATTGTGGTGGTTTTCAGAGCAATATACAGTTGTGTGTGCACAACACTTCTGAACAGCTTCCAGTGATGCCAATCACAAGAGTGTAACAATTTTAAAAGGAATGGAATTAGAAGGGGGCGTTAGAGAAAATCATAAGGGTGACAATACAACAAWGACCGCCAAAGGAACACTTTCTTTTCATTTAAATCAGGGTTGTAACGCATATGTCGAATAGYCTGCATTTTTATTGGACCGAAAATTAAATTAAACCTGGTGCTCCAAGTAAAGGTATCTTTTTCAATAACCTTTTTTTTTTTGTTGCAGCCGTAGCTGACGTAGCAGCTGGGATTGAAGTATGGAACGGCTTGGAGCATTTTACGTCGAGATCTAAAATTGAAAGCGTACAAAATAAGCTTGTTCAAGATTCCGGTGAAATCATCGGTCCATATTTCTTCCAAAATGATGCCGATGAGAACGTAACCGTCAATGGTGACCGTTATCGCGCCWTGATAACAGACTTTTTGATGCCTGAAGTTGAAGCTCGTGATGTTAGCGATATTTCATTTCAACAAGACGGCGTCACTTTCCACACATCGCATCAATCCGTGGATTTATTGAGAGAACACTTCGGTAAGCAGAYATTTTCACGTTTTTGACGAGGACTAAGATCGTGAAATCCCACCGTTAGAATATAAGAATTCCTGTGGGTATATGTAAAGTCGAACGTCTATACGGACAATCCCGCTTCGATTCAGGCCTTGTAGCAAAACATCACGTGTGTCATTCGCCAGTAACCARTCGAAATGCTCGAACGAGTCATCGAAAATTAGTCTAAACGGATGAACCATCTAAGAAAGTAAACAATGGCTGTTGCACCGCCCTTGCTAGAGTGAAATCCTATACCTTAGGAACTAATTAACCAATTTCAACCAAATGCTCGAGTTTACTAAAATATTCTTTGCATAGAAAACGGGCGAAATCGGATCACAACCAAGCCTACTTCCCATATAACGAACTTTTAAAWTTAWCTTATCCTTTTACTTTACRGTATAGAAATYAAACATCAACGAAGTTATCGGAATAAAACTTTGTACAGTTAGTGATCTGATATTTTATCTTACGCTCAAAATTTTGAAATTRGACCATAACATTTCAAAGATCTCGACACTAAATAAGTAGACCACAGTGAATATGGCTTTTTTTTCGGTCGGTCAATCAATCTATAATCTGAGAKACAGGGTTTGTGCGGAAAGTAATAGGACTGAACAAGCGGYTGGTCAGTTGTCTCCTAACACCGAGAGAGTCAGGATAAACATTTTCGCGCGACGTGTTTCTGTGAGTGGTGTAAGCCGAGGTACGCTATTAAATTCTGTGTGAAACTCGGTAAATCTGCGACAGAGACGTTTGATATGATCAAGCAGGCTTACCCTGATGGTGTTTTAACAAGAAGTGTTGTGTTTCGGTGGTACCAGGCCTTTTTGGAAGGCCGGGAAAGGGTTCCTGATGAATGAGCAAATCCATAGCGAAAACGGTGATGTCGTTTTTGACATCAAAGGAATCKTCCGCCTTGAATTTGTTCCTCGCGGACCCCAATGCCAAGTTTTTCGTGGAAGTCCACAAGAGACTCAAACGTAGGGCCAATCAGGTCCGACAAGAGATCGCAGCGCATTGCCGATATTTTCTTTGAAAGGCAAGCATTTTGAGATTCATCCACCCACTGTAATATCAGATCCCATAGGCTCGGTTGTTTTGGATTAGTCACATCCTTTGAWTGATGGTAATGATAATATGATAGTTTTGTTTATGGAGTTACCTGCTGTAATATCGTTTCGATGTTATTATTGCCTCTTAGGCATGATTTCGTTATAACTTTCTTAGTGAACCCACTTTGTCATAATTACATTACGACATAAAACATAAATACTAGAGTATTGAGAATGACTAGGAAGTAGGTAAAAGAGGCAAATTGTGATCATAAARTAGTAAAAATGGAGATTATAATGTGGTAAGTTAAGTGATTCACTACAAATGAAATAAGAGGTGGAAATTTGTCAAGACCGGTATTAGTGAGGCGTCGACAAAGTCGAATTAAATGCGGAAAAGTCGGAGCAGGTACGCAGGAAGGATAAACTACTTATGAYATGTTGCACAATCAACTTGCCACAATGTGTAGAATGTAGAAACGCATGTACCCACAAACATATATGTAGTAAACACAAATGCCCGGGCAGACGTAAACAAACCTGGCAATCCGGGTTCAACATTGACCGGTTCCACTTTGGCGGTGCGGCGTAGGCAACGTGAGCACGAATGAGTCCAGCAAGAAGTAGCGTAGAAGTGCTAGTTGCACTTACCGCAAAATGTTGCATACCACCTGCTGCAAAACAAGAAGATKTACYCGCATGCATGCTTTTAAGAAGTGCACAAGCATGCTCACATATGTACAAACATACARACACATATGCATATGTACGAGTATATAGTACTAAATATGAGAGTATGTGCCTGAGTACGAGCGTGCTAATAACTTTGTAAACCTTGTGTGTAAAATCAAGTAAATATTGTCTGTCTGCTGCTGTTGGTTGACGGCCAGTATTGCCACTAGCCACTTGCCGCATGCCAYATGTACTTATKTGTACACACACTTACATTCTTAGCCATGCTTAAAAGTAATATGTATTAAGATGCTATAATCATAAGGTGTGAAGAATTTATGACTGAATGTTCGATGCGCATGCGCGAGGCCAATATATAGAGTACAAGGTGCAAAGCCTCGAAATGAGGAAGATGGAGTACTAGGCCACTGCGATGGGGTTGTTGGTGGCTGCAGAGAATGGCATGCACAGCAACTATTTGAGAACGAAAAGCTGGTCAACACGAACACCATGCTTATTGACTCGTGCAACGTGACTTAGTACCGGAATATGGCAGCAGTTTTGAGCGCAAGGCGGTGAACGCGATGCGGAAGCTGAGGGGTTGTAATTTACACTATACTATTCGGTTCTATGCTATATAAAGCTTGAAACTCACATTAAGTGGTGGTGGAAAATATCTGCAAGATGCAAAAATTACAAATGGAGAGTAATTTCCAAGTGTTTTAGTTTAAATATATACTCCATTGCTGGAACTGGACTTGGTTTAGGAACACTTGGTGGGTCCTATTTTTGAAGATGGTAATCTCAAGCGTCTTATTTCCTATAAAAGATAATATGGAGCTTATGCATTTCTTAAAAGGTAATACCTTTCTAGCGTTTCTTTCTCAAAGAAAACTAAAAACGAACTGTCACAGTTAGATAAATCTTATAGATCTCCAAATTTCAACCAAAATATTGACGTTGTTTATCTTGGATCCTGAGACACATGTGCAGGAATTTCGAAAGCTTTGTGCATATATCACTGATCTAGTGAAACCGGATAACAAGATCGCCATGTACCCCTGGTCCCATATTTCA